>NC_091435.1:60084043-60684043 GCF_964237555.1 Oryctolagus cuniculus | reverse complement strand
ATCAGCAGAATAAAATTTCAAAATTTTTGCACTTTCCAAAAACTAAATGGAGCCAGCTGGCATTTTTCTACATAAGAAGACAGGACAGAAAATCTATTTTCCATGTCCTAAATAAAAATGTTATATCTCAAATGAGAGTTTTCTATGTTTCTTTTTTTTCTCATTTTCACATTCCAGGGCTAGCTAAGTGCTGGTTAGCAATATTTTAGACTCGATGAGGCGCACAATTTTTTAGGCCATGAGGGCTTCAGGACATGTTATCTGAAGTGGGATTAAGGCTTAATTCTATTTATACATGGCTGCACAGCAGATTTACTGAATCACAATCCAAAATTATCTTTATGAAGATCTAGAAATATTTCTGACATAGAATCTGGTTTATAGACCACTGTTCTACACTAGGAATTAGATCATAACTCATTACTTTGCACGGTGATATTCAGTAACTGAACGCAGAACACCACTGCTTGTTCAAATTCAGTAAGGTATTTTACTGGTTAAAAAATGTTATAAATATATTCCTCCAAAAATGAACTTAAATACACAGTTGTAAAGACAGGAAAGTGTTAGAACATCTTTCTTTACCACTGTAAATCTCATATTTATATGTGATTCATATGAAGAGCATTTTATGAAAACATTTTTTCATGTTTGATTCTTTAGAAAGTAATATGACAATTCTAATAGGACAGCATGATTGTCTAGGCAACTGAAAAATCTTCTTGTAAAAGTAGGTAAAAATGCTGAATACAATAGGATAGAGCTAATTTTGAATTCATACCAAAGCTTACAAGAATGAAAAGAAAATATCACAGTGCAAGAAGCAAATAGTGAACTAAAAAACTAGAGTAATAGACTGAACTACATTGGGACTGCCCAAGGGCCTGTTATTGTTCCGAACTGTGGAAGGGCTTGGTTTGTATTTAGCTCATGCAAAGTAGGTAGACAGCTCCACGGGCCCATTTAAAGCAGGAGTAAGACTCACATAAATCTAGGACCTCAGGGGCTAAATTCTCAACAAGATGAGGAGTGGTGAAAAGCTTGTACATAAAACACGAGGAATTGGAAAGGAGGCTCACCTATCTCTGCCTAGACTCTAGGTAGCCAACAAGTGTCCCTTGGAAGATTAAAGAGCTGAGTTATGAAAACCTTGCCTTTTTAGATCTTGAAACTACAACACTGTAGGCAGAATTCCAGAACCTTCAATCAATCAATTTATTACAAGTGGTTCATAACAAGCAATACTCTTATAAATCCTGACAGAAATATTAAATTCCACAATCCAGACCACTCATCCTTTATACAGAAAATAACACTCCATTACCTATGAAAAGGTTTTAAAATACATGAGGAAGAAAATATGCCAAGAACAAGATTCAGAGTCACCGCAAATATAGGGAGTATATAAATGAGAATTTGAATTGCTTGACTATCATTTCAAAAACAACAAAATGAAAGTAGATAATATTGTCACTGTAAAGAAAAAATAAAAGTTGTAAAGACAGAAAAAGAACAATTAAAAAGATTTGAATTTAGACCAAGTAGGATAACTAGAATTATCAAGGTATTTCAGATGTTCACGGAAAATGGAATTAAATGTAAATTAACTAGAATGCAAAAAGTTTTGATATAATTCATACTTTCTTTCATAAAGCACATTTTCCATAAACTTATTGCAGACCTCTTGTAGAGACTGAATAGGGGAAGATATAGTCGAGAAAAGTAACCAGAATGAAATAAAAATGCCAGAACAAGGGGTGATATAATTAAAAGGACTAACATAATCTGAAAGGAATGCTCATAGAAAAAATTGTAAAAAGCAAATATTGAAAATGTAAATAAGTACATGAGTATGTGATGCTAATGGTGACATATATGAAACATTATATATGGGGAGAATCAAAATGCCAAAGGGGGATAAATAAAATGAAGGCCAGGGGCCTGTGCTGTGTCGCAGCAGGTTAAAGCTCTGACTTGCAGAGCCAGCATCCCATATGGGCGCCGGTTAGCATCCTGTCTGCTCCACTTCTGATCCAGCTCTCCGCTATGGCCTGGGAATGGCCCAAGTCTTTTGGCCCCTGCACCCATGTGGGAGACCCAGAAGAAGTTCCTAGCTCCTGGCTTCGGATCAGCTCAGCTCTGGCTGTTGTGGTCATTTAGGGAGTGAACCAGCGGATAGAAGTCTTCTCTCTCTCTCTGGCTCTACCTCTCTCTGTAACTCTGCCTTTCAAAGAAATAAAACAAATCTTTGAATTAAAATGAAGTCCATATCTAGATATATCATAGAGAAATTCCTAATGACCGTGGATAAGAGTTGATCAACAAATACAGCAGAAAGATCACAGGTAGATGTGCATAGATTGAGAAGAACGTTTCTGAAAAAAGAACGTTTCTTAAGAGTTGAATTCTGCTTTTGGTAATGTAGACTACAAGGACAAGATTTAACCTACAGATGCAAATTACCAGACAAGTAAGGCTGCGTGTTTGAAAAGTGTTAACACATACTGGAAGATGAACTGTTTTCAGATATTGGGCAATAAGCAGTTTACAGACTACAGGCAGATGAAATTAGAAACTCTATTTAAAGTGTGACAGATGTATGCAGTTGAGGAACTGAAGATGAGTGGTAAGGGAGACGGATGTAGATGAAATGTGTGGACAGAATTCTAGACAAGCAGAGAGTAATGCAGCAAAGGTATTCTAGATGCCAACACTGGCACGTAAGGATTACGTCGCATATCTATAATGTAAAACTCCACCAGTCAGAATGAAGAATGACCGGCAAGTAGTAAGGAGAGTAATTTTCAGGTTTGCAGTGAGTGGGGGTTATTTGTGCTCTAACCACCCAGAGAGCAATACAAGGTCATCAGCGCTCAGCAAGCCACAGTGGACAATGTGCCTGAACAGTAAGCTGGCACTAACCCTGAATTGTAGGGTACTTCAGCCCACCTAACAAAGCATGAAATCAGGACCCAGAGGGATCACCTGATCTGTAAATAATTTAATTCCTTGATAAAAGCAATCCCAGCACTCCTTACAGATAGGTGATAAAATTCAGGCTGCCATTAAAGTAATCACTATAATGTCCAACATCCTGTCAAAATAATTAGACATGCCAAGAAGCAAGAGAATAACTCACAGCCAGGAGAAAATTAAATAAATAGAAACATATATAGAAATGCCAGAGATGATTCCACAACATAAAAGTATTATAATTGCTAGGGATTCTAACCGGTGACCATATGGGATGCTGGCACTGCAGGCAGCTGCTTTACCTGCCATGCCACAGTGCCGGCCCCTATTATAACTTCAGATACATATATACATATATATATACATACATATACATATATTTAAAATGTATGA
Source organism: Oryctolagus cuniculus (assembly GCF_964237555.1). Lineage (NCBI taxonomy): Eukaryota > Metazoa > Chordata > Mammalia > Lagomorpha > Leporidae > Oryctolagus > Oryctolagus cuniculus. Next base: position 60,680,677 of record NC_091435.1, on the reverse strand, counting down.
ATAAAATTAGAAATATTTAACATTTAAAAAAACAAATGGAATTTTTTATTATCAAAAATCCTAGTTATTTATTTTTTAACTTTTATTTAATAAATATAAATTTCCAAAGTACAGCTTATGGATTACAATGGCTTCCCATCCCCATAACTTCCCTCCCACCTGCATCCCTCCCATCTCCCGCTCCCTCTCCCATTCCATTCACATCAAGATTCATTTTCAATTCTCTTTATATACAGAAGATCAATTTAGTATGTATTAAGTAAAGATTTCAACAGTTTGCACCCACACAGAAACATAAAGTGTAAAATACTGTTTGAGTACTAGTTATAGCATTAATTCACATTGAACAACACATTAAGGACAGAGATCCTATATGAGGAGTACGTGCACAGTGACTCTTGTTGTTGACTTTACAAATTGACACCCTTGTTTATGGCGTCAGTAATCTCCCTAGGCTCTAGTCATGAGTTGCCAAGGCTATGGAAGCCTTTTGAGTTCACCGACTATGAGAATTAATGATAAAACTTGTCTTCAAACAGTACTTTATACTTTGTGTGTGTAGGGGGGTACAAACTGTTGAAATTTTACTTAATATAGAGTTGATCTTCTGTATATAAAGATAATTAAAATGAATCTTAATGAAGAATGAGATGGGAGAGGGAGTAGGAGGTTGGACAGGAGTGGGGATGGGAGGGCAGGTATGGGGGGAAGAACCGCTGTATTTCTAAAACTGTACCTATGAAATCTGTATTTATTACATAAAAGCTTTAAAAAAAGAAGATAACTGTGATCTAATAAAAAATAAAATGCTGAATGAAATAAACTCTCAACCTTGAATTTATATACTTTAATAAAAAAAGATGACTAAACAAAATTGTACATCAGGCAGATGACATCTAAGAGAATTTGGGGCCAGCGCCGTGGCTCACTTGGTTAATCCTCAGCCTTGCAGTGCCAGCATCCCATATGGGCACCAGGTTCTAGTCCCAGTTGCTCCTCTTCCAGGCCAGCTCTCTGCTGTGGCCCAGGAGTGCAGTGGAGGATGGCCCAGGTCCTTGGGCTCTGCACCCCATGGGAGACCAGGAAGAAGCACCTGGCTCCTGGCTTCGGATCAGCGCAGTGCTGGCCGTAGCAGTCATTTGGGGAGTGAACCAATGGAAGGAAGACCTTTCTCTCTCTTTCCCTCTCTCACTGTCTATAACTCTACCTGTCAAATAAAAAAAAAGTTTCTTAAAAAAAAAAAAAGACACTTCAAGCTCAAACTCACTAGGAAAATATAAACTTCAACAAGAATTTCCGGAGACTGGAAGGAAGTCTAGGCTTCTGGATCAAGATCATTTCATTTAATGCTCCAAAGGAAGATAACTTTATCTCGAATCTGGGCTTTATACATTCTACTTTGAAATCAATGGGGGAAATCTAGACTATTCAATAAGTGCTTTTGGAATACCTAATGGCATTTTGGAAAAAAATGAATTTAGATTGGTATTTCACACAATAATACATGTGAGTAGCCGAAACTTAAATATGAAATTTGAGTAGCAGAAACTGAAATGTGAAAGATGAAATCATAAATCTGGCATAGGTTGAGGTAGGAAAACGTGCTGCCTTGTTGTGGGAAAGACCTCTTTCAAAAAAGAGGAAATGAAAACCTGAAAACACAAAGGTTGTCTTAGGGAGAAGGATGGACGCATACAGAGTCCGCCTTTTCCCTTCTCCCTTTCAGAAGTGTTGGAGAAATAAGGCTCTTGAGCTTGAGACCACAGGGTCAGCTTTATTACCCACAGAGGTGCCTGGAGAACGTGACTTTGTTCCTGGCCAATTTCTGTCCTTGGCCACAATGTGATAGATGGGCTTAGGTAGTTTTTGCCTCGTTGGAGGAAAAGTGAGGCAAGAGGAATGAAAGTTCTTGCAACAGATTAAGTTCATAAACCCTATTACATAGAATAAGACAAACAGTTGTAGACGGGGTAAAATATCTTCAGCGCACATAACCAGGCGCACAGTTCCCAAATCCACACAGCGCATGCTGTCAATGGATTTTGGATCATATTCTCATGACTAGAGCGAGGTCACGGCTGAGCCTTTCTTGAGGTTCTATGAAAATGAAGGAGGAGCTAGCCTACACTTCCTTCCCAGCCTCAATTCTTCTGTCACTCCCCTAACTGTTATTCTCAGATCATGAGAGGGACTTTGTTTTCTCCAGGGAGGCGGGGAGAATTTTTGTGACTGACACCACACTCTTCTCAATATGGCCAAGTATCTAAAAATCTACAAGAACACATTCCAAGATACACTCATCTCTGGTAGTCAGGTAAAATTTTATTCTTAATGCTTCCTCAGTTCCTTTGATGGCCATCATCAGAGGTCAAGAAGGACCGCTGTTGCAGTCCCTAACCAATTCCAGAGCCCTTTGCCTTCACTTTAATTGTTAAGCCCTGGATGAATAAAATTCTCTTTCACACGGTTACTGTGATAAATCCTAGTAAGTTTAATATATCAGTATAAATCCTCTTCACACAGTGGCCTCCTGGCCCTTTGCCTCGTTCTCTTCTAATTATCCTGTCCTCTCTACTTCAGTTACCCTCTCCAAGGATTACCCCTTAGACACAGTCACTGATAATAGCAGCAGGCTTCCTAATCGGAGCCTCATGTAGCAAGATCTCTGGGCATTGTCCCTTATCTTTCCAGCTTACCCTTCTGCTCTCTGAACTCCCAATCTTCAACTGTATTCATATCTCTGAATTTATGATCCTACTACCTTGTCATTCTCCCTGATCTTTGATGTCCTCTTTTGCTGCTTTCGTAGTTTAAATTCTAGGACAATCACTTTCAACCCTTCTTGCATTCCCTTGCCTCTTTCATGTTATCATATTTCCTTGGCAAAATTAAACCTGATGAAAATAATCTTAAATATTGATTAAAACAAATTTTCTGCCTAATCTATGCTTGTAGCCATGGAGCTGAATATGAAGAAAGATACCAATATGCTGACTAGTCTCACTTCATTTTTTCCAATTATTAGTATTTTTTTAATTTTAATTTTTAACTAGTTTTTTTTAATGTATAACTATTTTTTCGTAAATACAACTTTAGGAATATAGTGATTCTTCCCACTGTACCTGTCCTCCTACCCCTCATCCTTCCTCCTCTCTTATTCCCATTTTTATTTTTTACTAAGATCTATTTTCCATTAACCTTGTACACATACAATTAACTCTATACTAAGTAAAGAGTTCCACAAATTGTGTAAAAAAAAAAGAAAAAAAAAAAAAAAACTGTTACTCAACAGTTGAGACAAGGGCTGTTCAAAGTCATTAATAGTTCTTTAACAGATTCAATGTGAATTGTAGATAATTCTAAGAATATGATATTACCTTCCTCCCTCTCTCCCAACCTTCCCCCCTTTCTCTCTCACCCTCTTTCTTTCTCTCTTTCTTCCTGTGTTTTTTTTTTTCCTTTTACTTTTTAGGAAAACATATTTTAAGATCGCATTACAGTAAAAAGGCTTAATACTTCCCCAAACAGGAAGTTTAACTAAAAGCAAAAAGCCCCTATTTTAGTGGGAATATAGACAATGACTATAAACAATAAGTGAAAGGAAAAATGACCATTTCACCCATATACAGTAAGTTTAAAATAATCACAGATCATTAAAACTGTGGTAGTGTAACACTCTTAACCATTGGTTTGACAAAGGTATGAAACAAAGTTTTACAAATTTGCAGCAACAGGGACCGTCGCTATGGCACAGTAGGTTAATCATCCACCTGCAGTGCTGGTATCCCATATGGGCCCTGGTTCTAGTCCCGGCTGCTCCTCTTCCAATCCAGCTCTCTGCTGTGGCCTGGGAAAGCAGTAGAAGATGGCCCAAGTTCTTGGGCCCCTGCACCCACATGGGAGACCAGGGAGAAGCACCTGGCTCCTGGCTTCGGATCGGCGCAGCTCTGGCCATTGCGGCCATCTGGAGAGTGAACCAACGGAAGGAAGACCTTTCTCTCTGTCTCTCTCTCTCACTGTCTGTAACTCTACCTCTCAAGTAAATAAATAAAATCTTAAAAAAATAAAAAACAACAAATTTGCAGCAACAATAACTCACTCTTCCTGGTTCAATTTAGGTAGGTTGCATGTGTCCAGGAATCTATGCATTTCTGATAGGTTTCCCTGTTTGCTGGCATACAAGTCCTTGTAGTAATTTCTGATGATTCTTTTTATTTCTGTGGTATCTGTTGTTACGTTTCCTTTTTCATCTCTGATTTTATTGATTTGGGTCTTTTCTCTTCTTTTTTAGTTAGTTGGGCCAATGGGGTGTCAATTTTGTTTATTTTTTCAAAAAACCAGCTCCTTGTTTGGCTGATTTTTTGGAATGTTTTTTTGGATTCAATCCTGTTGATTTCTTCTCTGATTTTAATTATTTCTCTTCTCCTACTAGATTTGGGTCTGGTTTGCTGTAGGTTTTCTAGATCCTTGAGGTGAATTAAAAGCTCATCTATTTGGTGCCTTTCCAATTTCTTGATGTAGGCACCTATTGATAATAAACTTTCCTCTTAACACTGCTATTGCTGCGTCCCATAAGTTTTGGTATGTTGTGCTGTTATCCTCATTTACTTCCAGAAATGCAAATCAAAACCACAATGAGGTTTCACCTCACCCCGGTTAGAATGACTCACATACAGAAATCTACCAACAACAGATGCTGGCGAGGATGTGGGGAAAAAGGGACACTAACCCACTGTTGGTGGGAATGCAAACTGGTCAAGCCACTATGGAAATCAGTCTGGAGATTCCTCAGAAACCTGAAGATAACCCTACCGTTCGACCCAGCCATCCCACTCCTTGGAATTTACCCAAAGGAATTTAAATTGGCAAACAAAAAAGCGGTCTGCACCCTAATGTTTATTGCAGAACAATTCACAATAGCCAAGACCTGGAACCGACCTAAATGCCCATCAACGGTAGACTGGATAAAGAAATTATGGGATATGTACTCTTTAGAATACTATACCGCAGTAAGAAACAACGAAATCCAGTCATTTGCAACAAGATGGAGGAATCTGGAACACATCATGCTGAGTGAAATAAGCCAGTCCCAAAGGGACAAATACCATATGTTCTCCCTGATCGGTGACAACTGACTGAACACCAAAAAGGAAACCTGTTGAAGTGAAATGGACACTATGAGAAACAGTGACTTGATCAGCATAGCCCTGACTGTTAATGAACAACTTAATACATTATCCCTCTTAGTAGTTTTTTTTTTTGTCTGTTCTACTTAATATGACTGGTTTAATTCTGTAATTAATACACAGTTATTGAAATTTAACTGAAATGTGATCCCTGTTAAACATAAGAGTGGGGATAAGAGAGGGAAGAGATGTACAATTTGCGACATGCTCAGGCTGACTTGCTCCAAATGGTAGAGTTAGAAACATACCAGGGGACTCCAATTTAATCCCATCAAGGTGGCATGTACCAATGCCATCTCACTAGTCCAAGTGATCAATTTCAGTTCACAATTGATCATAATGAAAGGACTAAGAGTCAAAGGGAGCACATAAACAAGTCTAGTACCTGCTAATACTAACCGATAGAATAAATAAAGGGGAGAGTGATCCAACATGGGAAGCGAGATACTCAGCAGACTCATAGAATGGCAGATGTCCTAAACAGCACTCTGGCCTCAGAATCAGCCCTAAAGGCATTCCGATCTGGCTGAAAAGCCCATGAGAGTATTTCAGGCATGGAAAGCCAAGACACTCTGGCAAAAAAAAAAAAAAAAAAAAAAAAAAACCTAAATGAAAGATCTCTGTGAGTGAGATCCCAGTGGAAAGAACAGGTCTTCAAAGAAGGAGGTACCTTTCTCTGAAGGGAGGAGAGAACCTCCACTTTGACTATGACCTTGTCTAAACAAGATAAGAGTCGGAGAACTCAAGGGGCTTCCATAGCCTTGGAATCTCATGACTGGTGCATAGGGAGATTACTGATGCCATAAACAGGAGTGTCAATTTGTAAAGTCAACAACAGGAGTCACGGTGCACTTACTCCTCATGTAGGATCTCTGTCCTTAATGTGCTGTACATTGAGGCTTAATGCTATAACGAGTACTCAAACAGTATATTTCACTTTGTGTTTCTATGGGGGTGCAAACTGTTGAAATCTTTACTTAATGTATACTAAACTGATCTTCTGTTAAAAAAAAAAAAGAAGAAGAAATTAGCAATTCCCAACTTGACTCTCACTGGGATTAAACATGACAATAGGTCTGATCTGATTTCATCATCATTTAAAAAAAAATCATCTATTATTTTTCACTTTATGTTTCTGTGTGGGAGCAAACTGTTGAAATCTTTACTTAATGTATGCTAAACTGATCTTCTGTATATAAAGAGAATCGAAAATGAATCTTGATGTGAATGGAAGGGGAGAGGGAGTGGGAAAGGGGAAGGTAGTGGGTGGGAGGGACGTTATGGGGGGGGAAGCCATTGTAATCCATAAGCTGTACTTTGTAAATTTATATTCATTAAATAAAAGTTAAAAAAAAAAAGTGGAGCAGCCAGGACTCAAACCGGCACCCATATGGGATGCCAGTACTGCAGGCTAGGGCTTTAACCTGTTGTGCTGGCCTGAAATTGGACTCCTTTCACCCATGTGAGAAACCTGGATTGAGTTCCTGGTCCAGTCCTGGATATTGCAAGCATCTTGAGGGTCTCTGTTGGGAACCAATGGTTGGGAACTGTTTGTTTCTCAAATAAATAATTTTTAAAAATATAATAAAATAATCAATTGTTATATCACATATATTCAATAATAGATGTATAATAAAATGGTGATGAGGAAGACAAAAACATGACTAAAAAATATAGCAATGTTTTTAAAGAAAGGATAATCTTATCAGTAGCAATAGAAGAAAGCAAACATTTGCTATATGTTGGCTGTGTCCCAAGCACTTGACTAAGGTTTTACATTTTCTCATTTACTTAAAAATGAATGCATAAAAGAAAACCGAAACCTTGGGCAATTCAACAATTTGCCCAAGGTTCCACAACTAATAAATGGTCAAAGTGGCTTTCCTCCCGGGATTGTCTGACTCCTAACACTCATGCTCTGTTCCCTGTGTTATGAGAGAGAAGCACCGTAATCTCCTGGTTGGTTGGTTCTGATGTAATTTCCTAGAAATTTTCATTTCAAGATCACGCTTTGTAATGTACAGCGCGGTGGTGCTGAGTCCAGGACTGATGTGTGATTGGTCAGGCCCAGGCCCTCTTTGCCCCTGTCCAAGTGCAGCCTGGCTGTCTTTTGCTAAAAAGCTGCTAGGACAGGCCCCATAGGCAGTGGTATTTCAGCTGTGGGAGAGCTGACTCCTAGATGTGTGCTTTCTAATCCATTTTTAAAGTGCTCTGGGATTCCTCTGGATGAAATGTGTCCTATAAATGTAATTTGTAGTTTCGTTTGCCCTATAGTCTAGAGCAGCCTGGTGATTTAATTCTCAATGCACTGTATTTTTAAAAGTGTATTTAAAGAGCATCTTCTATCTAGTAGTAAACTTTCTAAACTGCTCTTTCAGGAGTTTCCAAAACAAGGGGGGAGTTCTCCAGAAATTTTTACAGATACCAGTTTCTTTTCTCTGCACTTATTTGTACATGGCACTTTCTCCCTCCCTGCTCTCTCCCCTTTTCCACATTTCTGTGTAGTGAAGCCACCTTTCAGCATAATGCAAGGCCGAGGAGTGTGCATCTGCCTCATTCGAAACTCCTGATTCTACAATGTAAAAACACTAATGTTTTCTGCAGTGGCAGGAGTGTCAAAAACATATCGGAGTGTATGTATTTTCTGAAAGCATGGGAAGTTAAATAAACATGGTCTCTTTGGCATGAAGGGCCATAACTTACCAGGCAAGGCAGGGCAGTAGAAAAATTGTACCTCTTAGAATCAGGGAATCTGGTCTATATCTCTCCCACTGTAATTGCATGTGGTTTTATACCCCTGAGCAAATCAAGTCAGTATTCTGAGACATCCTCAGTGTGACGATAGGAGGCAGGAGCAAGCAGTTTTCTCATATGTAAAGTGACTATTGAACATTCCATAGCTCTATGGAGCTTATAAATTGCTGTCAAGATTTATAGGCAAGCACATAACTTTGTGGTGCACTTGGGTGGACACTATCATCCAGTCCATTGACTGAAACATCCTTTGTGTGTTTGTGTGCATATGTGCGTGTATGTGTGTGTATACTTGTGAAAGAGAGAAACTTTAGAATAGAGAGGGCTTTATAAATAATGTCTTTGAATCTCTCATCTAATACTAAAACATTCTACCCAATACTCCCATCAAGTGCAGATCCAGCTTAGTTTAATTTGGCCTTGCATTTTATGTTAACCAGTTTGTTACATTGTACCCATTTTTGATACATTTTTTTTTTTCCCCACAGTCTAAGTTCCTTAATCAGTTATTGTTGTCTCTTGTTGGGGACATCAGCACAAGAGATTCTTGGGTCCACAAACTGAGTTGACTTCATTTAAGTTCTATGCAAATATTTTCATAAAAGTTCTTTGAATTTTATCTAAAACCTTCAAATTGTGATGAATTGATAAAATTGAAAACCAATTGCAACTTGTTACTTATATAATATTTATGACTTTTGACTATTCACTAAGTACGGTTTCAAATTAACTTTTAGGTATCATTTGGTTAGATTCATTTTCAGTTTTGTTGAAGAAATTCTCAGACATCTATTTATCATAACAGTTTAAAAGTAGCAAAGAAAAAATAAAAAGCAAAGACGACTTCAGAGATAATAGTCATAATAATTATTAAACATTTTATTTGGTGAAGCATTAAGCCTTTTTACTGTCATGTAAATTTAGAATATGTCAAAAGCTAAAAAATTAAAGAAAGAAAGAAAGAAAGAGGGAGGAGGTCAGGAGCAAGACGGGGAGAGGGAGGAAGAAAAAGAATATCATTATAGTCTTAGAATTGTATCTACAAACCATATTAAATCTGTTAAAAGCTAATGAAAACTTTAAAAAGTGTTATTCGATGAATGAATGATCTCAGTCATAGATATGAAACCGGTTGGTTGGTTTAGAAACAGGAGCAGAGAGTCACTGAAGTAGAAAATTTCATCTTTTCAAGTTAAGTGTCTCATTAGGAAGCATGCCTGATTCTATTCACAATTAAAGAATTGTCCAGAATACTTCTCATTTATCTTAGTAATAATAAACCCAGTGTGATTTATCTGTTCCATTCTTTGCGGGTTTTATCGTGTTAGTAAATGTGACTGTGAAGGTTTCATCATAAATAAAAGGCAAAAACGTCACTTTATTGAAGTCCAGGATAGATCTCCTTGCATTCAGTATTTATACAATATCTGGAGTTGAGTGCTATAAAGGTACCTGACTTATTGAGAAGATATGAAATGTATACATTTATATATTTAGCAAAGAAAATAGAAAATACTCAAATATCTGTATTTAAACTAGTTTGTGTGAAAGTAAGATTATTTCACAGTGGTATCCCAATGTCCCATTTCTGTCCCTGTTGTATTAAAAGGCAGTTTTACAACTTTCTCAATCTGAATCAGAGCCCCAGAGTTATTCTCTAGCTCAGCCCTAGTAATAACCTTGAGGGCAATAAGTCTCTTGTAGTAGGTCCTGCACATATCTGGAAATTACTCCCATAGTCTAATACTAGAACATTCTCCTTAATTCCTTCTGGTTAATTTCTTACCATGTAATTACCTATTTTAATTTTTTCCTCTGAATATAATTATTGTCATTTGTGTTTTTAGCACTGCTAAAATATTTGGAACAAAAGTTAACATAATAAGAGTGAGCATCTGGGATGGTCTGACCTCATTTGGATTAAAGGAAGCAGTTATGTAATACCATTGAAAAATGGGATATGCAAAATAGATGACATAAAATGACCAACAATGGTGCATAAACCTTCATTCCCTGTGGCTTGGAGTAAAGGTTAGGCTTTGCTGGAACAGTAGTTTCTGTGAAAGAGACCTTCATAGAGGCAAAGAGAAAAGACTGTAAATTGGACTGGCAGTTTGTAATTATGCCAGATATAGAAAAAAAGGAGGAGCAGAGAGAGGAGTGGAAGTGAAAAGACAGAGAAAGAGAGAGAAAGAAACAAAAAAAAGGGACTTGGAGGGAGTCCTTGTAGGGTGAAGGGAAGGAAGGAAGGATAAAGTTAAGAGGAAGAAAATGATGCCATCATGGTTTTAAAATCTTTGCTTGAGGGGCCTGCACTGTGGCGTAGTGGGTGGAGCTGCTACCTGCCATGCCGGCATCTGATATAGGCTCTGATTGAGTCCCGGCTGCTCCACTTCTGGCCTGCGAAAGTAGTAGAAGATGGCCCAAGTCCTTGGGCCCCTGCACTCGAGTGGGAGACCTGGAAGAAGCTCCTGGCTCCTGGCTTTGGATCAGCCCAGCTCAGCCGTTGTAGCCATTTGTGGAGTGAACCAGTAGATGGAAGATCTCCCCCCCTCCTCTCTATCTCTATCTCTTTCTCTGTGCCTTTCAAATAAATAAGTGGATCTTTTTTAAAAAAAGTTATGACTGTTTTTTCATGGAGTTGATGGATCCAAGAAAGTGGACTGTGATGGTTTTATGTGTCAAGTTGGTTTGGATATAATACACAGTTTTGTTTTCCCTTCTTTTTTTATCTTAGGGAAGCAAGAACTGGAGGGGAGAGAATGGAGGGAGGAAGAAATGGAGGGAGGAAGGAAGAAATGGAGGGAGGGAGAAAGGGGTGGGCATGCTGTGGACTAAGCTTCCTCCTGCGGCACCAGCATCCCATATGGGCTCTGGTTATGTCCCAGCTGTTCCTATTCCGATCCAGTTCTCTGTTATGGCCTGGGAAAGCAGTAGAAAATGGCCCAAGTGCTTGGGCCCCTGCACCTGCATGGGAGACCTGGAAGAAACTCCTAGCTCCTGGCTTCTGATAGGCTTAGCTCTGGCCATTGTGGTCATTTGGAAAGTGAACCACTGGATGGAAGACCCACAACAGTGGGCCAGGCCAAAACCAAGAGGCAAGAGTAAGAACTGAATCCATGCAGGTAGCAGGAACTCAATTATCTGAGCCATCACTGCTGCCTTCTAGGGTCTGCATTAATACGAATCTGGAGACAGGAGCTGTAGCCAGGAATTAAACCCAGGTACTCCAATGTGGGACACAGGTATCTTGACTGCTGTGCTAAGTGCTTGCTTGCAGTACCCAATTCTTTAAATTCTAACCATGGTGTTCTGTAGATGAGTGAACATATAAAATTAGTTGACTTTAAGTAAAAGATACTATCTTTGATGATCTTGGTGAACCTCATGCAATCTACTGAGAAACTTAAAAGCAAAATTAAGGTGCCCTGGAAGAAGAAGAAATTCAGTGTGTGGGATGCACACTCTCAGGCTCCTGCCTGAGAGTTTCCAGCCCGCAAACCTTCCCTGCAGATGTCAGACTTGCCAGTTCCTGAACACAATCTCTTTCCTCTTTCTCTTCTCTCTCTCTCTATTACTGTTCTGGCAGAAAGAGAACAAACGATGGCTAAAATTGTGTAAACATGACCATTGTAGTAGAAATCAAGTCCATGGTGGTAATCAAAATGCTTTAATGGGTATGAATCATTGGCAAAAGCTTAAAATAGTTGGGCAGAAGGCTGTTTCCCTACAGTTTGTATAAACCTAGAACAAAATCAAACTAGAGGTCTGGTCTGTGTACACCTAACTTGAATGACTGTCACTATAATCATTATTGCTTCTCATTTTCTGGATAGTTGCGATTTCTTGCCAGGCATTTGAATTGAAAGATAATGTGTCTAGCTCTTGACCTTACCCAGAGTATGTAATATGAAATTTCTTGTGACTTCCCTCAAAAGGTCCTACAGCTATTTACCTAAATTTCTGGTATCCAAGCAAGGTCAATATTCAGGTCTGGCATTGGATAACCAGCACAATTAAGTCTGGGGCTTGAGTAAATGATCAAAGATAAATGGAATTTTGAACTGAATCCATATCAGCATAGGCTTCACGAATTTTTAAATATAGCATAAGTTTATTTTTCTTGTTTCACAATGCATGGTTGGTATATACCTAAATTGTAAGTAGTGGAATCTCAATATTAACTCCTGGGCCAATGGATAAAGGTTATTAAAATAGAAAGGGTGCTAGCCCCTTCATGAACTTGTAAAAGTACCCTCATAAAGGCATGTTAAAGTCTGTCCTCCAAAACAGTATTTTGACATCCTTAACTCTACAATCTCAAAATGTGGCCTTATTTGGAGATAGGGTTGTGGCTTATGTAATTAAATTAGTGTGAGATCGCATTGTTGTAGGATGGGACCTTAATCCAATATGACCAGTGTTATTGTAAACAGAGGAGAGAGAGACAGACAGGAAAATTCCATGTTTAGTCTAGATCCTCACAGAGACAGAATTCCATGTGACAACAGTGATTGGAGTGATGTAGCTGTAAGCTACAAGCTGTAAGATGTAAGAAAAGTCAGGGATTGATGGTACCACAAGAAGCTAGGCTGATGAGGCAAGGGAGATCCGCTCCTACAGTCTTCAAAGGAAGCATGATCCTGCCAACATCTTGAGTCCTGATATATAAAAGGAATAAATTGATGTATTTAGCCCAGTTTGTGATACTTGTTCACAGCTACATTAGGAAACTAGTGTAGGTGGATACCTTTCATACCATCATTTAAGTTCCATTGAGAAAATTAGATGTTTTTTGGATGATGACATTGGAAATATCACATTTCAGACATTAATGCTAACTGGGAAGATTCCAAGATGGCAGATAGGGAAAGGGTGTACTGCTCTAGGTAAGGGGTAAGTAGTTTTTAAAAAGTGGAGGAAGTACATTCTCAGGGGAGAATTAGAGAGAAAACCACAGTGGAAATTCCAGGAAATGAAGAGGGATGCTGGAGATTCGTGAGGAAGGTGTGGACGTTTAGCATGAGAAGAGTCAGCAGCCGATAGCCAGAGAAAGCACCAACTTTGGAGAGTGCACTGGAGATATAGCCAGAGAGAGAGAGGTTGGTGTGAGTCTGGCCTGAAGCTCTAAAGGGAGTAGGCTACCCACTAACCTAGTGGGGAAAAAGAGGGGCATGTTTCTCTCTCTCCATTCCCCCTCCTCATCCCACAACAGAACCCAGCAACTGGCTGAGTGAGCAGGCAATATTTTGGTCATAAGCAGCAGCTATGGAAGATCTTGCAAGCTTGCCCAGCAACCTGAGAGGACAAGACACCATCCTGTGAACAGTCAAAGCACCAGCAGCTTGGGTACACACCTGGCAACCAATGGTGAGAAGGCAACACAGTGAAATAAGTAGAGGCTGCAGACAGTGGCTCTTGTGTGCACATGTGATCCAGGGATTCTCTCAGAGGGAAAATCCGCATTCCCCAATGACTTTAAATCTGGCTTGGTGGATTTACAGGGGTACAGGTATCCATGTATGATTGTGAGGTGCCCCAGCCTTTTAACATATCACAGGCTCGAGGGCCCAAACCACCTAGGTAGAGCACCCACAGGCAGCTGACTCTTGGAACATCTCTGCCTCTCTGGTGACAGCACAGCCTACTGGGGCAGAGTGGACCCTCTGTACCCCATGGTTGTGGAGACTTGTTTGCTGAGACTGTGGGAACTCTCTGACTGGACAAGAGGATGCTGCAAGGTGTAGCTGGGTCTCTGGGCAACCAATGTGAGCAGCTGCGCTGAGGACTGCACAGATCATTTGTATAGTTTATGTGGCAGTGTGGAGGAGTATTGCACTCACTACAGGCTAACCCCTGGGCATTGGTCACCTTAGAAAAGAGGAAGTAAGGGTGTGATTATACCAACAAAAGTGATCATATCCTACTTTCTGCTAAAAAGAGGAGATATGCCATGCCCAACTTGGGGTTCACCCTGTATACTCACCCCACCCTGGAGTGCTGAACAGTACTCCCTGCCCACACCCAGCACATACCTCTGGGTATTCACTGAAGAGAAGACACTCCACTAAGACACGGAGGAATAATTCAAAGATAAAAGCCACCAGAGGGGGGGGGGACCAACAAACATTTTTGTCAATGCCTAAAAATAAAAGCAGAAATTCAGAAAAACAGAATTTGGGGGCGGAGCCAAGATGGCGGAATAGTGAGGGCACGCACCGATAGTCCGGGAAAATTTAGTTTAATAAAAGGGGAGTTACGGTAGCCGCAGAAAAAAGAACCAGGAAAAAATTGCACGGGAATCGTGAATCGGAGGACCTACTGGGAGAACAAGGTCGCCCACCGCGCGGAAGCCAAGTCCCGGGACGGAGCCGCAGAAGCCCCAGTGCTCCAAGGGGAGTGCATGCCACACAGACAACAGCGGGGAGACTTGGGACGCTCCACACATCGGCGCTGGAAGGGGAGGTGAGCTCAATAACCCGAGACATTGGTGGGGAAACGGGGGTCAGAATCTAGAGGGGGGCCGGAAAGTGCAGCAAACTCACTACCGGAAAGAAGGAAAAAAAAAAGCTTCGGGGTTTCTCTTCCCCCTAACCTTGCAAAGGTTACAAGGCTGCAAGGCTAGAATTCCCAAGAGACAAAGAGCAGGCCTGCGCTCTGGATTTACATATCAATGGGGGAGAGCTAAGGAACTGAGTCACTACAATTCAGTAGCCTAGGCAACCCAGTGGGAGTCCAGAGGAGCCAAAGACTGGAAGCTAAATACCATCAATTCTGCACAGCCGTGCCCTGCGGTGTTACTTACCCCCTGAATAAATAAAATAAATAAATAAATAAAAAGAGAGAGATTTACCACGCATAACCTGAGGGTGTCACCTTTGCACACCCTTAACCTGGAAGAACCAGGCAGAGCTCTCAGGCCGCACCCATCTCAAGCCTCCAAGGCTCCTCCAACAGCAGGCAGTCCACTTAACACGGACACAGTATAAATAAAAAAAAAAGAAAAAAAAAAAAGAAAAAAAAAACGCACAGTGACGCAAGAAGAATTAACTATGCCGAGTAACAAACACAGAAATAGAGGGAGCAAGATCAACGATGACACTATGATGCCTCCAAATAAGCAAAACACCCCAAGCCAAGAGTATGAAGATGATGAGATAGAAGAAATGCAAGATACGGATTTCAAAAAATTTATGATAAGAACATTTAGAAGTTTTCAAAAGCAAATCCTTGAACTACAGAAATCCTTAATGGACAAGATTGAAAATCTCTCTCGTGAAAACGAAATTTTAAGGAAGAGTCAAAATGAAACTCAGAAACTAGTAGAACAGGAAAGTGTTATAGTGAAGAGAAATCAAAATGAAATGAAGAGCTCAATAGATCAAATGACAAACACATTAGAAAGCCTTAAAAACAGAATGGGTGAAGCAGAAGAGAGAATATCAGACTTAGAAGATAGAGCACAGGAAAACATACAGTCAAACCAAAGAAAAGAAGAGGAAATTAGAAACCTAAAAAATATTGTTGGGAATCTACAGGATACTATCAAAAAAACCAACATTCGAGTTCTAGGAGTTCCTGAAGGCATGGAGAGAGAGAAAGGATTGGAAGGCCTTTTTAGTGAGATACTAGCAGAGAACTTTCCAGGTTTGGAGAAGGACAGAGATATCCTAGTACAGGAAGCTCATAGAACCCCCAATAAACATGACCAAAAGAGATCCTCACCACGACACGTGGTAATTAAACTTACCACAGTGAAACATAAAGAAAAGATCCTAAAATGTGCAAGAGAGAAACGTCAGATTACTCTCAGAGGATCTCCAATCAGACTCACAGCTGACTTCTCATCAGAAACCCTACAAGCTAGGAGGGAATGGCGAGACATAGCACAGGTGCTAAGAGAGAAAAATTGCCAGCCCAGAATATTATATCCTGCCAAGCTCTCATTTGTGAATGAAGGTGAAATAAAGACCTTTCATAGCAAACAGAAATTGAAAGACTTTGTGGCCACTCGTCCGGCCCTGCAAAAGATACTTAAAGATGTGCTACACTCAGAAACACAGAAACACGGCCATCAATATGAAAGAAGGGAAGGGAAGAACACCTACCAGTAAAAGAGCATGGGAAGCTCAAAGCATATACTAGAAAATATTTCCGGGAAAATGGCAGGGCAAAGTCACTACGTATCAATAGTCACATTGAACATTAATGGTCTGAATTCTTCAGTTAAAAGACACCGTTTAGCTGACTGGCTCACAGAACACAACCCAACTATTTGTTGCCTACAAGAAACACATCTCTCTAACAAAGAGGCATGCAGACTGAAAGTGAAAGGTTGGAAAAAGATATTCCATGCCAACAGAAACCAAAAAAAAGCAGGTGTAGCCATATTAATATCAGACAAAATAAACTTTAATACAAAAACTGTTAAGAGAGACAAAGAGGGACACTATATAATGATTAAGCGTTCAATTCAACAGGAAGATGTAACTATTATAAATGTATATGCACCTAATTACAGGGCACCGGTCTATTTAAAAGATATGTTAAGGGACTTAAAGGGAGATTTAGATTCCAATACAATAGTACTGGGGGACTTCAATACTCCACTCTCAGAAATAGACAGATCATCCGGACAGAAGATCAACAAGGAAACAGCAGATTTAAATGACACTATAGCCCAAATGGATCTAACAGATATATACAGAACTTTCAACCCTACATCTACAGACTTCACATTCTTCTCAGCAGCGCATGGAACCTTCTCTAGGATTGACCACATACTAGGCCATAAAGCAAGTCTCAGCAAATTTAAAAGAATTAGAATCATACCATGCAGCTTCTCAGACCACAGCGGGATGAAGCTGGAAATTAGCAACCCAGGAAACCCCAGAAAGTATGCAAACACATGGAGACTGAACAACATGCTCCTGAATGAACACTGGGTCATTCAAGAAATCAAAAGAGAAATCAAAAACTTTCTGGAAGTAAATGAAGACAACAACACAACATATCAAAACTTATGGGATACAGCAAAAGCAATATTGAGAGGCAAATTTATAGCAATAGGTGCCTATACCAAGAAATTGGAAAGGTACCAAATAAATGAGCTTTCAGCGCACCTCAAGGACCTAGAAAAACTGCAGCAAACCAAACCCAAATCTAGTAGGAGAAGAGAAATAATTAAAACCAGAGAAGAAATTAATAGGATTGAATCCAAAAAAACATTACAAAAAATCAGCCAAGCGAGAAGCTGGTTTTTTGAAAAAATAAACAAAATTGACACCCCATTGGCCCAACTAACTAAAAAAAGAAGAGAAAAGACCCAAATCAATAAAATCAGAGATGAAAAAGGAAACGTAACAACAGACACCACAGAAATAAAAAGAATCATCAGAAATTACTACAAGGACCTGTACGCCAGCAAACAGGAAAACCTATCAGAAATGGATAGATTCCTGGACACATGCAACCTACCTAAATTGAACCATGAAGACATCGAAAACCTAAACAGACCCATAACTGAAACAGAAATTGAAACAGTAATAAAGGCCCTCCCAACAAAGAAAAGCCCAGGACCAGATGGATTCACCGCTGAATTCTACCAGACATTTAAAGAAGAACTAATCCCATTTCTTCTCAAACTATTCAGAACAATCGAAAAAGAGGGAATCCTCCCAAATTCTTTCTATGAAGCCAGCATCACCTTAATCCCTAAGCCAGAGAAAGATGCAGCACTGAAAGAAAATTACAGACCAATATCCCTGATGAACATAGACGCAAAAATCCTCAATAAAATTCTGGCCAATAGAATACAACAACACATCAGGAAAATCATCCACCCAGACCAAGTGGGATTCATCCCTGGTATGCAGGGATGGTTCAACATTCGCAAATCAATCAATGTGATTCACCACATTAACAGACTGCAGAAGAAAAACCATATGATTATCTCAATTGATGCAGAGAAAGCATTTGATAAAATTCAACACCCTTTCATGATGAAAACTCTAAGCAAATTGGGTATAGAAGGAACATTCCTCAATATAATCAAAGCAATTTATAAAAAACCCACAGCCAGCATCCTATTGAATGGGGAAAAGTTGGAAGCATTTCCACTGAAATCTGGCACCAGGCAGGGATGCCCACTCTCACCACTGCTATTTAACATAGTTCTGGAAGTTTTAGCCAGAGCCATCAGACAAGAAAAAGAAATCAAAGGAATACAAATCAAGAAGGAAGAAGTCAAACTATCCCTCTTTGCAGACGATATGATTCTGTACTTAGAGGATCCAAAGAACTCTACTAAGAGACTATTAGAACTCATAGAGGAGTTTGGCAAAGTGGCAGGATATAAAATCAATGCACAAAAATCAACAGCCTTTGTATACACAAGCAATGCCATGACTGAGAAAGAGCTGCTAAGGTCAATCCCATTCACAATAGCTACAAAAACAATCAAATACCTTGGAATAAACTTAACCAAGGACGTTAAAGATCTCTACGATGAAAATTACAAAACCTTAAAGAAAGAAATAGAAGAGGATACCAAAAAATGGAAAAATCTTCCATGCTCATGGATTGGAAGAATCAACATCATCAAAATGTCCATTCTCCCAAAAGCAATTTATAGATTCAATGCAATCCCAATCAAGATACCAAAGACATTCTTCGCAGATCTAGAAAAAATGATGCTGAAATTCATATGGAGGCACAAGAGACCTCGAATAGCTAAAGCAATCTTGTACAACAAAAACAAAGCCGGAGGCATCACAATACCAGACTTCAGGACATACTACAGGGCAGTTGTAATCAAAACAGCATGGTACTGGTACAGAAACAGATGGATAGACCAATGGAACAGAATTGAAACACCAGAAATCAACCCAAACATCTACAGCCAACTTATATTTGATCAAGGATCTAAAACTAATTCCTGGAGCAAGGGCAGTCTATTCAATAAATGGTGCTGGGAAAACTGGATTTCCACGTGCAGAATCATGAAGCAAGACCCCTACCTTACACCTTACACAAAAATCCACTCAACGTGGATTAAAGACCTAAATCTTCATCCTGACACCATTAAGTTATTAGAGAACATTGGAGAAACCCTTCAAGATATTGGCACAGGCAAAGAATTTCTGGAAAAGACCCGGGAGGCACAGACAGTCAAAGCCAAAATCAACTATTGGGATTGCATCAAATTGAGAAGTTTCTGTACTGCAAAAGAAACAGTCAGGAGAGTGAAGAGACAACCGACAGAATGGGAAAAAATATTTGCAAACTATGCAACAGATAAAGGGTTAATAACCAGAATCTACAAAGAGATCAAGAAACTCCACAAAAACAAAACCAACAACCCACTTAAGAGATGGGCCAAGGAGTTCAATAGACATTTTTCAAAAGAGGAAATCCAAATGGCCAACAGGCACATGAAAAAATGTTCAAGGTCACTAGCAATCAGGGAAATGCAAATCAAAACCACAATGAGGTTTCACCTCACCCCGGTTAGAATGGCTCACATACAGAAATCTACCAACAACAGATGCTGGCGAGGATGTGGGGAAAAAGGGACACTAACCCACTGTTGGTGGGAATGCAAACTGGTCAAGCCACTATGGAAATCAGTCTGGAGATTCCTCAGAAACCTGAATATAACCCTACCATTCGACCCAGCCATCCCACTCCTTGGAATTTACCCAAAGGAGTTTAAATTGATAAACAAAAAAGCGGTCTGCACCCTAATGTTTATTGCAGCACAATTCACAATAGCCAAGACCTGGAACCGACCTAAATGCCCATCAACGGTAGACTGGATAAAGAAATTATGGGATATGTATTCTTTAGAGTACTATACCGCAGTAAGAAACAACGAAATCCAGTCATTTGCAACAAAATGGAGGAATCTGGAACACATCATGCTGAGTGAAGTAAGCCAGTCCCAAAGGGACAAATACCATATGTTCTCCCTGATCGGTGACAACTGACTCAACACCAAAAAGGAAACCTCCTGAAGTGAAATGGACACTATGAGAAATGGTGACTTGATCAGCATAGCTCTGACTGCTAATGGACAACCTAATACATTATCCCTCATAGTATTTTTTTTTGTCTGTTCTACTTAATATGACTGGTTTAATTCTGTAATTATCACACAGTTATTCTTAAGTGTTGAAAATTAACTGAAATGTGATCCCTGTTAAACATAAGAGTGGGAATAAGAGAGGGAAGAGATGTATAATTTGGGACATGCTCGGGCTGACTTGCCCCAATTGGTAGAGTTGGAAACATACCAGGGGATTCCAATTCAATCCCATCAAGGTGGCATGTGCCAATGCCATCTCACTACTCCAAGTGATCAATTTCAGTTCACAATTGATCATAATGAAAGGACTAAGAGTCAAAGGGAGCACATAAACAAGTCTAGTATCTGCTAACACCAACCGATAGAATAAATAAAGGGGAGAGTGATCCAACATGGGAAGTGAGATACTCAGCAGACTCATAGAATGGCGGATGTCCTAAATAGCACTCTGGCCTCAGAATCAGCCCTAAAGGCACTCGGATCTGGCTGAAAAGCCCATGAGAGTATTTCAGGCATGGAAAGCCAAGACACTCTGGCAAAAAGATCTCTGTGAGTGAGATCCCAGTGGAAAGAACAGGTCTTCAAAGAAGGAGGTGCCTTTCTCTGAAGGGAAGAGAGAACCTCCACTTTGACTATGACCTTGTCTAAACAAGATAAGAGTCGGAGAACTCAAGGGGCTTCCATAGCCTTGAAAACTCATAACTGGTGCATAGGGAGATTACTGATGCCATAAACAGGAGTGTCAATTGGTAAAGTCAACAACAGGAGTCACTGTGCACTTACTCCTCATGTAGGATCTCGGTCCTTAACGTGCTGTACACTGAGGCTTAATGCTATAACGAGTACTCAAACAGTATATTTCACTTTGTGTTTCTATGGGGGTGCAAACGACTGAAATCTTTACTTAATGTACACTAAACTGATCTTCTGTAAAAAAAAAAAAAAAAGAAAAAAAAAAAAGAAAGAAATTTTCAATTCCCAACTTGACTCTCACTGGGATTAAACATGACAATAGGTCTGATCTGATTTCATCATCATTTAAAAAAAATCATCTATTATTTTTCACTTTATGTTTCTGTGTGGGAGCAAACTGTTGAAATACTTACTTAAGGTATACTAAGCTGATCTTCTGTATATTAAGATAATCGAAAATGAATCTTGATGTGAATGGAAGGGGAGAGGGAGTGGGAAAGGGGAGGGTTGTTGGTGGGAGGGACGGTATGGGGGGGGAAGGCATTGTAACCCATGAGTCGTACTTTGGAAATTTATATTCATTAAATAAAAGATAAAAAAAAAATTCAGAAAAACAAAATAAATAAGACAACATGACCCCCAACACCACCAACCAAAGGAACACAATAACAATCCAATACTAGAATGTGAAGATGAAGACATTGATGAAATGCCTGAAACAAAATACAAAAGATTAATCATAAGATTACCCATAAGCAATGAGAGGTAAACACACAAATTAAAGAAATCCATACATGAAATGAATGAAAAATTTCGCCAAGAAATTGAGATTTTGAAGATAAATAAAAATGGAATATAAGAAATGAAAAATTCAACATGTAATATGAACATATGGTAAAAAACCTTAACAACAGACTTGGTGAGGAAGAGGAAAGAATATCCAAGCTAGAAAACAACTCTGGAAATTTTTAATTCAGATAGATAAAAAAAAGAAGAAATTAGAAAAATTTTAGAAAGTGTTGGAGATTTATGGTATACTATCAAATTACTCAAAACATGGGTCTTAGGAATTCCTGAAGATGTGGAAAGAGAGGCTAGATTAGAATGAAGGTGAAATAAAGACCTTCCATAACAAACAGAAATTGAAAGAATTTTTCAACACTCATCTAGCATTACAAAACATGCTTAAGGAGGTGCTACACACAGAAAAACTGAAAGATAGTCATCATTATGAAAGAATGTGAAGACAGAATATCTCTCAGTAAATGTACAAAGGTAGTCCAAAATAAAGGATAGGGATATTTAGGATATTTATGGGAAGATCACAGGGCCAAGTCATTTCTCACCAGTAGTAACCTGGAATGTAAACTGCCTCAACTCTCCAGTAAATAGATACAGACTGGCTGAATGGATTAATAAAAACAAGATCCAACTATTTGCTGCCTACAAGAAACAAATCTCACAAACAAAGATAAGCACAAACTACAAGTGAAGGACGGAAAAAGATATTCCCTGATAAGGGAAAAGCAGAGATGAGCAGGTGTAGCCATTCTAATGTCAGACAAAATAGACATGAACACAAGATCTGTTAAAAGAGACAAAGGGCAGTATGTAATGATCAAGTGATCAACAGAAAGATGCGACCTTAATAAATGTATATGCACATAGTGACAGGGCGCCAGGCTATTTAAAAGTGTTAGTGGATCCAAAGGGAGACATAGACTCTAATACAATAATTATAGGAGACTTCAACACCCCCACTGTTATCAATGGACAGATAAACTAGACAGAAAATCAACAAAGAACAAATAGGGCCAATCTACACTATGGACCCAATGGACTTATCTGGTATCTACAGAACCTTTCATCTCACATTTGAAGAATAGACATCCTTTTCATCAGTGCATGGAACTTTCTCTAGGATAGACCATAAGCTAGGCCATAAAGCAAGTCTCATAAAATCAAAAAATCAAGATCATACCAGTCAGCTTTTCTGACCACAGTGGAATGAAGCTGAAAATTAACAACACGAGAAGCTTGAGAACATATGCAAACACACAGAGACTGAACAACAGGCTCCTGAATGAAGAACAAAAAACAGAAATAAAGAAGAATGAAGACATCAAAACGTACAGGATATAGCAAAAGCAGTGTTAAAAGGGAAGTTCATAGCAATTGGTGCCTAAATCAAGAAGGTGGAACAGCACCAAATAAATGTGCTATCAATAAATCTCAAGGACCTACAAAAACCAACAACAACCCAAACCCAATATTAGTAGGAGGAAAGAAATAATTAAAATTAGAAAAGAAATAAACAAAATTGAGACAAAAAATCCAAGAGATCAGTGAACTAAAGAGTTGGGATTTTTTTTGAAAAAATAAACAAAATGGACATACTCTTGGCCCAACTAACCAAAACTAGAGGGAGAAAAACCAAATCAACAGAATAAGAGACAGAAAAAGAAATGTAACAACATTTACCTGATAAACAAAAAGAATCATCAGGAGTTCCTACAAAGAACTATATGCCAACAAAGAATTAGGAAACCTAGAAGAAATGGATCGATTCCTGGGCACAAACAATCTACCAAATTGATTCATAAAAACATAGAAAACCTGTTTTGATAACAACTGCCCTGTAGTATGTCCTGAAATCCAGTATTGTGATGCTTCTGGCATTGTTTTTGTTGTACAAGATTGCTTTAGCTATTCCAGGTCTCCTGTGTCTCCGGCCATTTGCAACAAAATGGAGGAATCTGGAAAACATCATGCTGAGTGAATTAAGCCAGTCCCAAAGGGACAAATATCATATGTTCTCCTGATCGGTGACAACTAAATAAGCACCAAAGGGGAAACCTGTTGAAGTGAGATGGACACTATGAGAAACAGTGACTTGATCAGCCCTTGTCCTGACTGTTGATGTACAATTTAATATTTTATCCCTTTTAATTTTTTTTGTTCTTGAACTATTGGTTGAACTCTGTAATTAACACACAATTATTCTTAGGTGTTTAAATTTAACTGAAAAGTGATCCCTGTTAAATATAAGAGTGGGAATAAGAGAGGGAGGAGATGTACAATTTGGGACATGCTCAATCAAACTTGCCCCAAATGGTGGAGTTAGAAACGTGCCAGGGGATCCCAATACAATCCCATCAAGGTGGCATGTACAATGCCATCTCACTAGCCCAAGTGATCAATTTCTGTTCACAATTGATCACACTGATAGGTCTAAGAGTCAAAGGGATCACACAAACAAGACTAGTGTCTGCTAATACTAGCTGATAGAATCAAAATGGAGAGAGCGATCCATCATGGGAAGCGGGATACACAGCAGACTCACAGAATGGCAGATGTCCTAAACAGCACTCTGGCCTCAGAATCAGCCCTTAAGGCATTCAGATCTGGCTGAAGAGCCCATGAGAGTATTTTAGGCATGGAAAGCCAAGACACTCTGCCAAAAACAAAAAACAAAACAAAACAAAACAAAACAAAAAAAAAAACAAAACCAAAACCAACCAAACAAAAAAAACCTAAATGAAAGATCTCTGTGAGTGAGATCCCAGTGGAAAGAATGGGGCCATCAAAGAAGGAGGTAACTTTTTCTAAA
The DNA here is from genome assembly GCF_964237555.1 of Oryctolagus cuniculus. NCBI lineage: Eukaryota > Metazoa > Chordata > Mammalia > Lagomorpha > Leporidae > Oryctolagus > Oryctolagus cuniculus. The sequence goes on along the minus strand of NC_091435.1, from coordinate 60,656,349 downwards.
GGGAGGAGAGAACTTCCACTTTGACTATGACCCTGTCAGAATAAGATCAAAGTCATCGAACTCAAAAGGCTTCCATAGCCTTGACAACTCATGACTAGAGCCTAGGGAGATTACTGACGCCATAAACAAGAGTGTCAAGTTGTTAAGTCAACAACAGGAGTCACTGTGTACTTACTCCTCATGTGGGATCTGTGCTTAATGTGTTGTCCAGTGTGAAGTAATGCTATAACTAGTACTGAAACAGTATTTTACACTTTGTGTTTCTGTGTGGGTGCAAACTGATGAAATCTTTACTTAATATATACTAAACTGATCTTCTGTATATAAAGAGAATTGAAAATGAATCTTGATGTGAATAGAATGGGAGAGGTAGTGGGAGATGGGAGGGTTGCAGGTGGGAGGGAAGTTGTGGGGGGGGGGGAGCCGTTGTAATCCGTAAAGTGTACCTTGGAAATTTATATTTACTAAATAAAAGTTTTTTAAAAAAGCATACTAGAAAAAAAAAAAAGAAATACAAAGGCCAAAAAAAAAAAAAAAACATAGAAAACCTAAATAGACCAATAATAAATGGAGGTTGGATCAGTAAAAAGATCCTCCCAACAAAGAAAATTCTAGGACCAGATGGCTTCACGGTTGAATTCTAGCAGACATTTAAAGAACTAATTTCAATTCTTCTCAAGCTATTGAAAACAATTGAGGGGGCCAGCACCGTGGCTCACTTGGTTAATCCTCCACCTGCGGCGCCAGCATCCTATGTGGGCACCAGGTTCTAGTATCGGTTGCTCCTCTTCCAGTCCAGCTCTCTGCTGTGGCCCGGGAAGGCAGTGGAGGATGGCCCAAGAGCTTGAGCCCCTGCACCCGCATGGGAGACCAGGAAGAAGCACCTGGCTCCTGGTTTTGGATAGGTGCAGTGCTGGCCATGGTGTCCATCTGGGGAGTGAACCAACAGAAGGAAGACCTTTCTTTCCATCTCTCTCTCACTATCTATAACTCTACCTGTCAAATAATAATATAGAAAAAGAAAACATTTGAAAGGGAGGGAATCCTCCCAAACTCCTTCTATGAGGCTAGCATCATCCTAATTCCTAAACCAGGAAAAGAAACAACAGAGAAACAGAACTATAAACCAATATCCCTGAAGAACATAGATGCAAAAATCCTCAAAAAATACTAGCTAATCAATTCCAACAACACATTCAGATATCATTCATCCAGACTAGTGGGATTTATCTCTGGTATACAGGGATGGTTTAATATCTGCAGATCAATCAATGTGATACATCATGTTAATGAACTGAAGAACAAAACCTATATTATTACTTCAATAGAGGTAGAGAAAGTATTTGATAAAATACAACTCCTTTCATGATGAAAATCTTCAGCAAATTGCATATAGAAGGAACATTCCTCAACACAATCAAGGCAATTTATGACAAATCCACAACCAACATCATATTGATGGGGAAAAGTTGGATGCATTCCTACTAAGGTCTTAAACCAAACAAGGATGTCTCATGATTGCTTTTAAATATATTCCTGGAAATTTTAGTCAGACCCACTAGCTAAGAAAAAGGAATCAAAGGGATACAAATTTGAAATTAGGAACTGAAACTATCCCTATTTGCAGATGACATCATTCTATATATAGGGGAAACAAAAGATTCCACTAAGAGACTATTGAAACTCATAAAAGAGTTTGGTAAAGTGACAGGATATAAAATTAGCACACAGAAATCAATACAAAGACAATGCCCTGGCTGAGAAATAACTTCTAAGATCAATCGCACTCACAATAGCTACAAAAAAAATAAATACCTTGAAATAAATTTAACCAAGGAAATCAAAGATCTCTGTGATGAAAATTACAAAACATAGAGAAAGAAATAGAAGAAGACACAAAAATGGAAAAATCTTCAATGTTTGTGGGTTAGAAGAATTAATATCATCAATATCCATACTACCGGAAGCAATTTACAAATTCAATGCAATTTTAATCAAAATACCAATGACATTCTTTTCAGATCTAGGAAAAATCATGCTAAAATTCTATGAAATGACGAGAGATCCTGAATAGCTAAAGCAATCTTGTACAACAAAAACAAAACCAGAAGCATCACAATACCAGATTTCAAGATATACTACAGGGAAGTTATAATCAAAACGGCATAGTACTGGCAGAAAATAGATGTGCAGACCAATGGAACAGAATAGAAACTGCAGAAATCAATCCACACATCTACAATTAACTTATCTTTAACAAAGGAGCTAAAATCATTTCCTGGTACTGCAAGGACAGTTTCTTCAACAAATCATGCTGGGAAAACTGGATGTCCATGTGCAAAAGTATGAAATAAGACCACCACCTTACATCTTACACAAAAATCCATTAAAAATAGATCAAGGGTCTAAATCTACACCCTGATACCATCAAATTACTAGAAAACAATGGAGAAACTCTGCAAGACATTGGCATGGGCAAAAACGTCTTGGAAAAGACCCCAGAAGCACAGACAATCAAAGCCAAAATTGACAAATGGGATTACATGAAGCTGAGAAGCTTCTGCATTGTGAAAGAAGCACTCAGCAAAGTGAGGAGGCAACCAACAGAATGGGAGAAATTATCTGCAAACTATGAAACTGATAGAAGATTAATATCCAGAGTCTACGGGGAGCTCAAGAAATTTAACAGCAACAAAATAAACAACCCAGTTAGGAAATGGGCAAAGGACTTCAACAGGCAATTTTCAAAGGGAAAATTTATATGACCAACAGACACTTGAAAAAATGTTCAAGATCACTAGCCATCAGGTAAATGAAATCAAAACCACAATTGGGTTTCACCTTACACCCGTTAGAATGATTTTCATACAGAAATCAACAAACAACAAATGCTGGTAAGGATGTGTGTGAAAAAGGTACTCTAATCCACTTTTGGTGGGAATGTGAAGTGGTCCAGCCATTGTGGAAGCCAGTACGGAGATAACTCAGAAATCCGAATATAGACCTACCAAATGACGCAGCAATCTCACTCTTTGGAATTTACTCAAAGGAAATGAAATCAGCAGTTGAAAAGTTATCTGTATGTGCATTCTGATTGCAGCTTAATTTACAATAGTTGAGATGTGGAATAAACCCAGATATTCATAATTGATGACTGTAAAAACAAATCATGGTAAATATACTCTATGAAATACTCCTCAGCAGTAAAACAAAATGGATGCAACTGGAAAATTATACTTAGTGAAATAAGCCAGTCCCCAAAAGACAAATACCTTATGTTTTCCCTGATCAGGAGTAACAATAGAGTACCTAAAATGTAATGTATAGGAGTGAAATTGGCATTTTGAAATTTGATGATTATTTACAGCCCTGTCTCTATTGTTGAAGAATAATGTTTTTTCTTCATATTTATTGAACTCTTTACTTAGTGTAGGGTTGATCGTATGACTGTAAAGTAAACTGAAAATAGATCTTTGTAAAAATTAAGAATGGGAATAGGAGAGGCAGTAGGAAGTAGGGTGAAAGAATGGGCAGAATGGAGGGTAGGATAAGAAGTATCAATATGTTCCTAAATCTGTTTACATGAAATACATACAATTTGTATGTCTTAAATAAAATTTTTAAAAAGAAGCTGACTATACATCAAAAAAGATTATTTAATGAGTTATAATTTAAGGAAAACAAAAATTTTTGCTTCCTATATTGTTTTATCATTAAATCAAGGGATATAGAGAAATTCTTCAGTCCTTTCAATTTATGGTGGAAATTTGAACCAGCAAGAAGTAAAATTGTAAAACATAGTGGGTACATGGGTCTACTTCCAGGAAGCACACAGTGCATTCATAATAGTTTTAAAAGCAAAAAAAGGCACAGTATGGTGTCTATAGATAATGTTCTGTATATTTAATTGTGAAAAGAAAAACAAATGAGAAGATAGGCTTTTGGATGTTTTTATTATAAAAGTTTGTTAAATGTTGGAAAGGTAATCATATTTATTCTGATTGGACATTACAGTATATATATATATATATCACATTGTAACCCCCAAATATGTATAATATTCATATTCATGTTAAAGTTTTCGAAAAGTAAAAAAAATTCTAACTGAATCTGCCTTGCCAAATGTCAACACTTGACAAGCACAACTCAATAAAGCTTTAAGCGATTGGAATGAAAGTATTGAGATGTAAATGATTTTTAAAGAAATACCAATAAACTAAGGTTATCAGAATCAATTTTATTTCACATGAAAGATCCAACAATATTTTCTACAGTCTTACTCATCTGTATGTTAATTTCTGGCTCTCTATTATGAATAAACCCAAAGGGATTTTGGTCTTGTCACATTTCCACAGCACTTTTACACTTGTCCAGTACATTGAAGACATCAAGTTTATTAGACTCAGTGAGGATAATACACAAAATACCTGGGGAAGAAAAGTGCTTACAACCTAGTGAAAGATAAATCCCAAGGAAATTCAAGAACATATCAGTTCAGTGAAATTTCTAAATGTTCTGTCTTCTGGAGTATGTCAAATTATACTCTCCAAGGAATGACAGTTGGCTGCACCTTTTGCTCCTAACCAGAGAAAGGTTAAATATTTAGTGAGTATCTTTGATTTGGGGAGTAAGATAAGTTACATTTGGGTGTGCTTCTCTAACCATTTACCAAGTAACCCCTACAACTTTCAAAATGGCCTAGAGAAGTTTTCCCAGCTATCTCAGATTGCATTTACAAGCACTCTATCACTTAGCCTTAACCCCAGCTGATCTAATGGGGCTTACAAATTCTGTGAGATAAAAGAATGCTGGATTGGTCTTGCCAAGAAACTTTCACATGAGGATTTTAGAGTTTTGAACAACAAAACACTGTCCAGTAATTACTTCCATTTGAGATATAGCTCTAGATTGTTGTGTTTTTTTTTCTTTTGGTAGACACTGAACATGTCAGTTACTGTAGGACAAGTGACCAGAAACTGGAACTACTCATCTTATACTGAATGTCATTTATTCCATTAAGCCATATTTGGACATGTGCAGAGCAGTGGTCTATCATTCAAGTGGTATCTATGGGACTGGGTGTGAGAAGCTCCTAAAAGCACAACAAATTTATAAAGCACATGTCTGATACTGGATCTTTAAACCTATTACACTGTCATTCTCTCTGCCATTCCACACTATTGATTCAATGAGAAAGTTCCCTACAAAAAGCTGACTGAAGAATAAGTCTAGAAGATTTAGAAGGTCTGTCCTTTTATAGTAGATCACTGTTCTCCTGGCAGAATTTGCATAAAAATGGTAATCATTTATTTCAATCGATTTTCAGAGCTCTAATCTGGGCCACAAAATATGCAAATATAATTGAACTTATAATTAATTTCTTATTTAAAAATAATAATTTGGTTTGGACTGTTTCTATAATTGAAGATAAGTAGCAGAAGTCGTGATTTGGTCAGAATTACAGAACACTCACAAGGCTGAAAGAGCTAGAGACACATGGGGGATACAAAGCTTGGAATAACTGTCTAGAAATAAACTGTGACATGAAACCATTAGTCCACAACAAAGAGAGATACAGAAATGAAGATAAACGCCATAGATGTTCTAAGTATGTGAAGTTAGCATGGCAAGTTAGCAGAGGTCTTGAGGGTATGGTAAAGGAGATTTGTTGACAGGTAAGATAGAGATGACTGAAGGAAAAAGTAAGAAAAAACACACCATGGAGATCTTTCATAAGCAACCAGAGAGACACGTGTTTGAAATTTGAGATTATGTTAGACATTATTTACTATGGTTGTCCTAAAAGAGAGATTACATATAAAAGTATTCAAACCATCCCAAGAGAACTGATCCCTTGAATACTTTATTTAAAAAAACAAATATTACCCAGAATTCCAATTTAAAATAAACAGATCAGGACAGTCTGATTAAATGGGAAAGACAATAGACACTGAGAACTCTTCTGTCTAGGCCTCTTTTTTACCTTTAAGCTGCCACTGGTTTGTAAGCCACCAGTGTATATCCAAGTCCTTATTTTTTTAATGTATAACAATTTATTTTTTTCATAAATGCAACTTCATAAATATATTGATTCTTCGCATTGTACCCACCCTCCCACCCCTCTTCCTCCTCCCTCTCCTATTCCCATTCTTACTTTTTACTAAGATCTATTTTCGGTTAACTTTATACACATATGTTTAACTCTTTAAACGGGAAGATCATTCTTGTATTTAAAGAACATATATTTTATTTCAGATGAAGTACAATCTAAGTTCACAGAAATGTATTTGAAAACTTAAAAAATAAACTATATTCTATGACTTTGCTACATTTTTAATTATAAACCTCAATTCAATTTTTGCACTCTCATTGTGATTCTAATGTGGAAAGTAACATGAATGCTTGAAACAGGTTGAAAATGTTTATTTACCACTAGATAGATCTAATGACTTTACCCTACACTTCCTTCAAACACAATTCAACATTTCACCTAAACCAGTACTAGTTCCTGTGACTTTATGGGAGTAAGATTTTCTTTGGAAGACATAGTGAAGATTTTGTAGGAAAAAGGAGAAGAGGGATGCATTCGTGTGATACACAATGTAATTAACATAATTTCCAAAAAGACAAATAATTTATACATCCAATGATCTAATTCTACAATCACATTTTCCTCCCACTTCCCAAAACCCAACTTTTGCAGCTCTCTTGGCTTTGGTGTTTCCTGCTGTTCCATTTCTAAGGCTTTGGTCTATTTATTCCTTTTCACTTTTCCCAAGGTACAAAGCAATCTAACAGTCATTCTCAGCCTCATTATTCGCTCAGTCAGAAATGTAATTCTCTGTACACCATTCCTTTGAGAAGTCAGTAAATAGCAGATTATTTTCTCCTAACATAATATTTTCTATCATATTTTTAACTTTCTTAACTTCATATAACTGGCGAAACAAATCTCCATGGACAGTTATGTATTTTATATATCTCCATCATTAAATTTATAATTCATAGCCCAATTCTATATATGATCTCTCCATGGCAAAATTAGACAAAGCAAATTGGAGAGATTAGTCAGGAAAGGCTAGATTATATTGCAGTAAAAAAGGAATCCAGAGAATTAATGAGAAAAAATGTCAAAATATGCTTCTTGCTCTTTCTACGTGTCTATCATGGGTCAGCTGTGGCTTCGTGCCTTTTTACCAAGTTGTGCACTCCATCTGAATGAAAAAAACCGCCGTATCAAAAACTGATGGTAGTAGTGGCAGAGAGAAAGACCTCAGGCAGGGGGAGGAGGATGTCTGGCAGCAGTACTTGAATTCTTAGGCTCGAAAGTCACCCACACTCACACACTCTTCCTTTCTCCCCTAACCCTCATAAGTCATCCACAAAGTGACCAGAAGCACATTATTCCATGTGTTCAGAAGGTGGAAAGCTAGAAATACTCATAAACATCATGAATACTAGCCATATCTTTTTAGTAACTTTTCAACCTACCTCTTATCTTTCTTCCCTTCAAAATGCAGAAGTGCAGGTCCAATGTTTCGCCACCATTCGTTCATTGTCTATTAATTTTAATTTTTGCAAGAGTGCATTGCGAAAACAGCTCCTCTTACTCTGCCATTCCTGTCACATCCCTTTCCTCTTAATCTCTAGTTTCATTGCTCTCAGTGCTACAAAGGGAATATTTTGCCCATGCTATTTATAGATGAGACTGAGGTTGAAATGTGGAATTTGGCCAAATTCACTATAAAAATTGTTTGAAAGTGTGTCTGCATGAAAATAATCAGGAGATAATCAGAAAAATCTTTGTCCAATCCAGTTAACTATTCCAAGGAATGGTAAGAGTTAGACAGATACAGGTTCGTGGGAGAGGAAAACCAAAATAAATTTTTGTAAACTTGCATCATTTAATCTGCTTGCGAGGGTAGCATAAGTAATTCATGACTGGCTTATAGCTGAATAGAAACAAAGTTTCTCCCTTCTATTTAGATTAGAGGTGACTGGGGACTGGGATCATGATTTATTTTTTTATTTATACTAAAGAATCCAATTCTGATTTGCACAGTCCCTAATTGTCAGTTAAATAGCATGATGAGATACTGATTGATTGCCTCTTGGAAATGTTTAAATAGGCCAGAGGAAGCCAATATTTAATATTTTTTTGCAAAGACAACCCACCACTCCACACATAAAAAATTATAAATTACAGTGAATGCAGTATATAACAGGGGCAGATTAAGTGCTTAAGATGCTACTTAGGATATCTGCCTCTCATATTGGAGTACCTGAGTTTGAGTCCTGAGTCTGCTTCTAATTCAGCTTCCTAGTAATACGTACCCTGGGGGGCAGCAGGTGATGGCTCGAGTACTTGGATGCCTGCCACCCATGTGGGAGAAATGGAGTTCCAGTGTCCAGGCTTCAGCCCAGCCCAGGTGAATCAGCAGATGTGACGTTCTCTCTCTCTCTCTCTCTCTTTTTGTCTTGCTGCCTTTCAAATAAATAATTATAAAATGTAAAAGTATATAACACCCTTTTTGTGTACAGTTTTTCCTTTAATCCTAACAACTGCTTTAAAAGGACACATTATTTTCTCAACATTTAAAATTTAAAAAGTTCCCAAAAAGATGAAATTGCATTCTTAGTTGTAAATGATAGCTGTTGTCAGTGAAAGCTGTAACAAGAACTCATGTTTCTAAATAGAAATATTTTCCACTAATAACCTGTTTGTTATAATTCTTGAGGCCAGGTAGGATCCTATTAGGTAGGATTAGGTTCAGCTCTGTGCAACAACAGAAGCAGGAAGGGAGTTGTTTTTTACTTGCAAAAGTTTTCTTTATCTGGAGGTGTGCAGCCTTGAGCAGATGCGGAGTTTTTAAGGACTAGATTCCTGTCTTCCTGCCTTAATGTCCAAGGATATGGCTGCCATTGTCAATATAATTTTATCCTTTATCCTCTGATAGGGCTGCTGGCTTCTCAGGGTTTATAACCATCAACACCTAGCTATGAAGTGTAGAATACTGCTGAAAATGAACCTTTCCCAAGAAACTCGCCTCTTTCTAAGAAACACTGAAGTCCCCCATGACACTGCTGCCTAGGTCTCATTTGTTTATAATTTAGTCCTGTGACACCTCACCAGTCTGGGAAATGTAATCGTGAATTTTCACAGACAATGTACTCAAGGTAAATCTCAGGGATTTGTCATTAGGTGGAAGGGAAAGTGGATATCGCATATGAAAATGGCAGTCTCTTGCACAGTTGGGTGTCGGATTTCATTCTGAGTCTTTTTCTCCATCTTCAACGTCAAGTCAATAATAATGAAGCAAGAGATTGCTATGAAATTGATAGCATTCATTGTATGTCTTACTGTGAACGGGACCACTATAATTCTTGAATAGAGTTCTGTTGACAATTACTGGTCCACTGTCATATCAGCCCCTGCTTCTGCATACCTTAACTTTTCATAGTTGAATCCATGATAGGCTTGCAAGAACCCCGGGATCTAGGACACTTCTGACTGAGGTAGGACGGCGCTTCATGCCCTACTTGTTCTATTTCAGTTCATTTACTCATTAACTTACCATTTCTCAATTTGTTTAATAATTCTAAAATACTTCTTCAGGACCTAAAGTCCAGGACTACATTGGGGCCTGAACAGGCACTAGGGAGTCGCACCTTTATTTTCTGGGTTCTTGCATTCTTGGAATAATGTAGCAGAGAACATAAACAAATTGTACTAAACATACAGCGAGAAGTGAGAAATGCAAGGCAGAATCAAGGGAGACATGGGTTAAGGGGTTTGTCTAAGGGGTTGAGGACACTTTAGAATCTATAGCCAAGGTGGCCTCTGTGCGAGTGACATTGGAGTAGCTTCTTAACGAAAGCAGGAGTGGCCTGTGTGCACACATGTATGAAGGACATTCCAGGTGGAGTGGGATTCAGGATCAGCTGCTCTCTAATACCCAGGATCTGATCCAGTGACCCAGTGGGTGAGATTCATTAACTAGGTCATCTCACCACCAATAGAGTTCGATTTATCTGCTGTGAAACATCTGCAGGCTTCTCTGTGGCCAGACTTGGTCCACTTGCCAGGGTCCCACAAGTAGACTTCTTGGGCTCCACTGACAGTTCTTCTGGAATACTGGTTTTCAATTTCTGTCCTTCACTGCATTCTACCACCATCCTCCACCTGCCTGACTAGTCTGTCTTGTCCTGTGGCTGAGTCAGCCCTCATGAATCTTTTCCTGACCAAAGAATCTACCAACGTTCTAATTATAAATATATTTATATCGTTTTTCAAACTCTAGTCTTCTGATTCTATCCAAATGTTGGCCTTGAGGATACCCCATAATAGGAAAGTTGAGCTTTCATTTATCTGGGTTTTTATTTATTTATTTATTTATTTATTTATTTATTTATGGTAGATTAGATATTGTACTTGCCTTGAAGTTTTTATGCTGGACTGACAGAAATCCTCTACTATCCAGGGCTATGGATATGCAAAAATCAGGCAATATGACCACAGTAGTATAATGGAAATGTTCTCACCATAGGTCTATGTTTCTCTTTGAATAAAGATGAGATTTGTATTTGTATAGTGTATTGCTACTTACAGATTTTTCCATTCATCTGATCCTTATCTACAGATTTTGATCCTATTATCCTATTATCTTTCTTGAAGACGACAGTTGCTTCCTAAATAATCTACTAATCTCTCTTAAAATAAAGACTAGTTCATAATTAGCATCAAATTGTTATATTAGCTTTCACTGGATAACAAACCATCCCAAAACACAGTGCAGGCCGGCACTGCGGCTCACTAGGCTAATCCTCCACCTTGCGGCACCAGCACACCAGGTTCTAGTCCCGTTTGGGGCGCTGGATTCTGTCCCGGTTGCCCCTCTTCCAGGCCAGCTCTCTGCTGTGGCCAGGCAGTGCAGTGGAGGATGGCCCAAGTGCTTGGGCCCTGCACCCCATGGGAGACCAGGAGAAGCACCTGGCTCCTGCCATCGGATCAGCGTGGTGCGCCGGCCGCGGCGGCCATTGGAGGGTGAACCAATGGCAAAGGAAGACCTTTCTCTCTGTCTCTCTCTCTCTCACTGTCCACTCTGCCTGTCAAAACAAACAAACAAACAAACAAAAAACCACAGTGCATAGAAACAACAGACGTTTAGTTAACTGAGAGGTTCTTGCTTCAGCAGAGTGGTTCTTCTTGTTTGAACCACTTTGATGACTTCTGTTGGTTTCTCGCGTGTTTAAAGTCAACCAGCAAATTGGCCTGTGGCTGTGTAATTTAAGCATCTAGATGTCAGTTAGGTCTTCTGGGGACCATTGAAACTCATAGCTCATCATCCTGAACATGAGCCCAGGCTTCTTCACAGAGTGCTTGCAGGGTTCCAAGAGCAGAAAGCAGGCAAACCCCAGTGTGCATTCACCAGGCTTTCTAATAATAACAACAATAATAAACCACAACTAGCTAAATAGCCAAGCCTGCCTTTGAGTGGTAGAGACACTGGGGCCAGCATTGTGGTGTAGCAAGTGAAGTCATTGCCTGCTGGCATCTCATATGTGTACCAGTTCAAGTCCCACATGCTCCACTCCCTAGCCTACTTTCAGTTAATGTTCTGCTAAAAGCAGTGGAAGATGGCCCAAGTGCTTGGGTCCCTACTTCTAAATGAAGCTCCTGGCTCCTGGCCTTGGCCTGAAACAGCCCTGGCCATTGTGGCCACTTAGGGAGTGAACCACCAGATGGAAGACCTCTCTCTATGTCTCTCCCCCTTTCTCTAACTCTGATTTTCAAACTAATAGATAAATCTTGAGAGAGAGAGAGAGAGAGAGAGAATGAGCGAGCTTATGTTTTTCTTAGATGAGTTGAAAAGTCATGTTAGAAAGGAATGTACACACGTGCTTATATTAGCTGGGTTTGTAATTACCAAAAGTGGAAGCAGCCAAGACAGCCTTCAACAGGTAGATGGATCAACAACTGCGGTACATTCAGATGACAGATTACGACAAAGAGAAACTATCAAAACATGAAGAGACATGAAGGGACCTTTCACCTGAGTGAAATAAGCCGATTTGAAGAGGTTTCACATACTGTGTGTGTTCAACTAGCCGGCATTCTTGAAAAGTTGAAACTTTAGCGATAGTCAAAGATCAGTGGGTGCCAGGAATTTCGGGGAAGGAGAGAGGGATGAATTAGTGAAGCATGGGGAATTGGTAAGTTCATGTAACTAACTGTTCTGCATGATAGTATAGTGGTGGACAAATGATATTATGCATTTATCAATATTCACAGATAGCACAACACACAGTGACCCTAATTTAGTTATTTAGTAATAATAATATGTGTCAGTATTTGTGTGTCAGTTGTAACAAATGTATGATGCTATTGGATGGTGCTAATAGGTGACAGGGTATGTATAGGGCTTTGGTGGGGGGAGGAAAGAGAGAGTATTTGGGAATCCTTTGTACTTCTTGTACCATTTTTCTGGAAAATTGAAATGCTTTAAAAAGAAGAAATATTTTTTAAAATCCAGGGGCATGTGCACACAGGAATAGAAGACTTTGTGGCTACATTTGGAAACTGCCACAGCACTCAGATCCATTCAAATCTACTGAATGTAAGTTTCCAGACTCATCTCTATATGCCACCTGTCTGGGGATCTAGCAAACCCCAACCCAATTCCTTGCATACAGCTGCACTTCTGTGCCCTGTTATATTTCTTCTCTTAGTTGAGAGAGTCTGGCCTCTCCTTTTCTTCATGTGGAAATTATGTTTCTTATTCAGACACCATAAATTTGTCTATGAGTCCTGTCAGCATCCTTTGGTCTAAAACAAGGTCTTCTACCTGTGTAGTTCGACAACCTGCAAATGGCTTATTATTTATTCAGGTTAGCCTTTCCTTCAGTTTTCATGTCTGTCTCTATCTGTTGGTTTTGAAGGCCAGTCCCATGTCTTAATCTTCCTTGATTCAACCACATGAGAGCACAGTACAAGGCACATAGTTGGAACTGAGTGAATGTTGATTAGAAAGAGCAATTAAATACAGAGTAGGTATGGCAGTTTAATCGTGGATCAGCTGGATTTGCTTCTTTTTCTAAGTGGTTTGGATTTTCTGCCTTTCCTTCACTTAATGACTCAAATGCCGTTTCCTTTGTAAAATTAAGAAAAAAAACAGTATGTGGGCACAGTTATTAAATTACAGAAATGATAACATGATGTCATGAAAAAAAGGAGAGTTGGATCTATTGCATAAAAGAAATTTGTGTTAAAGGAAAATACACATCAATTATTAGCTATTAGAACCAGCATATTTCTACTGTAATTGACAATACTAATCCTATAAACATTGCATTAGGCGTAGTTTCATAAGAATGAATTTGGTAGTCAATATTGTACCATTTGGGGTTACATTTTTCTTTATTACCAAGACAATTTGAAGCAGTGGGGATTTGGGTTTCTAATTTTAATTGATAAGCAGACTGCTTTCTGCCAAGTATCGAGCTCTAATGGCCCAAGGTCTGCTCACCATTTCAACATCATTTCTGTGCAATTGAAATAAAACAATCAATTTGTCTTTTAAGCACAGCATCTGTGTTTCGAGGGCAAGTTCAGAATGGAAGTAAAGATCGATTTCCTGGATGAGTCTCAGAGGGGTGCTGGCTCTTTCCTTTCAGGAAAGTTTCCATCTCTGAGCAGAAGGCAGTTACTGGATCCAGGGCGGAGGGGAGAGATTCGTGGTATGTTTACTGTATGACATTTGGTGGAGTTCTAAACTGGGAAAAACGGACATACCTGAATGACAGTCTAATGTCAAATTAGTTAATATGATAATGTAAGGAGAGCCTTACATGACTCTTACTGACCACCATGAGAGTTTGGCTAACTTAACCTGCATGAACTATTTCTCTATCTGTAAAATGAGGCAGTGATATTTATATCTTGGGTTGTTTAGGGAATTCACATAAAGTATCCAGGAAGTAGTGGATGATTAATAAATAGTGATCGCTGGCCGGCACCGCGGCTCACTAGGCTAATCCTCCGCCTTGCGGCGCCGGCACACCGGGGTTCTAGTCCCGGTCGGGGCGCCGGATTCTGTCCCGGTTGCCCCTCTTCCAGGCCAGCTCTCTGCTGTGGCCAGGGAGTGCAGTGGAGGATGGCCCAAGTCCTTGGGCCCTGAACCCCATGGGAGACCAGGAGAAGCACCTGGATCCTGCCATCGGATCAGTAAGGTGCGCCGGCCACAGCGCGCCGGCCGCGGCGGCCATTGGAGAGTGAACCAACGGCAAAGGAAGACCTTTCTCTCTGTCTCTCTCTCTCACTGTCCACTCTGCCTGTCAAAAAAAAAAAAAGATAAAAAAAATAAAATAAATAGTGATCGCTTTCCCCCTAAACCTCCACTATGAAGACTCCTCTTCAGACAAGAGGCTGCCACCCTTGGATAAATAGGCTGCTGCCCAAACTTCAGTTCCCACTCTGGGTGATTGATAGATGCCCACTATCTCTTCCCACACAGCAGCTGCAGTTGACTGCCACACAGTGTTCCTTAGAACATGCTGGTGGGAGATGTTGAAGCTTCATTGCCCACAGTCAGCTATTTCTTCAGAGGAGTGAGAAAATCTGAATGAAATTTGTGAACCAAAGTTGCCAGTCCGTTCAGAATATGGTCCTGGATGGATACAAGTGGGTTCACATCTTTACACCATTCCCAGCAACTTCATATCCTTGCACAACTTTGAAAAGCCCATTTGTTATAATTGCACCTTGAAAATGCCCTGCTTTTTGTGTTTATCTTTAAAGTCAATTATATTCTTAAATTTGTTTTGCAGGTTTTCTTCCAGGAAATTTCCAGCCACTCTCTAATTTTAAACTCCTATATGACTTTTTAATTTTTTTTCCACAACTTTTTCCATTCTGTACCCATTCTAGTGTTGCCTGTGAGATTTTAAGAGAATACTAAAGTCCCTTACTTGTCCTTCAAGGAGGCAGCATGAAATCGGAGGCAAAGGCATGGGTTTTACAGTGTGACATGGTCCTTAGTGTCTGTTGATATGGGCTTATCTGTTACACTTGAATTCTCTAAAGTTTGAAATGGAGTCAGTAATGCAGACCACGAAAGGATTTTGAAGCTCAAGGGAACGCAATGGCAGATGCTTAGCAGATAAATGAGGCACAATACTTTTAAATGCTTTTTCTCTTTTACTCATGCAGACACCTTCAGTAACAATGCTCTGAATCTTCTGCTTATTTTTCTTATCTTCCATTGTTTTGTTTCTCTCCATTACTGCATTTCCCCATCCACTGGCCCTATATGATTCTTGAGAAGCAAGTGATGAGAGAGTAGCAATGGAAACTTCCCCTGCTGTATAATTCAAAAGCCTCAGGGCTTGGTGGCCCAGGTAGGAAGAGGAGAGACTACACCAGGGTCCCACTTTCTAGCTCAATAAAGAACAGGCGCCCACTGAGATCCAAGCAACTGATCAGGTATAGTGTAGGACTTCAAAAGAAGGAGAAAAATGAATGTCCTGCCTCACTGCTCTGTCTACCTACCATCTGCCCAGAAAAACCCGAGAGAGCAGGGAACCAGGCTGACCCTGATCGTGGGCACATCACAATGCATTCTACTCAAGAGGAGCTAATTTTAAGCTCTCAAGTATTCTGTTAGCACAGAAAACACTCGTTCCTGGAGTAAAGGAATTGGGACTTAACCAAAGGCACTCAGGGGGCCTTGTAAATCACAGCGCTGGTGCACATCCTGGGAGCTCTGCTGAGTAATCATGAGAGAATGCTTGCCAGCCACAAAAGAGCACAGAAGCCCTTTGTAACCCCAGAGAAAGTAGATGCTGGGCAATCATTCCACAGTGAGGACAAATACTAGGACATCAGTTACAATGGAGCCGCAGCTACAACCCTGTCGTCTTTATTTACTCAATCCTTCTTTGAAAAATTTCTGATTTGTCATTTGTGGATATTGTCTGATCAAAAGGAAAATCTGTTTCACTAGAGAAAGGGCTGGGATTGACTAGGGCAGGCGCGCAGCCTGCAGAGGCCGGACACGCTCTTGTTTAGCTCTGTGGTGGATTTGTCCTGCCATCCAGCCCGGGAAAAGCTCAGAGATAATGTGGAGCATGATGTCCCCTGCTGTCTCCATTATTTCTGAAATGCAAACTGGCAAAGGCAGATTCAGGGGCTTGAGTTTAGGAAAAACCCAACCCTCCCACACAGTCACCGCCTTTGTTCTCCTAGTTGTGTTCTGTGAGTTTTCATTTCCCTGGGCTCACTGGATTCTTGTAGAAACTTAACCAAAGCTGGAAGATTAATCCAGGTGGGTTATATGTCACTCATTTTACACAGGCCTTTCTCTCCTAATGACACTACTGTGGCTCTTTTCTCCTAAGTATTTCCTAATAGCAGTGTGTTTTAGAAGGCTGTTGCTATTCATCACAACGTATTTATTTACAAACTGGGGTGAATAGGTATGCAAATAAGCAATCTAACACTTTCTTTTAAACTCAAATTTTATGTGTTTCCATTATTACATTTTTATATTGCCAACAGTGAATACTTTCAAAGGCAAATTTCAAAGTTGTAACTTAAAAAGCTAAGTGAAGAGAATAATGGTAAGGAGCAATTTTAGTACAGGAGGAAGTCAGATTTGAGACAAAAATGCTAAGTTATGTACTCTTTCTAAGATACCATTTAATATTTCTAGCCTTAATGTCTAAGTGTAAAACAGGTACAATGTGCATTTGACTTAATAAAGATTGAATGTAATCAAGTACGTAAAAGTTATCAAGTGAACGTATTTATGTTAATTGTTGTTTTCCTGGATAAATAGCTCATAAAGACTAATGTTCACAGAAATGAAGAATAGCTTTAAATAGAGGCTCATAAGTGAGATCTATGGATAAAGTCTGAAGATGGACTAATTCAGGAATCCATGAGATTCCTGAAATAATGGGCAAAATGCATGTGTACATTAGGTCTAGCTGGGTTGTAAGTGAAATGAACTGAACCTATACTTACTTATCCAAAAAGGAGCTTAAATAAATAAAATATAAGAGGAATCTGGGTATGTTGAGAACAAGAAGCAGGACCTGAAATACAGCCAAGATACCCCATCTGATGGTTTGCTTTCTTCTTTAGGTAGGCATTGCTCACTGTTACACAGTTGACCAAGTATACACTAAGGAACATGGATTCAGGTGATCGTGTTAAGATAGCTAGATAGACATTAGCCTATGTGTGTGTTCCAGGGGCTGAAGAAGACAGGAATTCTGTGATTGCACGAGAGAAGAAATGTAGAAGCAAGCTTTAGAAGCAGAACAATATTTGCACATCAAAGGTCTTGCTCCTTGTCAATGACTTTTGGGTTGAGATGGTGAAGGCAGCTTAAGAGAATCTTCCCTGATCTACACCAACTGGGCCTTATGTCTGTTATGAACTTCCAGGAGGAATTTCAGGAATACCATGCCCAGGAAGTATTCCACCCAGCCATACCCCAGAGAGTCAGAGAGGAGAATAAACGGAGAACTCATGTTCATATCCATAAAGACTCAAGTCTGAATGCAGATAGGGCTCTCAGCTATTTCCTGAGATGCTGCCTGGTAAATCAGCTCTATTTCTTTTCATTAAATTCTGCTTCACTATTCCCTCAGTCTGTTGTGCCTTCATACATCACAAAACCTGACTGGCAAAAAGCAAGGCCCTCTTCTGCCCCAGTTACATCACTTGTAGTTGAGAGAAACAAAACTGGTTGTCTCTTCCCAAGTGAAAAGTCCCACCAATCATTCCGTATTGATCAGAACCACTGGTGTGGCCAAGAGGCAGAGTGTGTAAGGTGATGGTAGTGAGGACTTATATGATTTGCTTAGAGCAGAAAAAAAAGAAGAGGCACTTGGCTATGGTCCTAGGAGACAAAATTCACATATATGGAATATATTGTGGGAATTCTTTCTCGGATTTTCAAATGTTTCAGTCACCATAGAACTGAATATTTATCAAGTTAAAAATTAAAAAGATGTTTCTTGTTCTTTTGTAATAGATGCTTTTGAAAGAAATCCAATGTTTCTGTGAATATGAAAAAATTCATTTATCTCAGTACTGTGATTATAAAATGTATGTGAAGTATTAATCAACAACCTTCATATAATCATTAAACAAATCCTTAATATTAAACAAATCATTAATTTTGCAATTGAATTATACAGAAGACTCTAAGATTTAATAGATTTCCTTGAGCATATTGGCTCTATAAAAATGGTTAGTATCTGTAAATAGATGTCGATATTTGAATGATTATAATATACAGGATTTGAGTTAGTGTTAAAAGATAGCTCATAACTTGGGGAAAACATCCTTATTATTTTGATGGTGAAATTTATCTGTCAATTGGGTTTTCTACAGTACCCAACTGTCCAGTCAAATACCAATCTGGATGGTGCTGTGAAGGTAGTTCTTAGATGTGATTAACATTTACATTAGTAGGCTGAACAAAGCAGCAGATTACTTCCCATAATGCTGGTGGGTCTCATCCAGTCAGTTGCTGGGATTAAGAGAAAACATTGGCTTCCAAACAAAGCAGTGATTCTGCCTCTAGATTTCAGCATAGAAACTGCCTGAATTTTCAGGCTGTAGATTTTGGACTGGAGATTGAAACATCAATCCTTCCCTGATTTCCAGCCTGCTAATCTGACCTACAGATTCCATAGTTGCAAGCTACTGCAATTACATGAATGGATGCCTTAAAATAAATCTTCCTTCCCACCCCACCTCTCTCCTCTCTCTCACTCTCTCCCCCTAAATATTTATTTATTTATTTATTTGCAAGGTAGAATTAGAGAGAGAGAGAGAGAGAGAGAGAGAGAGAGAGATCTTCCATTCAGTTGTTCATTCACCAGGTAGCTGCAATACCCAGGATGGGGCCAAGCCAAAGCCAAGAGACAGGAGCTTCTTCCAGGTCTCCCCGATGAGTGCAAGGGCACAAGGACTTGGACCATCTTCCACTGTTCTCCCAGGCCAATAGCAGGGAGCTGGATCAGAAGTGGAGCAGCCCAGAAATGAACTGATACCCATATGGGATGCTGGCATTGCTTTTTGACACAATGCAATGATTTCTTTCTCTCCTCTCTCCCTCTCTCCTCTCTCCCCCTCTCTCCTCTCTCCCTCTCTCCTCTCTCCCTCTCTCCTCTCTCCCTCTCTCTCCTTTCTCCTCTCTCCCCCTCTCCCCCTCTCTCCTCTCTCCCCCTCTCTGCTCTCTCCCTCTCTCCTCCTCTCTCCCCGTCTCCCCCTCTCTCCCTCTCTCCCCCTCTCTGCTCTCCCCCTCTCTGCTCTCTCCCTGTCTCCCCCTCTCTCCTCTCTCCCTCTCTCCCCCTCTCTCCTCTCTCCCTCTCTCCTCTCTCTCCTCTCTCCATCTCTCCCTCTCTCTCCCTCTCTCCTCTCTCTCCTCTCTCCCTCTCTCCCTCTCTCTCCCTCTCTCCTCTCTCTCCCTCTCTCCTCTCTCTCCCTGTATCCCTCTCTCCCTCTCTCTCTCTCTCTCTCTCTCTCTCTCGGGTGCTGGCATTGTAGCTCAGTAGTTTAAACCAGTGCCTGCAATAGTGGCATTCCATATGAAGGATGGTTTGAATCTCAGCTGCTCCACCTCACATCCAGATTCCTCTTCCCACCCAGATTTGTGCTATTGCACCTGGAAAAGCAGTGGAAGATGGCCTGATTGCTTAGGTCCATGCAATACCCATGTATGTTGTTGCAGGAACTGTCCAATTGGTGCTGTGTCATGTGTGGTGAAAGAATTCACAGGAGTGGTGAGGTAGAGCAAGGAAAGAAAAAAATACACAATCCACTGCAAAGGAGCAACAGGCAGAAGAGTGAGTCTGTTTGGTGCACCTGGCAAGCAACTTGACAAGCTCATATATAGTGGGCAGCCTCCTCATAGCTCAGTTAAGTTCTGTTTTATTACAGTTCTTCAGGAGCTCCCAATAAGGTAATTTGCCTTTAAGGGTGGAGCTGGGAAGTTCGCATTGCCATTATCTATGGTTGTTCCCACATGCCAACTGCCCCAGATAACTCCCACATTCTCCCCTGACAGAAAAACAGTGAAAATCTTTGGGCAAAGGCCTCATCTTCCATAACTGCTCCCTGCTGGTCAGGGGTGTGGTACTTGCCCTAAGATTGTAAATCTTTAAGACATGTTAGGTGTCCTGGAGTGCTGGGAATCTCAGCGAAGAGGAAGTTCTGACTGTAGGTGGACTCATCTGGAGGAATTGCATGTGGAAGGGGTTATTCTTGTTGCATTATGTTTGCTGTATTCTGGAGGAGATAAAACTGAATTCGTTTATTTAAAAGAGAAGGCCCAAAAGTTAGAGTGAAGAGAGAAATTAAAGAAGTAGCTAGGGGCGGGAGAGAGAACAGAAATTAAGCTAATTGGAGACTCAAAAACTCACTCCTAGTGTCTCTATTGTGTGTTTGCTCCAACAAAAATGCCTTTTATACTCTGCTTTACCATTCTTGATTTGTTTATATAAAAAGCAACATTCCTGCCTTAATTATCAATGCATTTCCCCCCTGACTTGCAGCTAACAAATGTAAGGCCCATTGATTTTGGAGGACTGCTCTATCCAGTGAATCTGATTGTTCCTGTATCTAGGTCAGACCCTTAGTTGTTTCTTGAAAGTTCTTGGCCATTTCCTGTGGGAGCTGTTGCTGAATGCTTAGTGAGCTACTTCCCAGTGCCTGACCCCCTGCTCTCAAAAGGACACTTTGGCAAATGGAGAGGGGGAGATGTATAGGGAGCTGCTTACTTTTTTTTTAATTTTTAGTTTTTTAAAGATTTTATTTATTTATTTAAGAGGTAGAGTTACAGATAGTGAGAGAGAGACAGAGAGAAAGTTCTTCCATTTGCTGGTTCACTTCCCAAATGGTCCCAACAGCCGGAGCTGGGCTGACCCAAAGCCAGGAGCCAGGAGCTTCTTCCAGGTCTCCCACACAGGTGCAGGGGCCCACGTACTTGGCCTATCTTCTACTGCTTTGCCAGGCCATAACAGAGAACTGGATTGGAAGTGGAGCAGCCAGGGAATGCCATTGGAAGTGTAGCACCCATATGGAAGGCCATTGCCATAGATTGAGGATTAATCTACTGTGCCACAGCGCTGGCCCTGGGAACTGCTTACTTGCACAGTGAGAACATCTATAGAAAGGGTGAAGAAGTGTGTCATTTTCCCATGCTAGGATAATGTCAGGAATGATGTTTTCCAGGGAGTGTTTTCGGTCTAAAAGGGTGGAAGTACTAAATAAGCACTTTGGATGCATAACCAGTAAAGTCTTTGTGTGTCTGGGAGCCTAATTCATTGTGAAATCATGTAGGGGGGCTGGATTTGGGGTTTATTTATGGAAATGGGGCTTGGTATGTTTCTCTGTAGGCATCAAAGAGGATAGTGGAAGAATAAGTCCAGGTTTGTTCTTGGAAAAACAGGTATCGGGTATTCCTTTGTAATATCTCGCTGTGATACAAGTTTCCAGAATGGGAAGCCTGGTCCCTGAACAGAACTCTTAAATACAACTGTCCTGCCACTTGATCTCTTATGTTGCAGTCTATCCAAATGATCCAAGCTCCCTTATTTCAAGACTTCATGGCTCATCCCAAAACCCTGATGTTTACAGAAACTGCTAAATGTACTTTACTAAATTTCATGGACCCACGGATTACCCTGGTGTACTGGATGATCCTTCCTTTACCGTGACCTAAAACCACCCTCCTCACAATGAGACGACAATTTCCCTGCCCTGTTAGGACCTTCTCCCCTTCACAGTCCAGACCAGGCATTGCTTATGAACATCTAGACTGGGTCCCTCCCATTCCCCAACAGAATACCTTGCCCCTCCATAAAGTGGCAATTGGAGACCATCAACCTTCATATTCCCTTCCCACGTGAGACCTATCCAAAATAGAGGCCAAACATGCCTCTTTCAGCCAGAATCTTTCTCCCTTTGTAAAAGAATTTGAGGGATTCTGAATAGCCTTTGATTTCACTTGGCAGGGTGTCTGTATTATTTTCACTGCATGCCACACACACGAGGAAAAGACTACCTCTGGTCTCTGGCCCAGTGATGGACTGAGGTTCATACCCAACACCCTCATGACACACAGTTGAGCAGAGATGCAGTATATATTGAGCCCCATAGTCATACTAGTATAGGGATCCTGGCAGGGAATGCTGAAATTGCATGCTCGCAGACTTAACTGAGAGAATGAAAAAGCCATCACAAAATCCATAAATTATGCCAAACTGTGGGAGGTGGTGCAAGAGTCCAATGAAAATCCCACCCTATTTCACTCTAGACAAGCCAAGACTGTGAGAAAATATATGAACTTAAATCCTGAAAGTCAGAAAGACCTTGCCATTTTGGCTGTTCATTTCCTCAGCCAGACTTCACCAGACATCAGACACAAACTTCAAAAATTAGACCAAGGACCATAGCCTCCTTTCTCTACCTTGCTGGACATGGCCTTCAAGGTCTTTAACAACTGGGAGAACTCAAGAATTGAAATGGAGAAAAGGAGAGAGAACAGATGACAGATCCAACGCATGTCAGCCACCACTGGCAGTTGTCTGCCTACCCAGGGACTCACAGGGCAACCAGCGGCAATGGGACCAGTGTCTACCAGGGTGCCTCATCCTTGCTACCGCTGCCACTGACCTAGACAAATGCATTGAGACTGCCGAGTCTTGCCTCCTGGACCCTATCTGGTTTGTAACAGCAGCCACACTGGAAGCATGATTGCCCTTCTTGGGAGAGAGTGACCCCACAAACATGTGCCCCCAAATGAAAGCTAATACAAGAGAACATAAAATGTCCCGACACTCTATGTAGACTATGAGGAACACAGTGAAACAGATAGGGCCCAGAGGCCATGCTGGCTCCCCTATTTTCCATCTCCATGAGTAAGCTTTGGGTAGCCTTGGATGTGGCAGGAACAAAACAGAATTTTTTGTGGACATGGGAGCCACTTAGTCTGCCCTTACTACTTCTATGGACCCCATCCCTCTATTGTATCATAGATAGATCCGCTATCATAGATGGCCAACCCAAGCCTGACTGCTTCACATCCTCTTTTAGTATGATACCTAGGAGAGATTATTTTACTAACACTTTTCTTGTCCTGCCAAACTGCCCCACCCCTTTACTAAGAAGGGACATTATGACAAAACATGCCACTAACCTTGACTTGTATGAGCTTATGTGCCCTTTCTTGGCACTTTTGGACCTTAATCTCTCAGGTCCTATACAGGCATAATCCCCTATTTTCCAACAGATCCCTCCAGAATACAGGACATCTCCACCCAAGGATGATCATTGTCCATGGGTCCTCTAAGAATTATCTGAAGGAGTCTAATTCTTTTCCCAGAAAAACCCCAATACCCTCTAAAGCAAAAAGCTCAAAGTGGCCTACAGCATAATCATTGACTTACTGCTTCCCCATAACTCACCATGCAACACACCCACTTTGAAGGTAAAGAAATAAAATGGCACATACTGGATGATACAAGATCTAAGAGCCTTCAGTGAGGCAGTGATACCCACACACCCTATTTCCCTAATCCATACATCATCCTAGGACAGATCCCCCTAGCCCTTCCTGGTATACCATGTTAGATCTCAAGGATATTTACTTTTGTATCACAGAGCATCTTGATTCTCAGGTACTATTTGCACTCTAACGACAGAACCTTTCCACCTGGGTCACACAAAAACTGACCTGGATAGGATCTGACACATCTCAGCACGTTTTAGATTTTCTATGGGAAACCCTTTCTCCAGATAGATCTCCTTTTAGACCCTAAAAACCTCTACCTGGCACAATGCATTCAATCCCTAGGGCAAACCTTAGAAGCCATAAATAACTATCAAAACCATCACAGCCCAAGGCTGATCCTACCTTCTCAGGCCAAACACACTGCAAACATGTGCCTGGGGACTGGTTATATCTCCCACAGGACAAGAAATCACTGAAACTTGTCTGGACCAGACCCCATCAAATACTTCTATCCACACCAACCTCAGTGAGCAAAACCCTGAGTTTCTTCTACACCCAGCTCTCTAAAATCAAGACTGCCCCTTCCAGTGAGGAGGATCCATTCGCAAATTACAGCTGATAAGTTGTTGCAGATCAGTGCCTAGCCAGGACTCTGCTGATGCTCACCCTAGTCCTTAAATTCCCTAGTTTCCAAACATGGCTCATGGTCAGTGTCTCTCCTCTCATACCCATCTATTCTATAACACTGTCCAAACATGGCTCATGGTCAGTGTCTCTCCTCTCATACCCATCTATTCTATAACACTGTCTTAAAGGAGCTTTACCTACATCGCTCCTCTGGTACAAGCCCTGTCCTTTCCTCCCAGCTTAAAGAGATCTATCTGACTTGACCTGATGAGAAGTCATGACTTCTTGGCATCACAATAAAACTACCTTCCAAAGAATATCCCTTTCCCAAAAGAGCTAAGTGCTTATGGCTTAGCAAACAAAACTGCTACCCTCTTAAAACTCCAGCATCACTGCTGGTTGTGCATGTCTACTTGAGGTTCGGGCATATCAAGCCTATCACAGCCCAGGATTAGACCTTAACCACCATGTACCTGGTTGGGAGATTTACTCCCATTCCTGTTTTCATGGAAGCATGAGTCCCTTGCTATTATTGATCCAGGACAATTAATTAATGGATGGATGGATGGCAGATGCCAGAAATCACCCACAGTGGCAATCTTTTCATCCCAACAGGACCCCTATTTATACTCCTTACTTGGAGCAGAGAGAAATTTTTTTCATTTGCATGTCTAATGTTGCCCCTCCCCCATATCCCCCAGGAAGGGGATCTCTGGTTGGTTCTTTACATGAATACCAATGCCAGACAAACTTAAATCAGGTACCTTTTTCTATATTCAATAATTTCTGTACTAGGGATAATTTTAAGGATCTTCACCAGATACAGGTTGAGAATTTTATTATATCTGTGGAACTTATACCCACTATTGTATAATTCACTCACAACTCCTCCACCCTGGCTGAATTCTGCCAAAGATATTCAACAAAGGGACCCATTAATGACCCCTTCCTCACAAGGTCAAACAACTATAACCCTATCAAATAGCGCAGTGATTCCCAACATCTCTGAAACCCACCCAGGGGAACCCTATATGTACAACAATTTCAAATATCTCTCATAAGGCAACATTCTGCCATCTCTCATTTGGCAGGTTCCAATTTGGTGGCCCAGGGATTCACTCCATATTTTTCAAGGCCAGGGGTGGAGGGTCAGTTTTTTCTCCAGGTTTTGGGATGTATCTCACAGGTAAATCCAGAGGAATAAAGGAACTTGTCCCATACTTAAAACAGCCTGGCTGAAAGGTTACCAGTGCTAACTCTTTCCAGTGTGTCCTGCTAGAAAGGGAGAGGCTCATTTTTTTGTGATGTCTGGTTCCAGTGAGGGTGTCTCATCCTTGGAAGGGAAATCCTCAGTGAGTCTTTGGAAAGAAGAAGGCTAACGAAGCTGGATGGCCAGCCCAGGTCATCCCCTGGTTTGGGGATATCCAGGACAGGAAGATCCAGGATCTCAGTTCACAGAGTCAAGAGAGATGAAGGCTGAAGGGAGCAGATTGCTGCCCCAGAGGGCACAGGTAGATGTGAAAAGACTCAAGCTTTGGATACATTGAGTAACTGCCTCTGTCAGGGGTCCATAATTCTCTAGCCTTAGGGATGCTGCCCACCAGCTGGGCTGAGGGATAGGAAAGGATCTTTAGCCTTTACAAGCAAGGAAGCTCAATCTCTTCCCCTTCTGTTAGCAATGGGGAGTAGCTCCAACCAAGGATCATCAATTGCCAGAGGTGCAGCCATTCCACTGACAGACCTAAAGGAACCAGAGGTTGCTCTTGCCCTAAGGGACAATAGCAATTAAGTGCCCAGGTTTGGAGACTTTCTGATCTTGCCAGGGAAGAGCCCTGACCAGGAGCCATCATTTACCTTTGGATACACTGTTTATCTAGGGTCCACCTTTAGCAAAGCTAAAGAGGACAAGAGATTGCTCCTAGTATGGACCATGAAAATATCATAGGAAGCAACTGATTGGGGCTGGTGTTGCTGGTAGTGAAAGAACTTACCAGAATGATCAGGTGCAGTGAGTAAGGACAGATTTATTGAATACAGTGCAAGGAACAGCAGGAATGACAGCAAGAGTCTGTCTGCTGCACAGAGATAGCCATTTGATAGGCAGTAGCCTCCTCAGTTTTGTTGGGTTTCATTTCTGTGCGCTCCAATGGGTTTTCCCAATCAGGAAATTTGTCTCGGTAATTTGCTCAGAAATATCACTGCTGTTAGTGAGGGATTTTTCTCACCTGCCATGTGACCTAGGCAACACCCCACATAGATGTTTATATAATTGAAAGAAATAAGCAGGAAGAAACCATTACAGTAAAAATAATAAGAGGGGGGCTGGCACTGTAGCATAGTGGGCTAAGTCTTGGTCTGCAGCACCGGCATCCCATTTGGGTGCTGATTTGAGTCCTGGAAGCTTCTCTATCAATTCAACTCTCTGCTATGGCCTAGGAAGGCAGTAGAAGATGGTCCAAGTGCTTGGGCCCCTGTGCCCACATGGGAGATCTGGGGGAATCTTCTGGCTCCCGGCTTTGGATTGGCTCAGCTCTGGCCATTGTGGCCATTTAGGGGGTGAGCCATCAGATGGAAGACCTCTGTCTTTCCCCCTCTCTGTCTGTAACTCTTCCTCTCAAATAAACATATATTAAAAAAAAGAGGGGCAGGTATTGTAGTGGGTTAAGCCACTGCTTAGGATGTCCACATCTAATATTTAAGTGTCCCTTGGAGTCCCAGCTACTCTGCCTCTGATCCAGATCCCTACTAATGTGCCTGGGAAAGCAGTGGATGATGTGGAAGATCCAAATGGGTTCCTGGGTCTTTGCTTCAGCTTGACAAAGATGTTGTAGCCAACTGCAGATAGAAGTTTCTCTGTTTCTTTCATTTTTCCCTTTTTTCTTTCCTTTCTCCTCTCCTCTCCTCTCCTCTCCTCTCCTCTCCTCTCCTCTCCTCTCCTCTCCTCTCCTCTCTCCCTCACTCTCTCCTCTCTCTCTCTCTCTCTCTCTCTCTCTCTCCCCATTCCAAATAAACAAATCTTTAAGAAAAAGCAAACAGGAAACACATGAACTCAACTGTTGGTTGCATAACCTCATAAAAACAAAAGTTACTTTAGGTAAAAGCAATTTCAAGTGACAAGTTGCAGTACTACGTATGTTATTATTTTAAACAACACAGGTACACTTAAGGTGAACAAAATAAGTGATCAGATAACTATAGTTAAGGAAGAAGATATTCAGCATGAGAAAGCATAAGAAGCTACCTATATGAAACAAACCACATTAAATAAAAGCCTGCCACCTTAAATTTCAATTAGAAGTTCATTTTTTCGGTCTTAGAAAAATACAGTTACTCCTCAACTCTGTCCACAGGAAAAAAAAAAAAAACAGTAACAATGAGAACACATGTGCTTATATATATATTTTTTTTTCCACTAGAATATTCCGGGATCTTTGATTAAGTAGCAGATTCCAGTTAGACAATAACTTACTGGGGCAGTAAGTTAGAAGATGAACCTGGGACATCTTATCATTACAGGAAATGAAAAATGTATCTGGATCAATAGCCTTACATGATAAGAAAAAAAATAAAATGAAAAGGGCTCCCCCCTTGACCTAAAGTAGGACAATTTGAGCACCAAAAGAATAATAATTGCAGTGGATTGAAACACACAAGGTATATAAATAAAAAGCATATAAATATAAAAACCCATTACTTAATTAAGCATCATAAGAGAAGAATACTTCTTAGTTACTATTTGGAGCTCATTTGATCCAATCTCATTGCTCTTAAAGTCTATAGAAGAAGAACTTGACATATAATCTGAATTTCCTGAATAAATGATATTTTAGAATAACCAATTATTATGTGCATATTCTTTACAGAGAAACTCTTTTTTTTTTTTTTTGGACAGGCAGAGTGGACAGTGAGAGAGAGAGACAGAGAGAAAGGTCTTCCTTTGCCGTTGGTTCACCCTTCAATGGCCGCCGCGACCAGCGCGCTACAGCCGGCGCACCGTGCTGATCCGAAGGCAGGAGCCAGGTACTTCTCCTGGTCTCCCATGGGGTGCAGGGCCCAAGCACTGGGCCATCCTCCACTGCACTCCCTGGCCACAGCAGAGAGCTGGCCTGGAAGAGGGGCAACCGGGACAGAATCCGGCGACCTGACCGGGACTAGAACCCGGTGTGCCGGCGCCGCAAGGCGGAGGATTAGCCTAGTGAGCCGCAGCACCGGCCACAGAGAAACTCTTCTAATACATGCAAAAAGAATGATAGAGTTAGAAAATCATTTTTCAACTCTAAATTATTAGTGGATCTGGGTGAAGATCATCAACAGATATTAAAACATTAGTGAAAATAATGGGAAAATTTCTGATGGAGTCTGACAGCATTGTAAACCTCAAATTTAATCACCAATAAAAGTGAGACAACCATACATCATGTGTCTCCCTGATAAAAGACAAAAGAATGACATGTTACTGCCCACAAGTATAGGGGATGCTTACCTAAATAATCGACTCTGTTTATATAGTCAAGCATCCTTCTGTAACTGCACATCTACAGGGAATAAAGGGTGACAAATGAGTTGAATGTGTAGTGGGCAGCATTGTTTTGAAGTTTGACGTAAAGAGGGACAGATGAGAAGAAGACGTTAGAAGTAGAGCCCAAACTACAGATGGTTACTGTAGCAGGAATTAGGCATTAAGGATGCATTTTGGTGGGCCATGAATATCTGGCTGAAAAGTACATAAATTCAAACTTGTAACAACCATGTATAATGGTTTCTAGGGATCAGGCATTGGGCTTCTGGTATTCATTTATTTCTCACAACAGTACTTCCTGGGAGGCATCATTTTCATTATTTGTAAATGAAGACTCAGGCAGAAAAGTTAAATAATTTACCCATGGGAACCCAACACTTACATAGACAGTTTCCAAGGGAGATAGCTGTACTTTCTCTAATTTAGAATAGCGAATCCATTGAAGAAAGTATTTATTTTATTCTCTAAGCATTCTTTATAATTTGTCCTTGGCTTAATTATCATGTGCTGTACTTTATTGACTCAAACACCATCAATTGTAAGACCCACAATTACTTTCTGTACCAAGAAAGAAAAATGCCATCAATCGAACCATAGCAATCATGTCATCATGTAGAAATTTTGTTTTTAGCTACTGAAAATGCTCCTATAGTATTACTTACACACTAGTTTAAAATCAGATTTCACTCTTGTCATACATAAAATCAATAATATTCATTAATATTGCCTAATGCTTGCAAACTTTTCTTACTAAAATGTTTTTGTTAGTTTTTGTTTATTTTAGAGGCAGAGAGACATATAAAGAGGGAGCTCTTGTCTTTTAGTACATCCCCCACTCCTAAATGGGCACAATTGTCAGGGTTGAGCCAAGTTCAATGGCAGGAACCTGGGACAGAATCCAGGTGTCTCATGTGGGTGGCAGGAATCCAATTACTTGAGTCATCACTGTTTCCTCCCAGAGTCTGCATTAGCAGGAAGCTGGAGCTAGACATTAGACTCAGATATTGTGTTGTGGGAAATGAACATCTTAACCACAGCTAAATTCAGAGGAGTCTTTTCCACCTCTTCCACATTGCTTTTATTTCCTCTTTTAGAAAACTTTCATTACTTATTTATTTGTTTATTTGAAAGGTAGAGTGACAGCAGGAAAGGTGGAGTGGAGAGAGAGAGAAAGAGAAAGAAAAGTATTTTCCATTCAGTTGTTCATTCCCCAAATGGTTGCAACAACCAATGGTGGACCAGGCTGAAGCCAGGAGTCATGAACTCCATCCTGATCTCCCATATGAACGGCAGGAGCCCGAGTTATTGTGTCCCTTCTGCTGCCTTCCCAGCTGCATTAGCAGGAAGCTAGAGTGGAAGTGGGGCACTCTGATGTGGGATGCTGGCATTAGCAAGACTCAGTTTAACCTGTTGCACCACAATGCTGGCCCTACCACATTGCTTATTGATTTATAGTCATGAGGTCTTTGTTTCTTTCATCACATCAAGGGCCAAAATATAATTAATGCCCTTTTGTGCTGGCTCATAAATCAGTTTTGCAATGATACATTTATTATGTCTTTGACTTTCATTTGAAACTTGCTTAACCCATTTAACTCATGCCCTTCCCACATCCTCCCACAATCATTTGTATGCTATAGATTAAGGGCAAGTTCCTGATTTTCCTCCAATGCAC
Source organism: Oryctolagus cuniculus (assembly GCF_964237555.1). Classification (NCBI taxonomy): domain Eukaryota; kingdom Metazoa; phylum Chordata; class Mammalia; order Lagomorpha; family Leporidae; genus Oryctolagus; species Oryctolagus cuniculus. Next base: position 60,625,997 of record NC_091435.1, on the reverse strand, counting down.
TGAAATTTAATTTTGCAAGTTTCACTGATGGAGCTTTTGATATTTTCTTATAAAATGATAATTATATCATAAGTGCTGCCAGGCAGAGTATGGGGTCATTGCCCATAACTTGTATTTCAATTACAGAGATGATAAAATGTGAAACAGAAAAGTACAGGGCTTGGACTGCTAAAATATGGTAGTTACAAAATATGTTTGCTTTAACATCATACACATGTGGACTCAGATTCATTAGTTAGTAGATTGCTTGCACTTGTAATCTCTTCAATTCCTGTGTTTATTGTAACAATTCTTCTCACTTGTCCTACCTTCTCTCCTTCCTCACTTCTTTTATTTATATATTGATTGAATGTCTATCATGAGCAAGACACTATCATAGGTGCTTGGAAGTCATTAGAATATTAAATAAATTACAGGGCCCAAATGGTGGAGTTAGAAACGTGCCAGGGGATTCCAATACAATCCCATCAAGGTGGCATGTACCAATGCCATCTCATTAGTCCAAGTGATCAACCTCTGTTCACAATTGATCACACTGATAGGTCTAAGAGTCAAAGGGATCACATAAACAAGACTAGTGTCTGCTAATACTAACTGATAGAATCAAAAAGGGAGAGAAAGATCCATCATGGGAAGCGGACTCATAGAATGGCAGATGTCCTAAATAGCACTCTGGCCTCAGAAACAGCCATTAAGGCATTCGGATATGGCTGAAGAGCCCATGAGAGTATTTCAGGCATGGAAAGCCAAGACACTGTGGCAAGAAAAAAAAAAAACAAAAACAAAAACAAAAAAAAAAACAAACACCTAAATGAAAGATCTCTGTGAGTGAGATCCCAGTGGAATGAACGGGGCCATCAAAGAGGAGGTACCTTTCTCTGAAGGGAGGAGAGAACTTCCACTTTGACTATGACCCTGTCTAAATAAGATCAAAATTGGCGAACTCAAAAGGCTTCCATAGCCTTGGCAACTCATGACTAGAGCCTAGGGAGATTACTGATGCCATAAACAAGAGTGTCAATTTGTTAAGTCAACAATAGGGGTTACTGTGCACTTACTCCTCATGTAGGATCTCTGTCCTTAGTGTGTTATCCAATGTGAAGTAATGCTATAACTAGTACTGAAACAGTATTTTACATTTTGTGTTTCTGTGTGGGTGCAAACTGTTGAAATCTTTAGTTAATATATACTAAACTGATCTTCTGTATATAAAGAGAATTGAAAATGAATCTTGATGTGAATGGAATGGGAGAGGGAGCGGGACATGGGAGGGGTGCGAGTGGGAAGGAAATTATGGGGGGGAAGCCATTGTAATCCATAAAGTGTACCTTGGAAATTTATATTTACTATATAAAAGTTAAAAAAAAAGAAAAAGTTGAGCAAGTAGAAGGAAAAAAATACTTATTTCTGAATGTCAGAATTCTTGATGTTCTTTAGTACTACCCAACAAAGAACTCCATATATATTACTGTGGTGTGATGTTTGATTATCTTGGTGATGCTAATTAAGGGGTGACTTGCATATTTTCATTAAAATGTCTTTACCTCAAAAAAAAGAATGTTAAATAAAGATCACAATTTAGGCAGCTTGATTTTAATCATAAAGAAGAATTTTAATAATAGAATGAAAAAATAAAGGCATTTTGGATGGGTGGAATATCACAAGTAAGTCAACAAGTATTAAATAAAAAAATATTTTTCCTTGTTATCAACTTGGGCTCCTCAGATTTATTTAAAATGTTTTAATGTATTTATCTGGAAAAGAGAGAGCAAGATATAGAGAGAGTGAGAGATATTTCATTCACTGATTTCATTCCCCAAATGCCTGCAATGACCCTGCTGAGGCTGGGCTAGGATTCATGCTAACAGCTGGGGAAGCCAAGCTAGGTTTCGTACATGGGTGGCAGAAACCCAATTACTTGTGTCATCATCACTGCCTCCTATGGTCTACAGTAGCAAAAAGCTGGAATAAGGAGCCAGAGCTTAGAAACTTCAGTGTGGTAGGTGGACAAACCCACTGGCAGTCTAACCATTACACCAAAATCTCAATGCCAGATTTTTTATTTACATATTACGTGAATAAATTGTATATGTGTGTTTGTAGGTATGCATTACATTTTCAAATGAAAATATAGACAATTATTTTCTATATTATATCATGAGCTATTCAAGGTAAAGAAGAAAATATCTTTAAGCAGATATTTTAAGCAATGATGAACAGGAGAAAGCATGGGAAATGAAATATAAATTATCTTTATGCATTTATCTTGGTTCTATTTCTCTAAGGTGTTGTTTGTAGCCCAGATGATCCCTCATTTAGTATGTAGTTCCTGGTTAATTAGTTGCATTTGGAATTACCTTACTGTCATCAGGTGTATTACAGATAGATTTTTCCCCCCTTATATCCACACAGAATATATGCCATCCCACATTGCATAGTCATTCTGAACTTGAAGCATGTCCCTGAATTCTTCATATAGAAATAAATCTATTATTTTGCATAGGGAATACTTTTTTCTTTCTCAATATCACAGGCTAAAAGTTGTATCCTCTCTCAGCAATATAAATTTAAATTTAAATGAATCATTGTGTTAACTTTGATTTGCCTATGTTCCTTCACAGCCCCATACAGTAGTTTGCATTAATCAAATTAATAATAAAGGGATTAAAATCGCTAGCTTCTAAAGGAAGGACATGCCACTGGTATTAAACATTGCATTTAGAATGATTTTCCTTGCATGATAATCAGAAGCTGCCTGAAATGCAGAGGAAATTCAAGGAAATGATACTCTACCTATGTGTCATTTAATTTTAGAAAAGAAACTTTAAAGGTTGAATTGTATTGTGATGTACTTTCTTATCAATCATGCATTAGGTTGATGACCCCAAATCCTTTAAGTCCACTACTATTGGCCTTAACTGTAAGATTTCTAGAAGACCATTTACTAAGTTATGTATCAAGACAGACTAGAAGATAGATTTGTTTCCCAAATTGAGTTTGTGATGTGCATAATAGAAAGATCATCCCATTAGGTGTAATGCTAATAACCTGTATCATCTTCTAGTTGGCTTGTGAAAAACTTGGGTAAGAGTAGAAAACTGGAAGAAAAGGTAAGAAATAAATTACCACTAAGAATTCTTATCCACAGTCACTAAATTCTTTTGGAAATGTAACTGATGCTACTTATGGACTCCAGATTGGACATGATCCTTCCACTTTTGCTAAGTCTAGGTATAAAATAAATAATGTGGCAAGATTAGCAGTGTTTTGGCTATTGTTTTGTCTACTCCCTGATTTACAGTATAATGAGCCAGACATTCAAGCAATAAAAAGTCTTATTTTAGCTTCTGTCCCTGCATGGAAAAATGGGAAGGAATTTGGAGACCCTCACAGATAAACAGTTCTATAATTACATGAAATCATAAATCATAACCTCAACTCAGTAAGCGTACCAGTCCAAGACATCAATCAATAATTGAATCTTCATTGTAAGAAAAGGCTTTTCTTTTTGCGTTTTGCTCTCATGAAGGCTTGGATACAGGAATGAGATATGATGGCTTTTCCCCATCTCCATTCCAACCTTTTTCTTGCTTTATTTCTTCAGCTTTGAGGTTCTGGTGTACGTGCCTCGAGAAGGGGACAGGAAAGGTCAGAGAGGTAGAAAGGTTTTTATTTGCTGATATGTTAAGAGTCCTGGATTGGAAGGATATTTAAAGCTGTCAAGTTTAATTATTATTTCTCCCCCTACATAGGATGCTAAGTCATATAGTCTCAATAGCTAGGATACAGATGAAGCAGGTAACTAACCTGATTGAATTGGAAGAGGTAATGTCAGCCCACCAATTTTAGCTGTACTAAGTCACTTATGTCATGTTTGTTACTAACTGCAGCAGACAAAGCTAAAGTAAGAGGGACGCAGATACACTGAGTGCTTATGACATAGGAGGCACTGTAATGCTTTGCCCATGACAAACCTTGAAATTGCCATCTGACAGCTTCCCAGACCTGACTTCTGGTAACATCAGAAAGGTCTCACAGGTGTGAAGACCGTTTCCAGGACTAATCAGAAACAGCCAGGCCAGCCTTTGCATAAAGACTAATCTGCTAGAACAAATACTCTCAGCAAGTCAACAGCACCCAGAAACTTTGCTTTCCCTATGGAAGAAAAGATATGATTTATAGTCCTCTTATTAAAGACACACACACACACACACACACACACACACAAAGAGAGAGAAAGAAAGAGAGAGAGAAACAGAATGAGAGACAGAGTCATTTTCCCGGTGGCATGGACGCTTTGTTCTTTAAAGGGCAATAAGTTGTGATGGAATTAGCATTACTACCATTTCAATGATGAGAAAACTGAGGCTCTGAGAGTAAAATGCTATGCTCTAGACCTCACTGCTCATAATTTGTAGCTCCACTTTATTTATTTAGATGTCCATTAGAAGTCTGCTTGTTTTTAAATGTCCAGGCTTTTTATTAAACCAACTTGTCCAGCTGTCCCTCAGGATGTCTTGTGCTATTTGGAGACACAGAAACCAAAGTACCCCCACTTTTCCCTCAAAGCATCATCACAATTGCCTCATTCAGAATGTGCTGCTGCATCTCTATCTGCAGAGGTTCTCAAAAAATCTGGTGAAGGCATGTGCATATACAGGTATGTTTAGTAATTCTTCCCAACTGTTTGTCATTCATATGGTTCTATTCTTACTATTTCATTCTGCTTTCTCTGAATCTTCTTCCTAAGCAGTTTCATCGATTGAGAGAACTGCTGCTTGAAATGTGGAAACATAAGGAAATAATCACTGAAAGCAATGAGAAAACTTTTTAAAAAATCATTTAGCACAACTGCCTAGGATCTCTGAGATTAATGTCTCAAAGTTCCTGGGCACCCAAGTATTGGTTGATTTGTATGACCAATGACTTGAATTTCTAAAGACTTAATTAGGAATTTTGACCTCAGAATTAAGAGAATCTGACATTTTGTGAGTGAGGAATGTGGTCTCAGCAGAATATGTAGCCCAGATATAATTTCTAATTTGAGGAAAGTTATTGGCATGTAATTATACGGACATAAAGAAAGAGCAATTACATGTGCCCATCTTGAATGATGAACTTTTAGAATAATGAAAAAGGGCAACTGCAGGCCAGAGTCAGGCAAAACACAATAGGCACAGTCTGTCAGTGAAGAAAGATCTCTAAACAGCTAGCTAGCGTTAATATCACTGATTCTTATTTGTTGATATCAAAGTTTATTCAATAGCCTATTGGGGTTTGTAGAACATGGATAGTTAATGTTGGTTCCAGAAAATTCGGAAACAAGGGAAACATTTCAAAAACACAAAGGATTAATCATCGGGGATTTAATAAAATGTGTCTGTGTTTTTGTGAAATGTTCTTGTTTTTTTCTTAATTTAATTTACTTTTTAAGAGACAGAGGAACAGAGAGATGTAAAAGAGGGGGGGAACTCACATCTGCTAGTTCACTTCTCAAATACCCATAAGGATTGGAACTCTACTGGAGCAGAAGCTGAGAGCTAAGAAATCAATCAAGCTGGGTAGCAGGAACCAATTATGTGAGCCATTACCATTGTCTCCCTGGGTCTGCATTAGTAGGAAGCTGGAATTAGGAGCTGGGAGTCAAACCCAGGTGCTGCAATATGGGAAGTGAACCTCTTAACCAGTAGGCTAAATGAATGTTTCTGATGTAATCCTGATATATTAAGAAAACCAGGATCTCAGTTGCCCCTGAAAATATTTAACAGTTAGCTATTGTTGTATTACAGCGGTCTAAAAATTCAGCAGCTTGTCTTTATCATGTTGATGAAAAAAAAACAAACAAAAAATGACAAGAAAGAAGAAAATGGTAAATTACATGAAACCTAGACTCAAAACTAACAAATACTTCCACATGATTTCATTGTCCAGAGCAATTCACTTGGCCCAACCTAATGTAGAGGAGTAGAAAATAAACTATGGTCCATTTGTGAGATGATCACATGTCAAAGGGCATGAACACAGGTAAGGGTAAAGAATTAGGGGAACTACTACAACAAATAAAGGAACAAGAAAAGAAATAGGACAGATGCATTTTGCAAAACAATTTAAACTTTAGGAGCCATTCTCTTTTACTTGCACAAAATGGAAGGAAAGAGCTTGTTCTGCGGTAGCATCCTCCAAGAAGAAAACAAGAACCAGGGGCAAAATCATAGGCCATATGGACCTTTGCTTAATATTTAGTTGCATGCTTCATCAGAAAAATACATCCTTTAGCAAAAGGGTAGTTAATTGCAATGATAAATATATGTGTCCTACATCTGGAAACTCAAGATGATTTTGAGGCTTAAATTTTAATTGAGTGTCTTCCCAAGCCCATATAAGCTTCCAAACTGTGTTGATCCATTCTGGTTTTTCAATTCCTAAAGGGAAGTCAAACTATTTTGGTAAAACCCATTTGATTTTTGCCCCAACCCCACGATTTCCCCATTGGAGTCAATGCTTTAAACAATCATTTGAAAGGAGAAATTGAGAAGCAGACTGCCCATTCACAACCTCTCCACACATTCATACATTACTAATAATAATAAGGCTGGGAATGATGGGGCTGAACCAACAAAACTGCTTCCCAGATGAATAAAGCCAAAAGTCACTGACAATGATAATGAAGACATCAATGCAAACGTTACTCCATGTATTATATAGAAACCTCATAAAACCAATAATATTTCTAAATCTGCTCAATCCTTTGCAGTGAATACTGATTATATGGATTATTATCCTCATCAGGGCAGTAAAAATATAATGAGTAGCCAGCAACTCCTGTAGCCAGTGATTGGAGGGAATACCATCTTTTTGGAGTGAGGTGACAGGAACTTGTGGCAGCCTGTGTCACTGGTGATACTGCCTGAGGGAGAACCTCGCAGAACTCACTGACTTTGAGTTCAGTTTGGAGTGTTAGCCAGGGGCAAAGTGCCCACCTAACTTCATGAAGGGAGAGAGCATTGCTTTGCTCCCATCCCCCTATAAGCGTAACTAGTGACTAGCATGGAGGAAGCATCACCTTAATAAGGCAATTAGAGGCTTCTATGGCCCATGTAACTGGGATACTATATTGCAGGGATAAATCTGTGGTCCCCACTGACTTTGAGTCTGGCCTGAAATGTTGGCAGGGGTGTGGCTCCCACTTAGCCCTGTGAAGTGTGCCCTTCCCCTCACTCTATCATGGTGCCCAGACTCCACTTGCCAAGAAAGAGCACCAAACAATTTCTACTAGGCAAGCAACTGGCTCTTGGAATACCATGGCCTTCTACATGGATTGAGAGAGTCTGCCGGGACTGAGAGTGAATCCCATGTTCTCTGTGATTGTGGGAGCTCTGCATGCTTTGACTGAGGGAAAACTGTGTGCAATAGAAGATGGGGTGTGACTGGGTATTTGGGCAATCACTATGGCGGGCTTTAAGATGCCCATAGTCCCTTGAATGCCTGGTGTGGGTCATTTCAGAGGGTCACACACTCACATTGAGGAGCATGGAGATCCTTTGTGCAATTCATAGGAGTGTGTAGCCTCTGTGGGTTCACAATGGGCAGTTGGTTCACCTTGGCAGTGAGGGGATGAAGCTGTGATCAACACCAGCCAACATGATCTATCACACCCAACTTAGAATCACTCTGGAATATTGAACAATATTCCAGCTTTAGCAAAGGTTCCCTGGCTCCACCCAACACATTCCTCTGGATATCTGCTGAAGGAACAGATACTCCACTAAGATACAGAGACAGATTTCAAATATAAAAACCCTCAGAGGAGAAAGCCAACAAATGTTTCCACAAATGCCTAAAAATAAACATAGAAACACACAAAAAATGCACGTGGAAGACAATATGACTCCTGAAAATGAACAGAAAAATACTTAAATATTGGAATGTGAAGATGAAGAGATTGGTGAAATGCCTGAAAAGTAATTCAAAAGAATGACCAGGAGACTACTCAAAAGCATGGAGAAGCAAATATGTGAGTTAAAGAAATCTATACATGACATGGAAGGGAAATTCTGCTGGGAGATAGAGATATTGAAGAGAAATCAAACTGAAATATTAGAAATGAGGAATTCAATGTCAAAAAAATACAGTGGAAAGCCTTAACAACAGGCTCAGTGAGAAGAAGAAAAAAATATCTGAGCTGATAGACAAATCCTTAGAAACAGCTCAGACAGAAAACAAAGAAGAAAAAACTAGAAAAACTTAAAATAGTGTTTGATATTTATGGGATACTACCAAACAGCCAAACATACATGTCTTAGGTGTTCAGAATGATGTGGAAAGATAGAATGGATTAGAATACCTCATAAGTGGAACTTTCCTAATTTGGAGAAAGATAGGGATGTCTAAGTACAGGAAGCACAGAGAACTCCTAATAGACATGATCAGAAAAGATGTTCACCATGATATATTAAAGTCAAACCTTCAAAGGCAAAACATAAAGACAAGATCCTAAAATGCATATGAGAAAAATGCTAGATTACCTTCAAAGGATCTCCAATAAGATTGATAACTGATTTCTCATCAGAAACCCTACAGGTTAGGACAGAGTGAAGAGACATATTTCAAGTCCTCCAAGAAAACAACCATTAACATAGAATACTATACCCAACGAAGCTCTCATTTATAAATGAAGGTGAAATAAAGACTGTCCAAACAAACAGAAATTGAAAGAATTTGTCACCACTCATCTAGCCTTACAAATGATACTATGGATGTGCTACACACAGGAACAGAGAAAGATACTGTGCATAATAAAATAATGTGGAGGAAGAAAATCTAGTAAAAGTACAAAGGAAATCCAAAATAAATGATAGGAATATTTATGGAAAAATAGCAGGACCAAGTTGTTACTTATCATTAATAAACCAGAATGTAAATGGCCTAAATTCTCCAATTAAAAGTATAGGCCAGCAGAATGTATTAAAATATACTACCCATCTATTTGCTGCTTACAAGAAGCACAACTCACCAACAAAGATACACAGAGACTGAAACTGAAATGATGGAAAAAGATATTCTATGCTAACAGAAAGCAAAAATGAGAAGGAGTAGCCATCTTAATATCAGAGAAAACAGACGAACACAAAAATTGTTAAAAGAGATAAAGGAGGGCATTATGTAATGATTAAAGGATAAATTCAACAGGAAGATGTGACTTTAGTAAGTGATTATGCAATCAATGCTAGCAACCCTGGCTGTGTAAAACAAATATTACTCAATCTAAATGGAGACATACATTCCAAAACAATAATAATTGGGGAGTTCAACACCCTGTTTTCATCAATGGACAGATCTACTAGACATAATGTCAACAAAGAAACAACAGAGGCAATCTACCTTATTGACCAAATGTACCTAATTGATATCTACAGAGCATTTCAATCCACAGCTGCAAAATACATATTCTCATCAGTGTATGGAAATTTCTTCTAGCATAAACCATATGCAAGTTCCAAAAGCAAGTCTCAACAAATTCAAAAAAAATGAAATCATACCATGTATCTTTTCTGACCACAATGGAATGAAGTTGGAAATTAGCAACTTAAGAAACTCAAGAAAACATCTAAACACATGGAGACTGAGCAGCATGCTCTTGATTTCATAGATGAAATCAAAAGGAAAATTTAAAAATTCATAGAAATGAATGAAGATGACAACAGAACATATCAAAACTTATAGGCTAAAGCAAAAATCTGTGTTAAGAGGAAAGTTTATAGCAACTAGTGCTTACATCAAGAAATTGGAAAGGCATGAAAGGACTGGTTTAATGATGCATCTTAAGGATGTAGAAAAACAAGAACAAAAAATCCCAAGATTAGTAGGAGGAAAGAAATAGTAAAAATTAGAGAAGAAATATAGAGAATTAAAAAATACAAAAAAAAATCAGTGAAATAAAGCTGGGTTTTTGAAAAAATAAACAAAGTTGATAACCAATGGTCAACTAACAAAAAAAGAGGAAGACCCAAATCAATAAACTCAGAGAGGAAAAAGGAATCGCAGATATCAAAAGAATCATCAGAAATTACTACAAACAGCCATATGCTGACAAATTAGAAAACCTACAATAAATGGATAGATTTCTAGACATATACAACCTACCAAACTAAACAGACCAATAATCAAGATGGAGATTGAATCAGTAATAAAGACCCTCCCAAGAAACAAAAGCCTAGGACTACTGGGAGGCTTCACTGATGAATTATTTTTTAAAAGATTTATTTTATATATTTGGAAGGCTAAGTTATAGAGAGAGAGATGGAGAGAGAGAGAGAGAGAGAGAGAGAGAGAGAGAGAGGTCCCACATGTGCTGGTTCTCTTTCCAAATGGCTGTAATAATCAGTGATGGGCCAGGAGGAATTAAGGATCCAGGAGCTTCTTCTGATTCTCCCATGTAGATGCATGGGCCCACACGCTTGGGACACTGTCTGCTTATTTCCCAGATTCATTAGCAGGGAGCTGGATAAGAAGTAGAGCAGGCCGGTGCCGCGGCTCAATAGGCTAATCCTCCACCTCGCGGCACCGGCACACCGGGTTCTAGTCCCGGTTGGGGCGCTGGATTCTGTCCCGGTTGCCCCTCTTCCAGGCCAGCTCTCTGCTGTGGTCCGAGAGTGCAGTGGAGGTTGGCCCAAGTACTTGGGCCCTGCACCCCATGGGAGACCAGGAGAAGCACCTGGCTCCTGCCATCGGATTAGCGCAGTGCGCCGGCTGCAGTGCACCAGCTGTGGCGGCCATTCAAGGGTGAACCAACGGCAAAAGGAAGACCTTTCTCTCTGTCTCTCTCTCTCTCTCACTATCCACTCTGCCTGTCAAAAAAAAAAAAAAATAGAGCAGATGAGTCTCTAACTGGTGCTGACATGGGATCACAGTAGGCAGCTTTAATCCCTATGCCACGATGAAGTCTCCTTCATTGTTGAATTCTAACAAACTTTTGAAGAACTAACTCCAATTTTCAAACTATTAAAAAAATTGAAAGGGAGGGAATCCTATCAAACTCCTTCTATAAGGCCAGCATCACCTTAATTTCAAAACCAGAAAAGATACAACAAAGAGAACCAAAGACCGATATCCCTGATAAAGAGAGATGCAAAAATCATTAACAAAATGCTAGCTAATTTAATCCAACAACACATCAGAAAGATCATTCACCCGGACCAAGTGGGATTTATCTGCGGTATGCAGGGATGGTTCAACATATGCAAATCAATAAATGTGATATATCACATTAACAAACTGAAGAACAGAAACATGATTATCTCAATAGATGCAGAGAACACATTTGATAAGATACAACATCCTTTCATGATAAAAACCTTAAGCAAATTGGGTGTGGAAGGAACATATCTCAACTTTATCAAGGCAATATCTGACAAAACCACAGCCAGAATCATATTGAATGGGGAAAAGCTGGAAGCATTTCCACTAAGATCCAGAAGCAGATGAGTAAGCCCACTTTCTCAATACTATTCAATATAGTTCAGTAAGTTTTAGGCAAAGCCATTGGACAAGAAAAAAAATAAGCAAATGGGTACAAATGGGATTTTTGTTTGCAGATGATATGATCCTATACATAGAATCAAAAGAATCCACTAAGAGATTATTGGAACTCATAAGGAGTTTGGCAAAGTAGCAGGGTATAATATCAACACAAAAATCAATAGCCTTTGTATACATAAACAATACCATGGGTAGAAACAACAGATGTCCTAAACAGCACTCTGGCCTCAGAATCAGCCCTTAAGGCATTCGGATCTGGCTGAAGAGCCCATAAGAGTATTATAGGCATGGAAAGCCAAGACACTCTGGCAAAAAAACAAAACAACACAAAACAAAAACAAAACCTAAATTAGAGTGAGATCCCAGTGGAAAGAACAGGCCATCAAAGAAGGAGGTGCCCTTCTTTGAAGGGAGGAGAGAACTTCCACTTTGACTATGACCTTGTCTGAATAAGATCGAAGTCGGTGAACTCAAAAGGCTTCCATAGCCTTGGCAACTCATGACAAGAGCCTATAGTGATTACTGATGCCATAAACAAGAGTGTCAATTTGTTAAGTCTGTAACAGGAGTCACTGTGCACTTACTCCTCCTGTAGGATCTCTGTCTTTATTGTGTTGTACATTGTGAATTAATGCTATAACTAGTACTGAAACAGTATTTTACATTTTGTGTTTCTGTGTGGATGCAAACTGTTGAAATCTTTACTTAATATATACTAAATCGATCTTCTGTATATAAAGGTAATTGAAAATGAATCTTGATGTGAATGGAATGGGAGAGGGAGCGAGAGAGGGGAGGGTTGTGGAAGGGAGAGAAGTTATGGGGGGGGGGAAAGCCATTGTAATCCATAAGCTGTACTTGGAAATTTATATTTATTAAATCAAAGTTAAAAAAAAAGACCACTGTCATTCATAATAGCTACAAAAAACTAAACATCTTAGGATTAATTCAACAAAGGATATGAAAAAACTCTACAATGAAAATTGTAAAAAAGGGGCAGGCACTGTGGTACAGCAGGTTAAAGGCCCAGCTTGCAGTACTGGCATCTCATATAGGCAATGGTTCGAGTCCCAGCTGTGCCACCTCCAATCTATCTAATGTCCCCAGGAAAGCAATGGAGGATGGCCCAAGTTATCTGTCCCCTGCATCCATATTGGAGGCCTGGAAGAAACTCTTGGCTTCTGGCTTTGGATCAGCTCAGCTCTGGTCATTGTGACAATTTGGATAATAAACCAGTGGATGGAAAATTTCTCTTTCTCTCTCTATGTCTCTACCTACCTCTGTAACTGTATTTCAAATAAATTAAATCTTACAAAAATATATAAAATATTAAAAAAGAAATGGAAGACACAAAAATGGTAAATTTTCCATACTAATCGATTGGAACCATAATTATCATCAAAACATCCATGGTACCCAAAGCACTTTAGAAATTCAATGCAATCCCAATCAAAATTTCAAACATGTTCTTCTTAGATTTGAAAAAAAATGACCCTAACATTCATGTGGAATCACAGGAGATTATGAATAGCTAAAGCAATTCTAAAGAATAAAAACAAAGCTGGAGGCATCACAATACCTGATTTTAAGAAATGTTGCAGGACAGTTATAATCAAAGCAGCACAAAAATAGACATGTGGACCAATGGAACCCACTAGAGACCTCAGCTGCAAGCAACTAATCTTTGACAATTGAGCTAAAATCATTCGCTGGAGAAAGGGCAGTCTCTTCAACAAATAGTGTAGAAAACTGAATCCCTGCATTCAGAAGTATGAACCAAAGCCTGTGTTGTGCACCATATACAAAAATCAACTCATAATGGAGTAGGGATCTAAATCTAAGACCCAAAATGTTCAGATTACTGCAGGAAAACATGGTGGAAATACTTAAAGACAATAGCATAGGCAAAGATTTCTTTGGTAATACTCTAGAAACATGGGCAATAAAGGCAAAAATAGACAAAGGAGATTACTTCAAACTAAGAACCTTCTGTACATCAAAGGAAAATAAAGAGGCAACTAATAGAATGAGAGAAAATATTTGCAGACTATACATGGATAAAAGGTTAATATCCAGGATACAAATTGGCTCAAGTAAGGCAACAACAATAAAACAAGCAATTCAGTTAAGAAATGGGCTAATGAACAGGCATTTTTTCAAAAGACGTAGTACAGGGCCGGCGCCGCGGCTCACTAGGCTAATCCTCCGCCTAGCGGCGCCGGCACACCGGGTTCTAGTCCCGGTTGGGGCGCCGGATTCTGTCCCGGTTGCCCCTCTTCCAGGCCAGCTCTCTGCTGTGGCCAGGGAGTGCAGTGGAGGATGGCCCGGGTGCTTGGGCCCTGCACCCCATGGGAGACCAGGAAAAGCACCTGGCTCCTGGCTCCTGCCATCGGATCAGCGCGGTGTGCCGGCCGCAGCGCGCTAGCCGCGGCGGCCATTGGAGGGTGAACCAACGGCAAAGGAAGACCTTTCTCTCTGTCTCTCTCTCTCACTGTCCACTCTGCCTGTCCAAAAAAAAAAAAAAAAGATGTAGTACAAATGGACAACAGACACATGAAAAGATGTTTAGGATCACTAGCCATCAGGGAAATGCAAATAAAAACCACAGTGAGGTTTCACCTCACCTCATTTAGAATGACTATCACCCCCAAATCATAAAATAACAAATTCTGGTGAGGATGTGGAGAAAAGGGAACCTTAATACACTGTTGGCAGGAATGTAAACTCATTCAACAATTATGGAAGATAGTACAGAGATTCCTCAGAAATCTGAAAAGCGATCTATCATATGATCCAGTCCTCCCACCCCTGGGAATTTACCTAAATTAAATGAAATAAACATATGAAAGTGTTATCTGTACCCTCATGTTTCTGGGAGCTCAACTCACAAAAGCTAAGATATGGAATCATCCAAATATCCATCAACTGATGACTGCATAAAGAAATGTATGTATATATACATATTCATACATATAGGAAGTAATACTACTCAGCCATAAAAAAAAAAAAAATCAAATCCTGTCTTTAGCAACAAAAGTGGATGCAATGGAGACCAGCGAAAAATTCCCAGCCCAACAAGACAAATATCATTTGTTTTCCCCGATGTGTGGTAACTAATATATGAGTACAAAATAAAGGTAATATATACAAGCAAAATTGACATTTTGAAATTTGATTATCGTTTATAGTCTTTGTCTGTACTCTTGAGGAACAGTGTTTTTTCTGCTGACTGCTTGTTGAATTCTTTGTTTACTGGAGGGTTAAGCTTGCAGTTATAAAGTCAATTGAAATTATGTCATTGGAAAATTTTAAAGAATGATAAGAAAAGAAGGAGGAGGGAGGGTGGAATTAGGGAGAGAGGACAGAGGTGGGAAGTAACAGTATGCTCTTAAAACTGTATGTATTAAATACATGAAAGTTGTTCTCTTTACATAAATAAAAAAGGCAAAATATCTTTGAGATAGCATTTTATAATCTCTGTATTATTGTGTAAAATATTCTCATTGCTTGACATTCAATTTTACAAAATAAAATAAAGGGCTTCTAGCTTCAATCAAAAATATAATGAGCATTGTTGTGATAACTCTGATATTTTAACAGTATTATTTATTACATGCAAGAAAAGTTAAGCACAAACAAACAGTAACAAAGCCACTCAGGCAAATTTATAATCACATTTCTCTGAAAACAGATTTGCCAGTTAGAAATATGGGGAAATTTCAATCTATTATTTATGTGATATCATTGCTACTGTGAAGAACTAATAATTTATTAAATAGCTTATATGAAACTTAGATTAGAAAAGCTAAGCTTTCTAATAAAAATTGTAAGAAAATCACCACTGTAAATAGACCTACAAAATTTTGAAATAGTAGCCTTTGCTGTTGGAATTTGATTCAAAAATTGGTTTTAAATATTTATCTTTCTATAAGAGACTATTATAAAGCATTTAATAGATGATTCTAACCAAGTTGAAAAAAATGAATTTAGTTTTTAATTACCACCAATGGAGAAATACAAAATTTCATAGTCTACTGGATTTCAGTGACAGTTTAGCATCCAAAAAGAAAAAAAAAATCAAATGTTAAACTCAATTATTTTAACTGAAATACTCCATTAACTTAAGAAGCTATGTTATAGAAAGCGCTGTGTATCATTTTCCAAGCAGTAGCACCATACTAAACTAATCATGTGATTTCCTTACCTAAGAGATTTCAAAGAATTACACAGGGTTGTTCAAGTTCCAACTGCTATTTCTGTGGGAGTGAGCATCTTAATGTGAGAATCAAGCCATCAATTTAAACTGATACTCAAGTTCAATTTATGCTGGTCTACCTGAGGTAGTGAGATCACAAGGACAATATATATAAGAAAGTTGAGTTTTCATTTGTATTACTTAACTTCCATATTGTCCAAATTGAGTCACTGACAGTTTCCAAAACCACACTTGTATCTAATGCTTTACTTTCTGGAAAACATAGCCTCTGCCCTCTGATAATGCAAAGTTTTACTCAGAGAATTTATAACTAGTATTCAGCTTCTACAATATGTGGCCCCCATCAGTTTTTTGGTCACATAGACTTTATATGACAGCACACACATGTCAATTTCATTGTGATTGTTGGTTTTCATGTGCTCTGAACCTGTGAGATTATGAATGCTTCCCATCAAAGTGTCACATATATGTTCACCCCATTACTGCTTCCTCTTTGATAGATGCTGTGTATCTCTTCAAACAATTCACTTTTAAAGGCAAGTTATATTTTTCTAATTTATTTGAAAGCCAGGCAGACACACACAGAAACACAGATGGAGACAGAGATAGAGACATACAGGTGAGAGAGAGATCAAGTTAGAGGTCTTTCATCTCCTGCTTTGCTCCCCAAATGCCTGCAACATCTTGGGCTGGGCCAGACTGAAGCCGAAGCCTTGAACTCAACCCAGATTTCCCACATGGGTGGCAGCGACCTGAGTACTTGAGCCATTTCCTGCTCTCTCCCAGGGTGGACATTAGCAGTCAGGTGGAATGGGAAGGGATAGTCAGAAACTGAAGTGAAGAACTCTGAAATGGGATGCAGGATCCAAAGTGGCATCTTAACTGTACTGCTCAATGCTGTCTCCCCTTTCCCCAAGCAACTTTGTTCCTGATAAGCAAACTTATGTCCTCCAGTTGAGAAAAATAAGCTAAAATATCCTACTTTGTATGCATATGTATACGTACATGTATATGTATATATGTTGAGGGGCTTGTGCATATGTATACATAATTGAATATCTTTTCTCTCATTTTGCTGCTTGGCCATTATAAGCTAAAATGTTTCCCACAGATAGCTAATAAAAAGGTCAGGACAAAAAACTTGACAGTGAGCTCAGCCTTTGGAGTCACATTTATATTCATTTTCCATTGGATATTTCTTCACGTGAAAAGCATTTATAAGGGAAAATGAGAGAGGCAGAATTTGGGGGAAAGTAAATTGGATAGAAAGAGAATGATGAATAGGTAAAAACAGCATGCTGAGAAAAATTTAGCTTCAGTCTTCTGGCTTCATGTTTCCTCAATGTGATTTTTGTTTTTTGATTGGATTTTTCAGACATTTAAAAAATTTATGTAAGGTGAAAAGTTTTATGTATTTCATATATACAGATTTAGGAGCATAAGGATACTTTACACTCTGCCCTCCCTCCTGTACACACTCCACTAATATTTATTATGAAGCTTAGATTGGAAATACACATTCCTTGTTTAAGTATTTTTTATTGTAAAAGCACAGTGCAGTACAGCAGTGATTTTTTAATATAGTAAAGTTAATTGTATTTGATTCTTTAGACACAGGATAAAAAAGCAATTAACATTTATAAATAATTTATTGTTCATATGTCTCTTATTTCATATATTACTCTGAATATGAATGCCACTAGTTTCTAGAGGAACATGTAGGATATTCAGTATTACTCTATTTTTTGGTAGTCTCCCCAAGTAAAGATAGAAACATATATACATAACACAGATGACAGACAATATGGTGAATAGAGTTTGGATTTTAGAATCTTCAGCATGAGTCCTGGCTCATGTATTCACTGTAACTGTGACAATGGACAGTTATTTTCATTGTGTTCATCTGTAAAATGAGGATACGACTTTCCCTATCAGGATATTGAGATAAAGTCATTGAACGTGTGGAATGTGGAAATAATACATCAACATAGTGTTTGTCTCACAAAAGGCACTTAATATGACAACAATTCATGTGTGCTTAAAAGTGTGATGTGATGTGTGTGTATGTGTTTGTTTGTGTGTATATTCTGAATCAAAGCTCTAATAGATTTAGTCCCTCCATAGCTGAAAATTTATGCAATATTGGTTTATCATATGACTTACACATCTTGATAATCAGTACATGTATCAACATTTTCTGATTTTATGAATTATGGAAAGGAGAATTCCTTTAGAAGAGCTTTGGGAACTATAGAGGAATGGAGCAAGGAATCAGATCTAGTTTGACATTCAACTACTTCAAAGTTATGTGCTCTTTGGAGCCATGGAACTTCAGGTTTTCAGCTATTAAATTATTAAAAAATGGATATTTGTATGCCATTTATTTGATGTACATAGCTGGCTTTACCTTGTTTTGAAGGGAACACATTTTCAATAAAGCTCATGGTTAGTTAATTCTAAGTGGTCGCCTCGATGGTATGTTATTAGCAAAAGTAAAAAAGTATGAAGCACCCTCTTCATTAATCTCCTGGAGCACTTACATGGGGTTTCCACTGTAAGCGTGATCCTATCACTGAAGGCAGACACAAGATAGAACCAAGCACTGGTTAAACTTGAGGGCTAGCTGAGGTAGCCCACCATGTGCAGCAGGAAGTCAGGGAAAATTTGATTTTTCTTGAATTTCCTCTCCAGAGAGAGAGAGTCACAATGAGTTTTTCATTATTTAAGAAACGCATCGCTTCCTATTCACAAACATCCTAATTTAGACAAGAAGCAGATAGCCATAAGAGATTTGTGAAGACATATTTCAGTTTTATTATCTTTTAGGCATAGACGGGTATGTTAATCCATTTCCACATACAATTCCTATAATTACATATAGGGAATGAACCTTGAACTGGCAACACATGTCTCCTGCTGCCAAAGAGTTAAATTTGAGAGATAAAACCCCAGATGTTGAAGACTGAATTATCTTCCTTCTCAGAAGTGCCGCTGTTGAACAAGTGAGCTCTCTTCTTCATCCAAGGATAATAATGTCCTATCTCTTTTTCCTGGCAAACTTTCTGCTTTTAGTCCAGAGCTCTGAGTTTCCTATGTTCTGCTCTCTAGGTTCTGAAAGCTGTTTTGGACTTTGTTAACCATTGCAAGTGGAAGCCAAGACATAATCGTAATATATCTCTTTCTATTGTTATGCTGCTTCTTTCTGCAAATATATCTTAAGAGTAAGACTTTAAACCTTTGATCTCCCACACCAAAAGAAAAAAGAAAATAAATTTATATGGAAGGAATTTCATTTTAGTGTTTATACTTTATTGTGGAAAGCAGGTGCTTAAGAATTTTAGAATTTTTTTAACAAAATTCTAAAAAGAAAAGAAAAAAATCACAGTATTTACAGAGATAACAGAATGGCTTAGCCATGCAAAACAAATAACTTTGGTTTTTTCCCTTTCACTTTGGTTTAAATATTGACCAAGATTCAATTTTTTCTTGCCAAATAAAACTTCAACAAATCAAAGTTTAGAGGCAAAAATAACATATTTTCTTTTGTTCCCATAATATTTTATACAGTGAGTCTAATAGAATATTTTTATGTGTTTAATCCATACCAATGCACTACAGGAAGCTTGTATTAAACTGAGTCACTATTGCCCAGACAATAAACGGCTTACAAATGTACAGTAACATGTGTTTCTAAATAATGCAGAAGTGGCAAAATATTATCCCTAATTTCCATTTGATTTTCATTGCCTTCATAAATTTTTATTCCATGAGTATAGAAAACAAACACCAGTTTTCCTTTTTCTCTCAAATAACATAGTTCTATACCTGGAAATCTGATATTCATTTTCTTTAAGGTAAGTCCTGGGACAAAAATGGCTGTGCAATGTTCTCCCAGAAACCAGGCTTCTGCTTGAAAGAGCAAAGTTTAAAAGTCTAGTCACAAGTATCTATTGGCCCATATCCAGCCTACTTCAAAAAGTTCCATTTATACTACCACCCTAAAAAGTTCCTCAAGCATAAAATATGTTTATAAAGTTACAAATTTGAATGTAACTAAAGATACATAGACATTTTATTATTACACTTTTATGTACTGCTTGATAAATTATGTACCAGTTAAAAACACTAAATTATCTCAAGGTGCATTCAATATCTGTAGCGTAGTTAACAAAAACACACACGAAAAAAATATATATTCTATATTCTGTGGAAAATAACACAGCTTTGATAATGACCACTGTTAAAAATCTCCAATTCTGACTGATATCTTTCTTTTTCTAAAGGAAATAGGTATAATTTTAAGGCAGTGGATAACCCAAAGGATTTAACACCAATTGTTAATTACAGTGATTTACATTGTGGTTTATGAAAATGGAAATGTTATCCGTGATCTTTCCAAACTGTCTCTCACACATTGGATTGTTTACTCTTTTGACAGAAGATAATTTGTTAGCAGGTGTTTCTAAAAGTAAATGCTACCCAGGGCCGGCACCATGGCTCACTTGGTTAACCCTCCGCCTGCGGTGCCGGCATCCCATATGGGCGGTGGGTTCCAGTCCCAGTTGCTCCTCTTCCAGTCCGGCTCTCTGCTGTGGCCCGGGAGTGCAGTGGAGGATGGCCCAAGTGCTTGGGCCCTGCACCCACATGGGAGACCAGGAAGAAGCACCTGGCTCCTGGCTTCAGATTGGCTCAGCGCCGGCCGTGGCAGCCATTTGGGAGTGAACCAACGGAAGGAAGACCTTTCTCTGTGTGTGTCTCTCTCTCACTATCTATATCTCTACCTGTCAAATTAAAAAAAAAAAAAAAAGTAAATGCTGCCCAAATCCTGTGTTACAGCGTTCAGAACAGGCAAAGCCATCAGTTGGGAGTTCCTTTATCATGTAAGTGTGTCCATATGTGTCTGTGATTTCCTGTGAGAATCAGGTCGTGGCACATACAAAAAATCAACTGCTCTGTTGTTTCTCAATCTGACTCTCTGGCTTCTTCTTTGTGATTAAAAAAAAAAAAAAAACAAACACAGTTTTTTGAACAGGGCAATGTGCATGTACCCAATCTTCACAAGCCGCCACCTTTGGGTTTTAGGTGCTTGTGAAAGAGTGTGGGGCATTGTTGATAGCAATCAGAATCAGAAATGTACCTGCTCAGATTATCCATATAAACAATTGAAATAAAAACATTACATTATACATCCGATTAACAGCAACTCCCAGAACAAAGCTTACAGTGTATAAAAATAGCTACGTAAAAAATTTACATAAAAGGCAAACCAAAAAGAAATCCTCAGTGCAGACATTTACAGAAAAAAAATTTCAAACCAAACACAACATATGACCTATTATCATGGCTGCCAAAACTTGTTGTTATTGTTTATAATTTTATTTCACTGTTTTACTTGAGATAATTCTCTAAAATCCTGTGACAGCTTGGTAGAATGAACTGCTTAACACTTGAACCATGAATTGCTGTCAATGTCTTTGTTTATGTCATAAATACAATCCACGTTCATGCTTCAATTGGTCTATATGTTTTTTCTCTGAAATGATGAAAGAAACATAATTTAGATAAGTTACCATAGCAATCATTTTCCACTCTCAATGGATACTTTGTACTAAAAGGTACAAGAATTATTTTATAGAAAGAGTTAACTCCATGTTCCTGAGCCCATCTTTAATATTAGACATTGCTGCATCCTTTCTATAAATAATATTTTGGAATTGTTGATAGGGTTTTTTTAAATGCTTAATTCATACTAAGATTATAAGTTTTTTCGTGAAAATATTTCATTCCATATCTCTTTGTTAAAAATACATTCATCTTTTGAAATCATAACCTAGTTTATGGTATTTATCTGTAAGTTCCAGTTTTATTTAAGAATTTACTGTATCTAGCTTTGAAGAAAACAGACACTAAAATCTGTGTTGCAAAGGACTAGGAAAAAACCCTAGAGAAGTGGAAAAAGAACCATGTGGGCCTACTGCATACTTGGCCTCCCTGGACAGCATATCAGCAGAAGGAATTCTACTTTGACTTTTCTCACTCAACTTGAGATTTTGGTTTTCAGAGTTTAAAAACAGGTCTTGGGGCAGGCGCTTTGGCATGGTAGGCTAAGCCTCTGCTTGCAGTACAAGCATACCATATGGGCCTGGTTAGTGTCCTGGCTGCTCCTCTTCAAATCCAGCTCTCTTCTTATGGCCTGGGAAAGCAGTGGAAGATGGCCTAAGTGTTTGAGTCCCTGCACTTACATGGGACACCTGGAAGAAGCGCCCAGTTCCTGGCTTTTGATAGGTTCAGCTCCAGCCATTTCTGTTGTTTGGGGAGTCAACCAGCAGATGGAAGACCTTTCTCTCTCTCCTTTTGTCTGAAATGCTACCTCTCAAATAAATAAATAAAATCTTAAAAAAATAGGCCTTAATTTCAATTATATTTTTCTCTTGTGCGCATTCCTCCAAATATTATTTCCCATGGTTCCTATACTTTCTAGGGACTCAAATTATAATTTATGGTTTATTTACAATGAATCCAAGGTTTATTGCAGTTGTTGGGGCCATTTGCATGACATCGGTAAGGTACAATAACAGTATTCTCAGGGACACTAAAAAATTTGTCCAAATTGCTCCTGTGTTTAGATCAAGGGGAGCAGCAATAAACAGAAACAGCTCAAACTCCAAGAGAAATACTATAGAAATATTTGCTTTTTTCAGTTTATATTAAAAATCCCCACCCACACAGTTCTTATATATATACATTATCAATGTAACATTAATGTATACATTAACACACATACATATATGTACACATGCATACACACATTATCTGTGAATGTCTGTGTGCATCTATATGCACAACAATTTGTTAATCTTTTCATTAAAATGATTTGGGGATGTATAAATATACCCACACATATTAAAATCTTAGATTTAAATTCTTAGATTTTTAGTCTCATAATTATTTAAAAAATAAGAATACTGCTGCTATGTTACTCAAATACTGATTCATAAAGTCTCTTTGTACTCAATAAAACTCTGGAATTAGAAAACACATGCTAATTGGGTGCTAAAATCATAAAATTTATTTTTATTATTCAGGGAATAATGATATTTGGAAGAGGATGCTTGGTGAAATTGTGAGAATGCTTTTAAAAACACTGACGTTTCCTTCTGAATCATCTCTTCCTGTTTAGACAGCTGTAATTATGAAGAGTTTTAATGTAAGACTTTCCCTGTCATCTCCAAGATGTTCACACGTCTCTGGGAATTACATTCGCAAGCCTCATGCACTCTACTTACCTGGACAACCAGAACAGTTTCTCTCTTAGGCTTCCGTTTTGTGATTGTTTTCTTCTAATTTTTTGTTTTCCTCCATATTGCCAAGGTCCTTGTTTACATGTTTTGATGCAGTCCTACGAGATAAACAAACGAATATCACACTGACAAACATGCACTTATGTTCATATTAACGTTTCTTTGAAAAGAACATGCTTTACAGACAGATTACTAGGGTGAATAATTCCACATCTGCAATTCTTGACTGACAAAAGAACACTGTCCAGTAAAAACAGCTTCCTTGGGAGGTTGCATTAAATATAAGTTAGAAGGAAAAAAATGTGAACACTGACTATCCATACTTTGTTGCATCATGACTTCTAGCTGAGTTATTTTTCTCTCCACTTTTTGGGAAGTAACTAATATCATTTGACTATCAACATTACATTCTGGGCCGGCGCCGTGGCTCACTAGGCTAATCCTCCACCTTGCGGCGCCGGCACACCGGGTTCTAGTCCTGGTCAGGGCGCCTGATTCTGTCCTGGTTGCCCCTCTTCCAGGCCAGCTCTCTGCTGTGGCCAGGGAGTGCAGTGGAGGATGGCCCAAGTGCTTGGGCCCTGCACCCCATGGGAGACCAGGATAAGCACCTGGCTCCTGCCTTTGGATCAGCGCGGTGCGTCAGCTGCAGCGCGCCAGCCATGGCAGTCATTGGAGTGTGAACCAACGGCAAAAGGAAGACCTTTCTCTCTGTCTCTCTCTCTCTATCCACTCTGCCTGTCAAAAAAACAAAAAACAAACAAACAAACAAAAAAAAACAAAAAAATACAAAAAACAAAACATTACATTCTGGCAAACATATTCAACAGAAATTTCAGATCTGTTTCACTAAGACCGGTTCCCTTTCAGCATTCCCTAGTATGTATCCCAGTTGAGCCAATACCGTATGTCTATGTTTACAGATTCTGTTTTATTGAATACATCAAAAGGAAGACTGTAAATAGACTCCATTTTATGACAGAAGATTGGACGTAGAAGCTAGGACAGCCCTAACATGATGATAGTTCTCAAGTTGTGGTCCCCAGACCAGCAGCAAAAGCCCCCTGAAAACCTGATAGAAATGCAAATCCTCAGGACAGACAGCAGAACTACAGAAACAGAGACTGTGGGTCAGGGCCTTGCAATCTATGTAGCTTAAGGCCGTCTGGTGATTGTGCAGCCAACTGCAATGTGAAAGCTAATGCTTTAGTGGCAGCTATTATGACATATGCCTAGTTTCTATCCTTGAAGAACCAAAACAAAGTGTTCTTAATTACACAGTTAAATTCCTTGTTTGGGAGCTCAACCAGAAGTCAGAAAAAATGACAACTGTATTTCCCAGAGTATATCAATTCCATTTATTGTTTCCTCTTCTCTCTACTTCTCCTTTTGCTGTCCCTTCTATTCTCTGTCTCCTCCTAATTTTTTTTTTTCAAATTCACTTCATTAACTATTCTTCCTCCCTTTAGTGAGAGTTCTAACTTGTTTGGAGCCCCTAGAGAGTGACAAATTTAAAAAGCCAACATTCTATAGGCAAATTCTATTAAATAACATTAAACAAAATAATAAATGAGCTATTATGATGTGGATTGGATTTTTTTATTATTTCCATCTCCTTTGACCCATGAAGTAGGAAGTCATCTTCAGACTGAACTAGAACTATGCTAGCTCTTGCTGGACTGTAGTGCCAAACATGGGGACCCATAGCAAGCACAGGGTTTTCACTGATTTGAGGAGGCAGAGAGTAGTCCTTGCCTAGAGGGAAGCAGTGGGAATTGAAGGAGATTGGTGGAGTTATGCAAAGACACCATATAAAAAATCTACATGAATTCTCTAGTTTCTCTCTCTGAGCACCAAGTTAGCTATACCCAATCTAATCAAATTTAAAACCAAGCTTCAAAAGGATTAAGCTGACCAGTAAGTAATTTAGCTGGCTGTCAAAACTCAGACACACCAATGTAGCATCAAAATTTCTAGCCTCCAAACAAAAATTACTAAACATAAAGAAGTAGAACAAGGTAATCCACATTTATGTGAAAAAAATCAGTTAATACAACCATATCTACAGCAATTGAATTAGTAGGCAATGGTTGCAACATAAAAAAATATATTAGAGGATCTCAGGAATAGAGAAAACAAAGTATTTGAATAAATATTGCTAAAAATTTTTGAATTTTCACATAGTTGTGAAAAACAACATCCAATGACATCTCATTAAAAGAAACAAAGCTAGAGATGGTGGGATATCTCTAAAGTTCAAATACTGGGACCAGCACTGTGGCCCAGAAGGTTAAACTCATTTCCTGCAGCGCTAACAACCCATGAGTGCTGGTTTGAGTCCCAGCTGCTCCACTTCCAATCCAGCTCCCTGATAATGTGTCTTGGAAAACAGCAGGGGATGGTCCAAGTGCCTGGGCTCCTGTATACACATGGGAGACCCAGAAGAAGCACCTGGAAGCTCCAGCCATTGCAGCCATTTGGGGAGTGAACCAGTGGACAGAAGCTCTCTCTCTCTGTCTACCTCTCTCTGTAGATTTAAAGAAATCTTTAAAAAAATAAAATGCTCAATACTTTGTTTACAGCCCTTGTCTCTACTATTGAGGAACTGTGTTTTTTTTCTTCATATTATTTGCTGAACTCTTCACTTAATGTAGAGTTAACCTTATGAGTCTAAAGTAAACTGAAAATAGATCTTTCTAAAAATTAAAAGTGGAGTTAGGAGAGAGAGAAGGAAGAAGGGTTGGAGAGTGGCCGAGAGGGAAGGAGGGTGGGAAGTACCTCTTTGTTCCTAAATTTCTATATATAAAATACATGAAACTTGTATATCTTAAAAAATAAAATTTTAAAAATACTTAAAAGAAATCAACCTAGAAACATGTCAGTAAAAATATACATCAAAATTGCCAGTGGAAAAAAAAAGATTATATTTAAAAAATCTCAATACATATACATTGATACAGAAAATACACAATGGGAATTAAGGTATACGCTTATAACCTTCTCATATACAAGGTGATTTCATGTAATCTGAAAAAAAATCTGTAGGAATAAAAAGATTTTATCAAACTATTTTTAAAATTTTTTATTTTAATTTTTAATTAGTTTTTAACAGATTCAATGTAATTTGTAGATACAATTCTAAGAACATAATGATATTCCTTTCTGCTCTCCCTCCCACCCCTTTCTCCCCATATTCTTTTTCCTTCTCTCCCTTCTTTTTTTAGTTTTTAAGAAATTATATTTTAAAACTATATTACAGTAAAAAGCTTACTAATTCACCAAGTAAGAAGCTTAGCAAGTAAAAAGCCAAAAGACTCCAGTTTAGTGGGAATATAGACAATGGTTAAAGACAATAATTGACTGGCAAAATGACCATTTCACATGTATACAATACATTTTAAAGTAATTACAGACCATTAAAATTGTAGTAGTATAACATTCTTAACCATTTGTTTGACAGTCACAAAACAAAGTTTTGCAAACTATTATCCATCATAACCTAAATGATAGCGATAGAACTCTGTTTCCATCAATCCACATGTAAATCTCTTTTTTAGGTATCTATGGAGTATTCATCAGGTAAAATATCACGTTGGTCCCAAAAACAAATATCAGTGCACTTTCAAAGGTTAAAATCTATGGAGTAGGTTATGCTAACAAAAGATAATTAAATGATAAATATTCAGAATTTAATATAGTTCTAGTCATATGACTTCAAGGAAGAAAACACAGAGCAATTAAAAATATTTTTGATTTAATGAATAAGAACATAACACATTGACAGTTCTGAGAATGAAATCCATTGTTTAAAGACATATTATAAAAGAAAAAGACTAATATCAGTGGTCTGATTCTTTACTTCAAGAAATTAAGAGAAAGAAGAGCAAGTTATAATCAAAACAACAAAGAAAGTAGTAATGGTATGAACAAAAATAAAAAAAAAAGCAATAGGATTAAAAAAGCAAAAAGTTAGTTATTTGAATATATTATAAAAATTGGTAACAATGCAACAAGACTAAGCAAGATAAATGAACAATATTAGGAAACAAAGCATTATCCTCACAGGTGCCACAGATATAAAAGGAATAGGGAATCATCTGGGCAACTTTTTCTTTTTGTAGAAATGTCAATAAAAAATGAAATGTAGAAATCATTACAAGAACTTACATTTATTCATGAAAAAGTAACCCTATACCTACCAAGGAAACTGAAATTATAATTTTTGTTTTAAAGCACATTTTCACAAAGAACTCCAGATCTAGATCATCTCATCATTGAGATCTATTCAGAATGGAAGGAAGTAAAAAGTTCAGAAAAAGATGAATACAGGATCAATTTTCAACCCATTTTATAATGCCCACATTATTCTACTGTCTAGAGACACATTGAATGGAAGGGAGAAAGTAAAATTACATTTACAGACGAAGTGATTCTTTACATAGAAATATTAACAAATATAGAAAACACCAAATAGGACTAGCAAAGTAATTTAAAAATGATATTATAAAAATTTGGAAAATCACAAAATGTCATATTTATACCAGCTTCAAAATACATAAAATACAAAAAAATTCTATAAAACTGTCAACTGTCTGTTTAAAAATTATGGATTTGCTAAGAAAAAACTGAAAAAGTCTAAGTAAATGGAGAGAGATATGATCATGGATTGGAAGAACAGATATTATTAAGTTGCCAAATCTACCTAAATTTATCTACAGATTCAAAACAATACTAATCTCATAAAACTTGAAGGGAAGGAATAGAATCTGGCAAGTTTTAAAAGTGTATTTGGAAATGCAGAAATGTGATTGCTAAGACAACCAGAAAAATCAAAATTAAAGAACTCTAGTACTATGGTGAATTAATTATTGAAAAATATGCCAATACTGAAAGTCATTTTAATAAATAACGCTAGCATGACTCTATAAATATACAGTAAAATAAAAACTGAACAAAGAAATAAAAATTACCATTATCTCACATTACACACAAAATTTTATATAGATCATAACCTTAAATGTAAAAGTTAAAGCTTATAAAGCTTCTAGTAAAATATTTTTGTTGCTTTGGAATAAGCAAAGATTTCACACAGTGGCCACAAAAAGCACTAAACACAACAAAAGAACTGAAAAGTTGTTCATAAATACGAAAAACTTCTGCTCATCAATAAACAACCTTAAAAGGCTTGAATATTCACTTTATAAAGGGAGATATAGGATTGCTAATAAGTTAAAGGGCTTTTTAAAAAAGACGTATTTATTTATTTGAGAGAGAGAGAGAGAAAGAGAGAAGAGAGTGAGAGAGAAAGACAGAGGGGGGGGGAGAGGGAGAGACAGAGAGAGAGCGAGGGATTGATTTTACAGTCTGGTTCACTCCCCAAATGGCCACAATGACTTCAGTTGGGCCAGGATCCTGGAACTCCATCTGGGTCTCCCACAAGGGTCACAGGGGCCCAAGTACTTGGGCAATCTTCTGTCACTTTCCCAGACACATTAGCAGGGAGCTATATGCCAAGTGGAGTCAACCAGGATTTGAGCCAGCACTCACACAGGATGCTAACATCACAAATGCCAGCTTAATCCACTGTGCTACACCATAAGCCCTGAAGGGATTTAGTATCATTGCTACATGGAAATGCTAGTTATAACCAGAATTAGATATCATTTTTAACCTCTTAGAATGATTAAAATTCAATAAAATGACAACACTTGATTTAGGCAAAGATGTGAAAGAAGTAAAATTCATAACACTGCTGATAAGAGTTGCAAACAAGAGGACAACTTTGGCAGGTTCTCATGAACAAATATCTGCCCATGATTAGCAGTTCCACTCCTATGTTTGTAGCAAAAAGAGAATGAAAACATATGCTTACAAAATTACTTGTATAAGAGTGTTTATTTTTGGCCGGTGCCGTGGCTCACTAGGCTAATCCTCTGACTGCGGCGCTGGCACCCTGGGTTCTAGTCCCACTTGGGGCGCCAGATTCTGTCCTGGCTGCTCCTTTTCCAGTCCAGCTCTCTGCTGTGGCCCGGGAAGGCAGTGGAGAATGGCCCAAGTCCTTGGGCCCTGTACCTATGTACATGGGAGACCAGGAGGAAGCACCTGGCTCCTGGCTCCTGGCTCCTGGCTCCTGGCTCCTGGCTCCTGGCTCCTGGCTTTGGATCGACGCAGCGTGCCGGCCGTGGTGGCCATTTGGGGAGTGAACCAATGGAAGGAAGACCTTTCTCTCTGTCTCTCTCTCTCACTGTCTAACTCTGCCTGTCAAAAAAAAAAAAAAATGTTTATTTTAGCCATACTATACATAATAGCCCAAATTGTCTTGACTAGGGTTACTTCTCCACACTGAATACTTTTGTCTCTCTCCTCCACCTCCCTATTCACAAGTTGACAGTTTGGTAAGTGGGGTGTTTGGGAAGTACTTAGGTTGTAAGTTTGAAACCCTAATGAATAGGATTCGTGCACTTATTAAAGGTGCCTCAAGCTCCCTGGTGTCCTATTGTCTGGTAAGGTTACACAGAGAAGGAGCTATCTATGACCAAGGATAAGTTCCTTATCAAACACTGAATCTGCTGTGGGCTTATCTTGAACTTCCCAGTCTCTAAGACTATGGCAGAAATTTCTGTTGTTTCTAAGCACCTGTTTTTTTTTTTTTTTTTTTTTTTTGGTATATTAACTAAGATGGTACAGTTATAAGGACTAAGGCAGACATAAGGGTATATACATTTGCAAAAATAAATTATACGTTAATATAAGAAAATTTTATCTCAATGGGAATCATTACAGAGAAAACATTAAATATGATCTTCATTGTATAAGAATTGGAAGAACCATCCAAAGGTGCAATGAAGCAGCATACTACCATTTCTAGTTCATATTCTGCTTACTTTTTAAGTGCATATATTTATCCAGAGTTTGAGGACAGTTGATGTGATGCCATAAAGCTGTAAAAATCAGGGACAAACATTTGATGCTGCAGTTAATAGCCCCACGCCCCATACTGGAGTGCCTGGCTTGAGATCTGTCTGCTTCTGATCCAGCTTTCTGCTAACGCTACCTTGGGAGGCAGCAGATAATGGCTCAAGAACGTGGGTCCCTGCCACTCACATAGGAGGATCAGATTGAGTTTTGCACTCCTGGCTTTGTCTTGGTCCAGCCCCAGAGGTTGTGCACATTTGGAATGTGAATCAGTGGACATAGGATCTCTCTCTCTCTCTCTTTCTCTCTCTCTCTCTCTCTTTCTGTGTGTGTGTATGTGTCTGTCTTTCTTTCTATCTTGCAAATAGGTAATTACAAATTTAAATAAATAGAAGAATGGGATATCAAAAAAAAAAAAAGGAGTAAAATTCTTTCTAGGGAAACTGTGGTTCACCGAAAAAATCACAGTATCTTTCAGTAAACCTGGGTGGTTAAAATCAGGCTAAAAAATGCTCACAGTTTGGAATCTGAACAGGAGAGTGAGTAAGGGCAACATGAAACCTGAAATACATTCACAGAACACAAGTTGCATAATTTGAAATGGATTATTTTATTTTAAAGTTTCTGATTATGTTACTATTTTAAAATTTACTCTATATGAATTAAGTTGAAAATCTTTTTATTTGATTATTTTTATAGCCTAGCCAATTTTCTTGGTGAGTTATGGCCTTTTTATTTTTATTTGTTAAACTTTGGATTACTGGAGTTTAAGCATTTAACTACAGTGTAAATTTAAAATGCCATCTCCAAAATAAATAAAAAGTTGGAAAAAATAATAGGCAACAAAATAATAAAAAATGGTAAATAGTGAAAAATGAAAATCTCCCTTCTTCTTTTCTTAATTCCACTGTACAAAATAATGACCACTAACACTCACACATGATGCTACAGTGTGTGAGCACTTTGTAAGTGCTTTATAAGTATTATTTAATCCTCACAATGTCTCTATATTACAATCAGACTAATTAACATGCCTTTGGGCACACAGCTATGAAGTAGCAAACCAGGATTCCAACAGTAGCAGTGTGGCTCCAGGATCCATGAGTCATGTTTCATAGTTACACATACATGTTAGGCCCTCAATCACTATGAAATAGAAACATTTTCTAATAGGGGAAGGGAGTGTGGTCACTCATTGGTTGCAAATGTAGAGAATATTTACCTACATTTTAAGTTCTCTAAATTAGTTACTGTCCTCTTTCCCAATAAGTTAAAAGCCTTTAAACATTATTTTGAATACTTTTGCCTTGGTTTTGAGACTGATGTAGTAAAAATGCACTTTTTGGGTATAAATTTCATTCTGAATTTCAGAAAATCTTAGAGATTTGAAGGAATGGTAAGATATTACACTTCTGTACACAACATGTGACAAACCAAAGTTTATTTAAATAATTTCTTTTAGCTAAAGTTTCTTTAATCAACGGATATGAGGTTCAAGAGGCTTCCATAGCTTTGGCAGCTAATGACAAGAGCCTTGGGTGATTACTGACATCATAAATAAGAGTGTCAATTGTTAAATTAACAACAGGAGTCACTGTACACTTGCTCCTCATGTAGGATCTTTGTGTATGTGTGTGGGTGCAAACTGTTGAAATCTTAGTATATACCAAGTTGATCTTCTATATATAAAGATAATCGAAAATTAATCTTAATGAAGAATGGGATGGGAGAGAGAGTGGGAGATGGGATGGTGCAGGTGGGAGGGAGGTTATGGGGGGAAAAGCCACTATAATCCAAAAGTTGAACTTCCAAAATTTATATTTATTAAATAAAAGTTTAAAAAAAGGCATTTATAATGATTGAATGGTTGGATTTAAATATAAATTATGTTGGTTATTTGCCTTAACATTTCATCATTACTGTCCCTTTTTAGTAATTTTAAATATAAGTTGTATATCATTGAATCATAAATTAACGAATGAACTATCCCTACAGGTGAGCCTCTTGTCTAATGTGTGAGTCAGGGTGCATCTTGGAGTCCGTGGGTCTGGGCTTTCATCCCAAGTTTCAAGTCTGAGCAGCAAGAGTGTGGACAGTTCTCTCCCCTAAGGAGGTCTGTTCATCTATGAGTAGGGGAAACGACAGGATCTGCTCACAGGACTAGTGTGAGGATACACGTGATAGGATATGTGGAAGTACTAAGCAGGTGACAAGGACTCACCAAACTGAAGGAGAGTGATGTATCTGAAATCCAAGGTCAAACAGCTACTAAGTAGCAGAAGGAAAATTCAAAAAGAAGTCTCATTTCCACATTCTGTATTATTTCCACAAGTTCAGTCAGTGCTATTAAAGGCTTAGAATTGCTTTTAAAGGATATCAAAACTTTTTGGTGATTTTTTTCCAATATTATATATTTGTTTTGAGCTCACTTGGGAAGGACATAGGGGGATCCTCTGGTGTTACTCTCTTAGTACACCTTTACTTTAACCGTGATTTAGTTGGGGGAAGAAGGAAGAAGACAATGTGAAGAAGGGTGAATGTTATAGGCACAACCAGTGTATCACAACCTTGGAAGGTGGCAGCATTCAAAAAAATAAGACAAATTACTATGGTAGAATTTTGTGTTTGGCAAACAGAGCTAATAGTCACATAAAATAAAGCATACATGAAGGAATTCATGAGATTTTACATTTTTCAAATTAAGCAGTGTATACAAAAGTGAAAACTTTGAGGGAGTATGAGGACTTCTGTACTCTTTCTAAATACATGGATATTTTCCATGGTTTCTAATTTATGGCACCTCTGATTCACACTACAGAAAGTTAGCAGGGCTACAGGCATTTAAACGAGGGGCTCTAGCAGTGCAGTCTGCCACTTTTGGCAAACTGGCCATTGATACCTGTCTAGGTAATTAGGATCATGTTCAAGAGAATAGTGAGGTTTCCTTTTTCTTGGGTCAGAGCTGTCAGTAAAATGAGTCTCCTAGTGGGTCAAGCTTAATGAAAAGCTAGAGGACTGGTCTCTGCTGACAGCAGCAATTTCTTGATTGAAGTATGCACCAAGAAAAAGAGATAGTTGGTCTTAATCTTATGTCCTTAGAGTGTCTAAAACTCCATAAAGAAATCCTCATTAAAATAGGAATGTGTATATCCTTGGCAAGAATTAGAAACCAGACTTTCCACCCAGAAGTGAATAGGAGATCATCCATTAGGTAAATGATTGGAAGATCCAAATAAATTTAAAAATACTCAATCTGCAAGAACCAAGGTTTTTGCTTGCATACATTCAGCAACCTGGTTCAGTTTTTTCTTATTGTGGTTAATGATAAGACAGGGAGAAGCCTGGCTCATGGCAAGGAACAGGCCTTTTCCCCTTAACCTTTTGAAAACATAATTAAAACAAACATCTATTTCTATTTTAAATGGAACTGAACGAACATTTACAGAGTGTGAGGAGTTAGATGAGCTAATAGGCAGTTAGGTCACCCTAGGAATGAGAAAAAGGGGCAGAGTCCCTTAAAGAGTGGACGAAATGCTTGTCTCTTTTCAGAGGCTGCCAGAAGGAACTTTTAGTTTTTTTTTTTTTTTTCCTTTTTATCATGGGAATAGGCTAGATAGGATTATAATTCCAGCCCTCTGATGGGTTTTGTATTTCCCTATGATTAGTTATTATTCCAGCCTCTTGACTGGTATTCTAGTGCTCTCATTGGTTGTTAGCTGCTGTTCTGCTTCTCCCTTAATTGGGTAAATCTAGGTAGTCACTTTTGTGTATAAAAGACCCAGAATTGGCTTGTTTCTGGGGCAACTCCTCCATTTGGCTGCCCCATTCTGACTGCTGTGGCAAGGGTTTTCTCACTATGATAATTTCACTCTGCTCAGATCGCCCCTGTCTGCATGGAAATTCTTTGATGTGAGACAAGAATTGAGATCATCTCCATCCTCCTGTAACAAGAGGAGACCACAATGATGAAATGCCATCTCCACATTATCCTGTTTTCTCTCTAATCCACTCTATTTTTATGGCTTAATAGAATAAATGAGAAATTTTCTTTTTTGTTTTCTTCCAGTTGCCTGGTAGGCTATGGATAGAGAAACAGAAAGAAGCCAAAACTTACGTTATCTTGACTTCTGACACAAGTAGAAAGGCTATGTTAGCTTTGTAAATATTAAGCATGGCAATAGGAGAGGGAGAATAAAGAATAGTTGGAGCGTAGGCAGGAGGGAGGGCAAGGTGAGAAGTATCAGTATGTTCCTAAGTCTGTAGGTATGAAATACATGAAACTTGTGTACTTTAAATAAAATTTAAAAATAAAAAATACACCCCTTCTTCCAAGCACTGTATTAAAGACCAGCAAGCAATCAAATTCATAGCAGAAATTTTAATTACAAAGAAGTGTAGGTAAAGCAGCAAAATATATTTGAAAGCATAAGGGATTTAAAATAAAGTACTCACAATTTATGATATCCTGGGCAGGTTAAGCCCTCTGAGATTTACATGCCATGAAATTAGGTTAATTGTATGCAGCTCATTAAATTGTTGGGAATTTACTAAAAGTTTCTCCTCCCACCCCGAAAAGAAAAGAAAGTAGGTGTACAGGTAGCAAGACATGAGGAATCACTAAACATACACTGAAAGTGGTCCTCTAGCCTATCTTTTCAATTTGTTCAATGAAGACCCATCTCCCTCATGCAGACATATATTTGACTTTAGAGTACCTATTGAATGGAAGATAGCATTCAGTTAAAACTTTCTGTAAAGATCTTGTTCTATATATATCAAGAGATACTAAGGAGGATGCTAGAAAGGTTTAACATAGCATTGTTTTCTATGGTTTCAGTATTATCACAGGTCTTCTTCAACCTTACAGCCAATTTAAGACTGTCTCTGATTTCTTCTGATTACACTACACCATATAAGGCAGAGTTAACACAGCATATTTGTGCTTTTAAGATTTATACATTATCTACATGGATACTCCTAATATCTTAGAAAATGAATTAAAAGATAAACTATTTTTGGTGCAAAAACTTACAAAATATGAAGAGAACTTCCAAAAGTCTATGGAAATGCTTTTTATAGAAAACTATGCACAAATTTCCAAGATTTTTTCAACAAAATAGACTTCTTTTAATTCCACTTTCACAAACATCTTGAAGTATGTATGTATACATAATAATTTTCATGAAAAAAATCTTGAATTTCTGTTGCAAAATGTAAATATCAAAATATACTCAATGAGTATTTCAAGATTATAAATGTTTAGTTAATACTTGATCTCAGCTCAGAGGAAAAAATATGGTGGTCAGGGTCTCGTAAATGCAATCAGACCAGAAATCATGGTGTTAATAAACTTTACCTGAATAAATCTGTGGCTCTATCATGTCGCCTCTATACATTTTCTTTACATTCCGTTATTTTGACTTTTTGGTTTATATCTTTAAATTTATTTATTTAAAAGGCAATCAGAGAGAGACAGAGGGAGTACAGTCAAGCCCCAGATGCCTGTAATGGCTGGGGCTGGACGGGGTTGAAGTAGGTGGATCAACAAGAATCCAATTGAGCCATCACTGCTTCCTCCAAAGATCTGCCTTAGCAGGAAGCTGGAGTCAGGAGCCAGAGCTGGAAACTGAACCCAGGTACTGCAATGTGGGACACAAGCATGGTTACCACTAGGCCAAATGCCCACTCTCTCTTTTCTTTTTCTACTAAATCTCATAATATGAGACACACAAGAGAAGATCTGGATCTCAAACAGTAACCTTTAATTTTCTACAGAAGTAAAAGTATTTGCAGAAAACAGAGTGGAGAGAAATGGGATAAATAATTTAAAAGTCATCAAAATTATCTATAGTTCTTTAATGTTTTACTACCTATTAAGTAACTAGACATGGAGTGGAATTAGTTATTGAATGCCTTTTGCCTGACCATGCCAGCTAATACTTTACATAGATGGGAAATGACCAGAGACATCTCTTCTCATTATTCAAATGTTTCTAGTTTTTCAAAAGCTCTGGTAAGCATTTACATGGATTAAAATCACAGAGGAGTCGGAAGTCCTCACTCAATTAATGTACTCATAATAATGAAGAACACAATTGCTAAGTATTTCTTGCTATGGTATTCCATATTTGAAGTACGTATAACAATATGAAGCTCTTATTCGTGGAAGGGAGTGCACACTAGTTGAGTAAGGTCTATTAATAAGTGTACTCTTAATTTTCCCAAGGAATAAAGAAAAGTTTCTCTTATCTTCTTCCTAAGCTTTTAAAAATAACCAATTTAAAGAGCTTTCCCTAAATGTTGCTAACATTTCACTGCTTTGCTAGCTGTATCACAAAAATAGCCTCAGAAATTCTTAACCAGAAAGCTCTTACCAGGATTCTACATTCCTTTGGACTAGTGGCTGAAAGGGTTAAGAACATTAACTCATAGCTAAAATACTGGCTTGTTTCAGAGGGTGCAAGCAAGGAATTAACTAATTGGGAATGTAAACTAGTAAGCAAATCTGAAGTATTCCACACATTCTTAATGAAAACTCTCTCGTGTTTGGGATGACAATTATAATTTATCAATTTGGTTACAAATAATACTAACTTTATCAAACTTAATATGTTTTTCAAATAACAACAGTTATAGATGAATGTTCAAGCTAGGTGGTAAAAGTTGAATTTAATTTAAAGAGATGCTTTGAAGAAAATGCCTGTGGCTTTAGCCTAAAGACATTATGAAGATAAGTGCCCAGCATTTATTTATCCATGATTTTAATTTTGGGTCACCATATGGTAATAGCTAATGAAGCAAGTTACTATCTACACACACAAAACACACAAATTGCTTTATATATATATGTACATATGCATATATATATATACAAATACACATATATAAATATATATGAACAAATAATGTCTGGTAAAAATCTGGTCATTGGAAAAGGATGATTAAAATACAGAGTTGTCTCACTAATTTAGCATTCACCTAACCATAATATAGAGTGCCACAGTTTGCTTTTCAATTAATTTTCTGGATAAAGTGAAACATTTTCATTCTCTTAAGAAACAAAATCACTGTTGTAGTACATCAGAAGCCCTCATAAAATGGATATACCCTAAAGCACAAAGTGGTCATATTTGTAAATGCCTTATGATGTATTACACAAGTGGACTGGATTTTGGTCATCAGGAAACTTCTACACACAAAATGAGAATTTTTGGTAATAGATAATTGGCTGTAGGAACCATATTTCCTTCCTATACATGGTATAGGACTTCTAAATTTTCTATAGACAACATGGACACAAATGCATATGATGTGTTTGTAGGTAAAATGTTCAGTGAGAAATAGAACATGTTTTTTGCCAAGTGTGACAGTTAACTATGTGTCAACTTGACTGAGCCTCATGGTATCCAGAGATCCAGTCAAACACTATTCTGGCTGTGGCTATGACGCTGCTTCTGGATGAGATTAATATTTGAATAGAAAGAGTAAGTAAAGCAGATTGTCTATCCATAAATGGCTGGTCCTCACTCAATCTATTGAAGGTCTAAATGGAAGAAAAAGGCTTAGTAAGAGGGAACTCCTGCCTAATTACTTGAGCTGTTTTTTCACTGCCTTAAAGACTTGGACTAAAACATTGGCCTCTGATGAGACTCCATCCTGCTGGGTTTCAGATTGGAATTAACATTGACTCTCCTGGCTCTCAAGGTTTTGCATAAAGAAAGGAACTGCATATCAGCTCTCCTGGGTCTTTGGCTTTCTGAAGATAGATGTTGGGACTTCTCAACTTCCATAATCACATAAGTCTATTCCTTATAATACATCTTTCTTTGCACACAAATACAGACAGACACACACACGTGTGTGTGCACGTTGGTCTGACTCTGGGGAAGCCTGAATAGTACACTAAGTATTGGTGGAGTCTTTTCAAGACTGGGGAGTGACATGCAAGATCAGGAGTGGCTGTTCCCTAGTGTGAGGATGGACATCATGAACATTGGTCACAGCACACAATAAAAAAAAATTATACATGAAAAGAGAGGCCCAGTGATTAAGTGCAAAGATTCTCAACATTACTACATTCAATCAAATAATAATCAGTTCATTGCAAACGGTGTAACCTTGGGGCCACTGCTTGGTGCAGTGGGGAAAAGCCCAGCCTGCAGCACCAGCATCCCATACGGGCTCCAGTTTGATTCCAGGCTGCTCCACTTCCGGTCCCACTCTCTGCTAATGTTCCTGGGAAAGCAGCAGAGGATGGCCCAAGTCCTTGGGACCCTGCATCCACAAGCTCCTGGCTCCTGGCTTCAGATCAGCTCAGTTCTGGCCATTGCAGCCATTTGGGGAGTGAACAAGCAGACAGAAGACAACTCTCTGTGTGTCTGTCTCTATCTCTCTTAGTAACTCTGTCTTTCAAATAAATAAAATAAATATTTTTTTTTAAAAAGGCAAGTCATGTAACCATTCTCTGCCTCAGATTTTTCAAGTGTGAAAACATATATATTGATTGTATCTGCTTCACGGATCTGCTATGAGAACAAATGAGCTCAATACATTCCTTTCTTGTTACGTGACTCTAAAATTGCTGAGCTACTGCTTTATTGGAATCAACATCTTTTTAGGGTGAGATTATGGATCCTCTTTGGAGCCTTCTTTTTCTTCTAATTTTATTTTAAGTTAACTTTCCTGAGGCTCTTAAAGGGGATATATCAACAAAAGAAAAATATGTAATTAAGTACAAAGTCGCCACTAGTTATAAACATCTCACTGCAAATATCAATTTTCTCATTTATAAGATAAGGGAGGTTAAAATCCATGTTTGGAATCTAAATATTGCCACAGAATCACTAATGTGACTTTTAAAAAATTGCAAATGCTAGAAACCCTTTCCTGTGCAATGACATCTGAAGCTAGGATTGAGGAGGCAAGGAGAAGTATTAGGCATGTGTGTATATTAAAAATCTTCACTGGTTCATCAAAATTTCATTATAAATCATTCTTAGATGATGATAAGGTTCATACTATATAGTATTACATGACTAATACTTTTAACTGATTACTCTTTAAAATTCTGAGAGGGAGGGAGAAAGAGAGAGGGAGAGTTCACAGATTCTCATCCCCTAGTTCACTCCCAAAATGCTTGCAGAAGCAGAAGCTGAGCCTGACAAAAGCTAGGGATTGGGAACTCAATCTAGGGTGACCACGTGGGTGACAGGGACCCAATTACTAGAGCCATCAGCCACCTGCTCCCACTGTACACAATAGCAGGAAGCTGAAATTAGGAGCAGAACTGGGATTTGAAACCAACCTACTCCAATATAGGATAGGCATCCCAACCGTAGATTAAGTCCTAAACCAAACACTTGCTCCTATTAGTTTTCAATCACACACCATCACAGGCATTTTAAAAGTAATCTTTGTACTTTGTCTAATCAGTTTTTTTTTTTTTTTTTTTTTTTATTTCGACAGGCAGAGTGGACAGTGAGAGAGAGAGACAGAGAGAAAGGTCTTCCTTTGCCGTTGGTTCACCCTCCAATGGCCGCCGCGGCCGGCGCGCTGCGGCCGGCGCAGCGCGCTGATCCGATGGCAGGAGCCAGGAGCCAGGTGCTTTTCCTGGTCTCCCATGGGGTGCAGGGCCCAAGCACCTGGGCCATCCTCCACTGCACTCCCTGGCCACAGCAGAGGGCTGGCCTGGAAGAGGGGCAACCGGGACAGAATCCGGAGCCCCGACTGGGACTAGAACCCGGTGTGCCGGCGCCGCTAGGCGGAGGATTAGCCTAGTGAGCCGCGGCGCCGGCCAGTTTTTTTTTTTTTTAATTTTAAGCCAAAATAATCATGTATGTCTCTCTGAAATAGATTCTCATTTGGAGCAAACTCAAGTAAATAGAATGAGGTAGCAATGACAAGATCCTCCAATGTTATTAGTAGTTTTATTCCTGGCCAGTTTTATTCCATGGCTGTTGTCCATGTAATGACACCTAGAAAGTCTCTACAATAGGTATTAACCACTTTCAATTAATCTTTGCCAATCTTAACCAAAAAATTTAGGATATGTGATTTTTAGCCAGTACATGCTTTTAAAATATCTACATAATTATGCATAGAAAATCTCTGGTAGTTGGACTCAGACTAATGGCTTGGAAAATTAAAGAGACACATGTGAACTCAAACCCCAGACCATGTCTCTGATGTTGACAATGAAGTTCCTGTGAGGTGAAATAAAATATGATCACTCTGATTTGGGGAATATACCTTTCTTACTATAGAAATTATAAGCACAGCTGGAGTGAAGATAATTGATACACAGTATTATCTCTCAATAAAATTCAGTAAACAATGAAGATTATTTTTCACAACTTACTTTGATTTCTTCATGTATAGCCAGTAGACGACACCAGCAACAAGAGCAGCAAGGAGGAGACCAACAACAATTCCCACAATTAGTTTTGCTTGATCATTCACCTTTTCTCTGTTTTCATCTATAACAAAAAAGAAAATTCCATGCAATTACAGAAAATGCCAAGAATTTGAAAAAATAAATCAATCTAGTTATTACTTATTAAAAGTGACTAAGGCTCACTACTGTGATTAACATGCAAACTTGTGATTTTAAAGGGCAAAATTTTAGCATTCTTACTATCTTGTCTCATTTTGTATTTTAATTCAAGTTGAAATTAAGGACAGCTGGGAAAATTACTTGTCCAATGACACTTCATAAATCTTGAGCTGATAATTAAGGAAGAAGTCGGCAGCATAGTACCTACCACTTATCTCGTCTGCCTCATCGTGTTCTGGAATACTTACTGAAATGAAAAATGTTAATATGAAATTAAAAACAAAATTTGTTGATATATGAAAGTCACCTTTACCATTATAGTATGATGTTATAGTAGTCAAAGATAAAATATCTATTCTAGAGCTAAGGGTAAAAAAAAATCACAATTAACAGAACATGAAATTCCCTGCAAAGAAATTAATTTTTAAGGAAAAAAAGTAGTTAAAATTGTGAACGTATTAATCTATTATAGAAAATTTTACAACTGACAAGCTATAGTGTTAATATGAAAGCCATATTAATTTTTCCACTATCTATCACCTTTTAATAGTACTTCTTTAATAAGAGAAACAAGTTGGCACCAAAGAAGTCTATGATTTGGTGTTCCTCACTTTTACTTGCGTCAATATAGGAGAAATCATTTTCATTTTTTATTGCCAAGAACCTATCATAGAGATGTTCATACAGCAACTGAGATTGAAGTTAAAACTGAGGATGCCTTAGAGATTACCAAGCAAATATGCAGTGATTTCAAGAGCCTTCCAAATGTCTCTGATAGTGCCAAGCTCTTGGCTCATTTTAAGAATCACTGCTATTGCTGATTATCATCTAATATTAAACTATATGAATATTTTCAGATTGCATGGCCCTACATCAAATCTGCTGTGATGTTTGATATAAATCATATTCTCAGATTCCTCCTCATATATACTAAATTGTAATCTCAGGAGGTGCTCATTGAATTTGAAAATGTATTAAATGTTGATCAAGCTCTACAAGACCTAGAAAACTAAAGCACATCATTCAATGGCTTAGAATAAAAAGAGAGACTTTTGTTCAGGAAGAACGGATAGGTTCTCTTCTAGGAATGGCAAATCAACACTTGTGGAATTGCATTGTGAAAAGTCAATGCTCCTATTTTAGAATTAAATTTGGTTCTTTTCTCCTGTCAATCCATCAGGCCTTTATAGTGCACTTATAATCTATTAAGGATCATCATCTTTAGGCAATTAACAGTGCATCCATAGCTTGCTGATGTGACATTCAGGATTCTGATTGACTGAAGAATGAAATTTTGATGGGTCAGTCAACAGCCTGTCCAGATTGAACCTCATTCTAGGACAGTCCTGATTTAAAGTGGACATAGCACTAGGAACAACAGCAGAAATGAAGATGAAAAATAATTTCATATTAAATAGCAATTGTTTTCAGCAGAAGCTGCTGTTGGAAAATATTTGTAACACTGATTTCAGCAATTATTTTTTTTAACTTATCTAAGTTAGTATCATTTTTTTCTGATTTTTGGCCATGATTCAAATATGATATAACAAAAGGAACAATT
Organism: Oryctolagus cuniculus; assembly: GCF_964237555.1. Taxonomy (NCBI): domain Eukaryota; kingdom Metazoa; phylum Chordata; class Mammalia; order Lagomorpha; family Leporidae; genus Oryctolagus; species Oryctolagus cuniculus. Next base: position 60,583,917 of record NC_091435.1, on the reverse strand, counting down.
TTTGAGGCCAAATTTCATGAATTCTATCAGTTCTACTATTACTATGTGGAATGATGAAGTTTTTGACATTCCTATTCAAAATAAGAGTAGGAGAACACCACCAAAAAGTGGAGTGCAAAATAACAGATTAAAGGGAATTAAAATTTACTAAATTTAGAACTATTACAAGAATATTTTATGATTGACTGACTTAACTCTGCACTGAACACAAAACATGTATTAAAAAAGAGCAACTTCTTTCCTTCTTATTTTCTGCTGCTCTTGGGAAATATTCTTTGATTAGATAAAGTCTCTGATTCATAAAACATGAAATGATTTAACTGTCAAGACAAGGATAATACAAGTATGGAAACCAGGAAAAAAGAAAAAATAACCTCATGATGATGATACCAAATGTAAAATAAATAAATAAAACTTACCATAATGCAGTACAGGAAGATGGAACTGAAGATTTTAAACTAATGAAGAATAACTTCAACTTTTCTTACTTTTTAATGCCAGAAATGAAATACTCACTAGCAGAGACATTCAAGGAGTTTACTGTTCTCTCCAGTTGGTTTTCTGCTGCGCAAGTTAAAGTAACATTCTCTTCAGGGGAAATGATAATTTTACTATAATACCTGCCATTGATATAAGGGGATTCCTCTGTCTGGAAAAAAAAAAGGAAGATGGGTTTAGAAATGAAAATAGAAAAACATGGGAAAGAATAATAAGGGATGAAATAGGACAGTTGTGGTTCTTTAGTACATGCTACTGTTCGTGAGTATGTGTAAGGTAGGGCGCCAGTTCTAGTCCCGGCTGTCCCTCTTCCAATCCAGCTCTCTGCTATGGCCTGGGAAAGCAGTGGAAGATGGCCCAAGTGCTTGGGCCCCTGCACCTGCATGGGAGACCAGAGGAAGCACCTGGATCCTGGCTTCAGATCGGTGCAGCTCTGGCTATTGCGGCCATCTGGGGAGTGAACTAACGGAAGGAAGACCTTTCTCTCTGTCTCTACCTCTCACTGTCTATAACTCTACCTCTCAAATAAATAAAGAAAATATTAAAAAAAAAAGAAAGGATTGTATGCCTATATCTACAGCAGGTAAGAAAAAGACTAGTAATCCACAATGGGGTTTCTTTTTTTTTTTTTCAATTGTGACTTCTAATGTTAAATTAAACTTTCAATAGATATGCAGGTGTAGTCACCATTTTGGCATGATGATATTCATCTCAAAATAATTAAGCAGTTAAGATCTAATCACCTCTTTCCCTCAATAAACGTATGAATTTAATTATGAATTTGGAAACTGCTTCTGCTTGCAGGAGTTAATTCCTTTACCTTAAACCACTACATCTAAGTGCATATATATGTATGTATGATTGTTCATTGGTAAATAAAATCTTTGTTTTCTAGATTTTTTTGGGCTAAATACAGATGATGGACTCTTTTTTTAGTTACTTCTAAGTCTGAATTTTGTGAGATATTAACAAGGGCAATCATTGTATTTAAATCCTTCAAATATAAGAAACCATAGACTTTAATCTCATCTCCTAGAATTTGACTCCAAAATTCAACATGACTGAAGCTAATATATACTATATATTATTTTCTCAGTCATTTTTACACATCATGTCCTAGATAGCTCTCTGCTTGCTTTTTCCTTAATTATACTCTAAGTACCTTAAGGACAAAGGCGGGATTTCTTCCAGTTCCTGGGGGTGGAGGAAGGGTAAAGATACATCCTAGTTGTAAAATAATAGATTTGGCATGTGTTTGAGGAATGAACAAATAAAAGATTGTGGATTGATCAGCACAAACTTAGAAAAGAAAAACAACATATCACCTAACGGGTCAGAATCAATCCTTCTCCTTGACAAAGAAAAATGGAATTATTATTTCTGGCTCATAGGAAATTCATCTGCTACTTTTATCCTACCTACTAGGATTTTTCATAGGGTTTTCTCATTAAGACCCTGTTTTTTTTTACCTTGCTCTAATAAAGTACATTTTTTCATTTCCAGGATAGCCTTTTAAATCTTTGTATCCTTTCATTCATCAGACATTCACTATGTGCTTATTTTTCTAGTTCTTATTCTTGTATTATTAGTACCTGAAGGTTTCGTTTTACTGCACTTATTACTTAACTGAACTAAAGAGCAAAAAGGAGAGAGTAGAAAAGAAACATTTCTATGTTTTTAGCATTTGATGATATAAAATAGCTTCATAGGTTGTCAGCAATTCCAGAGGTTTAGATCTTTATTCTGAATCAAGAAACTGCATTTCCTTAAGTTGAAAGGGTCCAGAGCCTCTGTGCTCTTCTCTGGCATGGCCTCTCAGCTGTGTGTCCCATCATACTTAAACAAATCAGGAGTCATTTGCTACAGGGGTGTCCCATACCCAAAATCATGCCAACAGAAATGCATCATCCATAGGGGAATGAGCCAAAATCCACATTGCTGTGCAAAGCTACGTTGCCTAAGGTGAACTGTGGTCTGACTTCCCTGGTAGAGGATGAGTGGAGATTTTGACTTAAAATTATTTTGCAGGTGTTTGTTTATAGACATCTTCTCAAATTTCAACTGGGTCCAAAGCTGGGAGGAAGGCAGAATGGAAGATTCAAATAATCAAATGGCACCTCTAGGTGCTGGTAAAGTCTTTAATTATTCCTCCTGAGAAGAGGTGATGTGAAGATTGTGTGGAGAAAATGGAATTTACAGGTAGGTTTGTAACACAAGCAAATTGGAAATGTTGTAGGATTATAGTTCTGAACACCTGGTGACAGGGCACATCCTCACCTTTTTTTTTTCTTTTCTTTTTGTGTCAAAGACTTAATATTAGTAGAAAATTACTGATACATTCATATGTTCTTAGCCCTTTGCTATTATGAAAATGCCCATGAGGGGTAAAGATATTAAAGTTTGGTTCAACCCTCTTGTTCAGAACAGGACACTTTCTTTATTCTGAACTGAGTTCAATCATAGGCAAATCAAAACAAATGTGCACAAGCAATTACTGTACTTTTCCCACACTCAAGGCCCAGTTTCAAGAAGAAATATTCCTTTATGTGCTTCAGCAAGCAAACTAATGAAGTCTACTTATATTCCTATGTGTCAATTTATGATGTAGAAAAGTATATACCTTTATGCCTGAATATTTCAGAAGTTAACAACCATGGAACAACATCAGATTTACATTCCTTTAAAAACAGATAATATTTCTTTCATTTTCCATGACCCTGGAATTTAAAATTTCTCTTTGAGTCATGTTCTTCCTTTGGGAAAATTAAAAAGTTAGCAAGAGCTTCCCCTGAGAATACACTGCAAATTTCAAGTGGCAACAAACCTTTATGTAGTTTAGGTACCTAAAAAAACTCTCCATGGACCAAGTACAGCATAGAACAGAAGACAAATACTTACTTGGTTTATGACGCTTCCACTGCCAGTAATGGTCCACTGTATAGCTGGCTTTGGAAAACCCTCTACGTGGCAGATTATTGTTTTAGATAGTCCACTGGGATCAGTTTTCTTTGTCATTTTGATTTGAGGTTTTCCTAGAATATTATTACAATTAAAGTTTAATGTTGAACCATTATCATAAAAGAGACCATCTTTTTTTTTTTTTTTCCTCAAAGAAAAATCTGCATTGGTGAGAAGTATCTCATTTACCTTCTACAATGAGAGTCAGGGACTCTCTTTTCTTCAGGCCTTCAACTTCTTGTAGAGCAGTTTCACAGACATAGTTTCCAGCATCCTGATACTGAAGACTGGAAAACGATGGGCTAGATCGAAGCTTGATGTTGTCCTGATTAAGTAAAAAGTCAAGTATTTCACAAGGCATGATAAGACTAAAATTATTATTTTGGGTCTACTGAAAAATTTTCTTAACTTCAGAGGTTTCCAAATATAGATTTCCTTTTTCCTTTGTAGTTTTGGAGTGAGACATATTGGAATTTTATTTCAGTCTCTTCTATTACTAAATTTGCAATCTGGAACAAGTACATACAATTTGGTGACTTAGTTTTCTTTGTTAATGAAATGGGGTAATAACTTACCATATTGAGTTACTATGCAAACTTAATTATATGAATAATGCAATGGTTTCTATTAAGGGAAGTTCTCAATTGAGGATACCTGCTAATTGCAGTTGATGGAGATTTCAGCAATGGGTATATTTATTTTCAAGTTACTGCATCAGAACTGTTATCAATATAGGGGATCCATTACAGAGCCATGACAATTATGAAAAGAATGGATGTTTGTTTTAAGATTTATTTGTTTAAAATGTACAGTGTCAGAGAGAGGGAGAAATACAGACACAGAGAGAGAGCGAGCTTCCATTTGCTAGCTTATTCCCCAGATGCCAAAACCAGCCAGGGCTAGGTCAGTTTGAAGCTAGGCAAGGAACTCTCCCATGTGCATGACAGAAACCCAAGTACTTGAGCCATTATCTGTGACCTCTCAAGTACATGAGCAGGAAGCTGGATAGGAAGTGTGGAGTAGCTAGGATCCAAATAAAATATGAGAAGCGAGCATCCCATGCAGTGGCTTAACTCACTGTGCTTCAACTCCATGGAAGACTGATTTTTTTAAAGAAACTCTTAACAAATTATTATACTAAGGTATATGAACAAAGAAAACATAACATTTAACTTCAAATATCATCTGAAATACAGAAAAAATTCTATTTTACTAGGAATTGAACCTCTAAATAGAAAACTAAGAAATCCTAAGATTAGATGGTTTTTGTCTACTAGAATATTTACCCCTTTCCCCATCAATTAACAAAAATGAAATTTCATGTAAAGTGGAATTAAAATATATTTATTTTGCAAAAAATATTTGAAATCCATGCATATAAGTAGCCTTCAAACAGCTCATTTGAGAATAATGTGAGTAAAAAACACATTGTAAATTGTTAATCTCCAAAGTACATAGCTGTATGTGTGTGTGTGTGTGTGTGTGTGTACGTGCATGTGTAAAATCACTTAGCACACATATATAGTTAAAATAATGCTCCAAATTAAGTTTTGGAGCATCGGTCATGGATGCCACACTGTTTCTGAGTACCTCTAAAGTTTTTGTGTAATTTGGTTTGTATTATTACAAAGAAAAAGAGACAGCCTAAGTGTGGGTATATAAACCTGTTATCAGTGAATATATATATGAATATAATATAACAAAGAAATCAGCTCAAACAGTAGGACAGTACCAAAAATATCACTTACTTTCATCCACACCACGGTTGCATTCCTACTTGCAGATATTGTGCATGACACAGGCAGGGAATCACCAATCTGCTTGGTCACTTCCCCACTTGGGTTTAAAGACAAATCCAAATCTGTGAAGCAGAAAATCTGCTTGAAACGCAAACTCCAAGAAAGTAAGATAGTCAAAATACACTGGAGATGAAAAGATGAAAAAAAAAACACCTTATAACTGCACTTGAAAGTTCAGACCTGATTTATGTGACTGAAATAAATGAACTGAAGCATAATCATCTTAGTGTTTTGAGCCAGCTTTGAGACCAACTTGGACAAGTGAATTAGCAATGTAATTGATCATGCATCAAGTTGCAGTTAATACCACTGATGTTTTGAGTGCATATAAATGATCCCCTAAGGTCTATTACCTTAAGGAAAAAATTCTTAAATCACTTTTGAAAGAAAATAAAAATGATGACTAAATAAATATTATAAAAGAGATGGTACAAAGGTGAGAAAATCAAGTACAGTTATCCATCATTATAAACTGGAAAAGCATAGATAGTTTAGGTGTTCCCTCAAAGAAAATTGACTAAAGTAGTTTTTTTTTTAAAAAATGCTATTTCATTTCTCACATAGTTGAAATTTTGTAAGATTTCTTGCTAAGTATACTGTCACTAGATACCATTTTTTAAAAAATAGTATAAACACATTGGAAGATATATGATCTTTCAGATGGCAAATAATAAAAACCTTACTACCTTAGTATGATCTGTATGTAGAAAATCCAATTCAATCAAACACACAGTTACTGTATAGCTACTCTGTCCCAAGCACTGATGGGAGATACAGAGATGAATAATAGGGTTACAATTTAATGTGGTAGAGGTTATATACACTCAACTTAAGATTATATAACATACAGCCTATGAAATAGGCTCCCAGTAAAAACCCAGTACAGATTGGGAACTCAATAAATATTTGTTGAAAGATGCAGGGTTACAAACACAGGTTCAAACAAACACTTAAGGGAGAAGTATAGAGAACAGAGGCAAACTGGGTTTCAAAGCAATCATAAATGCTTTGTATAGGAAGCTGTGTGACCCCTGATGATTGAGAGGGCTTTAATAGTTGGAGATGAAAGGCAAACTTTTGCCATGTAAGCCAAGAAAAAGAGAGAAAGAGGTGAGAAAGCTTGGAAGATTTCACAATAGTAAGTAATCTAGTATGAGTGGTGATAACTCACAGAAGATAAAGCCACATAATTAATTGAGACCAGACGGGAAGTTGGAACTTTATTCTAGGGGATGAGAATAAGTCATTACACAATTTGTTCTTCCTTGGTTTAAGGACTGTTATTGCAATCTGTTGATTGTTTGTAGCATCTGCTCCTCTTGTTACTGTTCATGCCACAAGATAGTGACGGAGACTTGATTTGTCACTGAGGTATCCACAATCTCTGTCACAAGGTTGAAGAAATAAAGGGAAGAAGTACACTTTTTTCTTTTTTGCTTTTCATTAACATTAAAAAATACAACATCCCATTTTTTTTCTCGATCTGGGAAGAATGTCTTTGGTATTTTGATTGGTATCACATTGAAACTGTACATTGCTTTTGGAAGAATGGATATTTTGATGATATTGATTCTTCCAATCCATGAAAATGGAAGTGTTGTATTTGATTGATTTGTGAATGTTGGACCATCCCTGCATACCAGGGATAAATACCACTTGGTCTGGGTGGATGGTCTTCTGATAATGTTGAAATTGATATGGAGGCATATGAGACCTCAAATAACTACAACAATCTTAAATAACAAAAATAAAGCTGGAGGCATCACAATATCAGATTTCAAGACATACTACAAGGCAGTTATGATCAACACATTCTGGTATTGGTACAAAAACAGATGGATAGACCAATGAAAAATAATAGAAACACCAGAAATCAATCTAAACATCTACAATGAACGTATATTTTACCAAGGAGCTAAAACCAATCCCTGAAGCAAGGACAGTCTCTTTTAACAAATGGTGGTGGGGAAACTGGATTTCTACATACAGACGTCTGAAGCAAGAACCCTACCTTATACATTACACAAAAATTCACTCAAAATGGATTAAAATTCTAAATCTATGACCCGACATCATCAAATTATTAGAGAACATTGGGGAAACCCTGCAAGACATTGGCATAGGCAGAGTTCTTGGAAAAAACCCCAGAGGCACATGCAGTCAGGACTAAAATTAACAAATGGGATTACTTCAAATGGAGAAGTTGCTGTGTGGCAAAAGAAGCAGTCAGGAAAGTGAAGAGAATGGAGAAACTATTTGCAAAATATACAACTGATAAAGGATTGATAACCAGAATCTACAAAGAGATCAAGAAATTCCACAACAATAAAACAACCCAGATAAGACATGCGCCAATTTTTCAAAAAAGGAAATACAAATGGCCAACAGACACATGAAGTAATGTTCAGAATCACTAGCTGTCAGAGAAATACAAATCAAAACCACAATGAGGTTTCACCTCATCACAGTTAAAATGACTTTCATACAGAAATCAACAAACAACAAATGCTGGAGAGGATGTAAGGAAAAGGGTACCCTAATCCAACATTAGTGGGGATGTAAACTGGTAAAGACACTATGGCAGACAGTATGGAGATACCTCAAAAATCTGAGTATAGACCTTTCATGTGATCTAGCCATCCCACTTCTGGGAATTTACCTAAGGGAAATGAAATCAGTAAACAAAAGAGTTATCTGCACCTCCTCGTTTATTGCAGCTCAGTTCACAATAGCTAAGACATGGAATCAACCTAAATGCCCATCTACCAAAGAATGGATAAAGAAATTATGGGATATGTACACTATGGATATGTACACTACACAGCAGTATATAAAAAAAGGAAATCTAGTCATTTGCAACAAAATGGATGAATCTGGAAAACAGCACACTTAGTGAAATAAGCCAGTCCCAAAGGGACAAATACCCATATGTTCTCCCTGATCTGTGAGAATTAATAGAACACCTAAAATGAAATCTGTAGAAGTGAGATTGACAGTTCAAGAACAGGTAACTTGAGATGCCCTTGTCTTTACTGTCAAGGTCAGTTTCATTTTCTTTGTTTTTTTTTTTTTTTTTTTGTCTTTTTTTCTTCATGTTATTTGTTGAACTCTTTACTTAACATAGAGTTAATCATATGTGTATAAAGTCAATTGAAAATAGATCTCAGTAAAAATAATATTGGGAATAAGAGAGGGAGGAGGAAGTTTGTAATTGTGAAACTGTATAGTTCTGCATTCATTCCTACAGACTTACTTCTAATGGTACAATTTAAAAATGTGTCATTGGTCTCCAAATCCCATTAAAATTGGTGGTAAAAATGCCATCTTAATTGTTAAAGTGATCATATTAAGAGTTAAAGTGAACATACAGATAAGATAAAGAGTTAAAGAGATCATATAAATAGGATCAAGTGTCTGGTAAATATAATAAATTTAAAAAGGAGAGAATGTTCAACACAGGAAGCAGTCCATACAGCAGATTCATAGAATGACAGTTGCTACAGGTAACACTCTGACATCCTGATTCAGCCCTTAAGACTTCCTGGTCTGGCTGAAAAGCCCGTAAGAGCATTTCAGGCATGAAAAGCCAAGACAGTGTGGAAAAAAAGGTTCTATATAAGGGACCTCTATGAGTGAGACCCCAGTGGAAAGAAGTGGCCATCAAAAAAGGACATACTTTCTTTCTTTTTTTTTTTTTTTTTTTCATTTGACAGGTAGAGTTATAGACAGCGACAGAGAGAAATGTCTTCCTTCCATTGGTTCACTCCCCTAATGGCTGCTATGGCTGGCACTGCGCTGATCCGAAGCCAGGAGCCGGGTGATTCCTCACAGTCTCCCATGTTGATGCAGGGACCCAAGCACCTGGGCCATCCTTCGCTGCCCTCCCAAGCCACAGCAGAGAGCTGGATTGGAAGAGGAGCAACTGGGACTAGAACCTGGCGCCCCAACCAGGACTAGAACCTGGGATGCCAGAGCTGCAGGCAGAGGATTAGCCAAATGAATCACGGTGCTGGCCCAGGAAATTCTTTTTTTAAGGGAAAGAGAGAACTTGCACTTTGTTTATGGCCTTGTCCAAATACTGACAGAGTTTTATACTCAAAAGGCTTCCATAGCCTAGGCAGCTCATGTCAAGAGGCTCGGGTGGTCAATGACATCACACATAAAAGTGTTAATTGTTAAATTAACAATGGGAATTACTGTGCACTAACTCCCCATGAAGGACCTCTGTTCTCAGTGAGTTGTATTGAGAGTTAACTGTAAAACCAGTTCTCAAACAATTTGTGTGTGTGTGTCTGTGTGTGCAAATTGTCGAAGTCTTTACTTAGTATAGAGTTGGTCTTCTGTGTACAAAGTTAATTGAAAGTGAATCTTAATGGAGAATGGGACTGGCAGACAGCCAGGAGGAGGAAGGAGGGGTGGGAGTGTGGGTGGGAGGGCTGGTAGGGTGGGAAGAATAACTTTGTTTTTAAAGTTGTACTTATAAATTTGTATTCCTTAAAAAATAAATAAAAATAAATAAATAAAAAATCATTTCATACAGAAGCATATGCAGACCAATAAAGAGAATAATATAACAAACAAAAAAAAAACCAAAAATACATCATCACAAATAAAAGGAGTTTCTTAAGAATGTTTGGGTTAACTATATGAGGGATCCTCCAAAAGTTCATAGAAAATGTGTATTATGAGAAAATTATGCATGAGTTTCCCTGCACAAAAATAAACATAATTGAATTTTCCATGTACTTTTGGAAATATCCATGTATTTAAATGAAAACTTTATTCAGTATGAGTTGGAAGATTTCATTGGCTGGATGATTAACTTGCCAATGAGAAGAAAAAGATTTTAATGGGTGATTATGGACATCGACAGTTCTGGTGAAGAAGCTACATGCATATGCTTTGGCAGAGGAAGAATAGCTATTTTTCTGGCCACTGTGAATCTTTTGGGTGAGGCTTGATGAAAGCATTGCTCTGCAAATATATGTAGATACGAGCTACTTCTCCACCAATACTCCTTCTAGTCATCTAGGGAAAGGAAACAAATTCTGTTTTTGGAAAACAAATATTAAAGGATAAAAGGCCAGAGATAGAATTTTTGTGTTTTCCTATAATTTATAACAAATTTTTAGTTACTTATAAGAATTTTTCTTCTTTTAAGAGCAATGTGGGTCTTAAAAACCCAATGTTACTGTCAACCTGTCAGAACCAAGACTCATTTCAATTTAACTAAATGCAATGAAATCCAGTTAAACTGTTAAATGCTTTTGTTTAATTTCCCCAAGGCACTCCCATCACAGTCAATCACACAGGCACTATTTGTGTGCAACCACATTTTTGCCTTATCATCCTGTTACTATCTCATTGTGCTTTACCAACAAGTAAGACAAACAAGAGCTATATGCTTTTAAGGTACTCTTACCTAGCATCTCTTAAACATAAGTTCACTGCACTATCTCTAAAGCACTAGATTATTGGTCACTGGCCCAAAGACATCATGAACAATGATACCAGACACTTATTCTACTGGCAATTCTATTTTCTGGCTATAGCCATTATTTTACTGTTTTTTCTCAAGTAACAGGTCTGGATACATGGTCCCATGATTTAGTGCTCTTCAGAGAAAAATATTATTCTTGTTACATGAATGGTCACTGTTTTCTCTATGACCAGACCCTGATGATTTCATGCTCAAACCTAAGTAACATGAATATGGGCAAACAGAGAAATGGCTGTATACATGTTTTAACTATCCACCATTTTTACAGTGTTCTCTAGGGTGTACTCCCAACATCAGATCATCAAAAAATAACCATCAGGTTGTTTTATTTACCAATGCACCCACCTGTACCTTCCTCAAAGTTAAAGCTCCTATCCTACATGTTTTCAAAAAATTATGGTTAGAGTGAAAGACTTAGAGCCATGTGTTCATGACAACTTCTAAATTCTGTTTTAATTTTGAAACAAAGAAATACTTCATCCTCAGTAGAATCATAGTAAATCATATCTACAGCATGTTGATATTGTTGAGTGCAAAGGACTTAATGAACAGTTAGCCTCTACTTCCAGGCAATACTGACACTCGTCCAAAGCACATGATGAACTCTAGCCTCACTGGGGAGCAAGTTAGTTTTCTGCTTCCACAACTGTATTGACAGTATGAACTACACAAGAATTATAAATAAAAAACTCAAGCTAGGTGTCTCTTATTTGTGCATTTTCTCATCACACAGGGGAAAATACAACCTTTGGAGAGTCTGGAAAGCAAAATAAATTTAAGAGTTAATAGAAAGGTATGCTCAAGGTGATCTTCAAGAGGGTCTGTAACTAGATATTTACTATACTTCTAGATAGAGCACATTTGGCCAATTTTTAATCATCTGTACTTGTTATTCCAAAAGCCAAGTCTATAGTGATTTTTTTATTGCCTGAGTTAGAATATAAATATTATTCTGCAAGAAAGGAAAGGGTATTTAATCTACATTTTTCAGACCCAGGGCAAACTTTGTGCACTTATCTATTTTAAAACATGTAGTGAGTTGTTTTATTTAAGACCCACTGAATATTGTTTTTTGGTACTACAATTTGATGACATTTAGAAATAAAACTTAGGTTTATCACCATCAAAGGGCCATGTAAGATTTCAATATTGCCAGACAAACCTTGACCAAAGTTGAACTTAACTTTGAGGTTTTTTACTGAGTCTGTTGAAACCCAGTCATTTAAGAAAGACATAGTTGCAATTTATTTGAAAAGATAGCTGAGTTAGACTATTAGAGGCCTTTGAAGTGAAGCTGGTAATGAAGAAGAAAGTGACTTACAGTGAACTGTAATGGCTGTTGAAGCAATCATGCTTTTTTTGTCTATCAGGGAGCATTTGTAGTCTCCTGTTGCATTGCGCCTCACATCTGGCAGTGTGTAAGTATTTGAGCTTCGTATTCCTTCGGGCTGTCCCTTTTGATAGAGGCAAAATGTCAGAAGATTACACTAGTAACCAGAATGAGAACAATTGTATTTCTTGATGAAAATGCTATTTTCTCAGAAAGAAAGGAAGCATGTTCTTTCATTCAAACAAAACAGGTCAGTTTGTGTTGCCAACATCTGATAATTGGAGAAATAATTAATATTCTAGTTTTAAGGAGTTTGACCAGCTAATTTATACAGTACTTAACAACAGGGTTTGCATTTGAGTTTCATGACAGATTTCTTTAAAAGATTATTTATTTGAAAGGCAGAGTTAGAGAGAGAGAGAGAGAGAGAGGACAGAGTAAGAGATCTTCCATCTGTTGGGTCACTCCCCAAATGGCCCCAACAGCCTGGGATGGGCCAGGTCAAATCCAGGAGCCAGGTGCTTCATCCAGGTCTCCCACGTGTGAGTAGGGGTCCAAGTACTTGGGCCATCCTTACTGCTTCCTGAGGCACATCATCAGGCAGCTGGATGAGAAGTAGAGCAGCCAGGACTTGAACCGGCACTCATATTGGATGCTGGAAATGCTTAATCTGCTGTGCCACAGCACGAGTCCCATATGGCAGATTTTTATATTTGTGTCCTACCTGATGTGATAAACATATTTGAGACAACCTAAAAGACAACATGCTATATATTCAAGTAAAGAGGGAAGGAAGATAGAGAGGGAGGTACAGATGGAGGAAAATAGAAGAGTTAATTAAGAAAGGATAAAAAAAGAGTAGAGGGGAGGAAAGATAAAATGAAAAGTACAAGAAAAGAGAACAATAAATTAAGCATAGGAAAAGTTAGATGAAATAAGTTTATGTATTAACAAAAAGATAATTAACATACTGTTGCTAAAACTGAAACATGAATTTGTCTCTGTTGTTCCTGACAGCCAAAGTGGTGACCTATTTAGTTTCAAAATTTCTACATGAGGCAAAACCAGCTTGTCCACTTATTAGAAGAAACAATGTTTTTTTTTTGACAACATTTGAGGGTAGAAGAAATTAGTATTCTTAGTAACACAGTGGATGATATTTTTGAATACTGCTGAGTAATGTAATGAATAGAATTAGTATTGCATCACTGTAATAAATGTAATAATGAGTCATACTTGTCTATGGCTTCCTTCCACCCAACACAGATGTCAAACACAGAACTGGGGGAAAGCATATGAGTATCTCTAGACACAGCTCTTTCTTAGTCTGGCTCCATATCACTATGACATCCAAAACACATGCTACAGGGATTTTTTCAAAGTATCCTTTATGTGTCATTTCATTTAGATATGATACAGAAAAAGTTGACACTTCAAGATTACATATGGCAAGAAGCAACAGTCCACAGCATTATTCCTTCAAGATATACATATATTCATAAAGTGCAACAAAACTATGCCTACTTCAGAAGATCACAAGTGTGCTCATGGAATCCCTGTGGGGAGATTTAGAACTAACATCAGACCAGTGCAACAAAACTATGCCTACTTCAGAAGATCACAAGTGTGCTCATGGAATCCCTGTGGGGAGATTTAGAACTAACATCAGACCATTTGCTGTTATCATTTTCTACTTTATAGTTACATGCTTCCAAAGATAAGATTCTCATAGCTTTTTTGAACACTTAAACTTTCAATTTTTGCAATTAAAGTTTCCTGTGGTCAACTTTTTTTCTTACTCTTTGTTTCTGAAATCTCTCAATATTGAGAAATAAAAAGGCCAGAACTTTGGGAGATGCTGAAAAGCTTTCAAAGGATATTCTACAAGTAGTATCCTTGGTCTACAAATGCAACATCCCTTCTCATTTAACTACAGTTCTTCATGTTGGCCAGATGCTAAACAATAGGACAAAATGGTAGAGGTTTAGCTCAAGTAAAACTTAAGCACTTACTGGCAAGTAAAAAAAAAATTCCTCAGGCGGAGGATTGCCATTTCCCAAGCATTTAAGCGTGATGTTGTCTCCTTCTTTGATGGCATTTTTTGGAGGCAGCACTTGTATTGTCACCTGCTCTGTAGGATCTACAAGAGTCAGACACAAGTTAACCATTTTCGTCAAGTACCAAATTACCCTGTGCATACAATGTAAATGGCTAAATTATACACAATTTTCTCAAGAAGCTTGTACTGGTAATTACTTAAATGTATCTTTTTATGGAAGGATTGAACTTAATAGCCACTTGCTATACCAACTACTAATCTTAGTTATAGAAAACTATACAGAGACCCTGTTACATAAAAAATCAATTTCTTCTTAGCAAAATGTCTTTAATTGAAGTAGGAATGACTGCAATTATTTTGTGTATAAAAGACTAGTAGGAATATCCTCACCATATGATTTTATTATAAAGAAATTTAACTATGTTATGTGAATTTTAAGATTAAACTGGCTAGCAAAGTTGTTAAAGCTATTCAACACCACTACACTCATGACACAATAAATATAATATCTTATACTAAATGAAAAGTGGAGACATAAGCTAAACAATACCAGAAAAGATTTTGGCATGCAGGATAGTAGATCTTATTTAAAAAAAAAAAAAAAAAAGTGAATCCTGTGAACTGAGGGAAACACTTAACACAATCAACATCCTATAAATGTAATGTAATTCTGTCTTGTCCATTGGAGCCAAAATGCAATCTTCATTCCATTTTGGCCATTTTTACAAAGAAAATAGTGCTAAAGAGTATTCTTTGGTACAGGCTATTGCTCAACAGTAGAAGGTTAGATAAATTAAAGGCTGGATACAATAGACCAAATCTAGCATAGAGGAAATAAAAAAGGACATGGTGGCATTTATAAATGACTCACTTTACTGTTGTGTAGCTGGCTAATGCATTGAACAATGACTTCTGAAATCATATAATGCAAAGGTTTGTTTTATAGAACCGTACCACAAGACTTAATAACTGTTGAGGCAAATGTCTGTATTTTTGAACTGGTAGCACTTAAATTGATCTATGAAGATCTATTTTGTTATTGGCTAATAAAGTGTAACCAACAAATGATAGTTTTGGAGGGCTTTTAAATAAAACTTTCATATAGTCATTTGATTATCTTTCTACAATTAAAGTGCCGAAAATACTTCTTTGATTTTTCTCTATGCGTGGTTGAACATCTCTGAATGTTTAATTTTCTGGTATTTTTTTTTTTAAATAAAATTGTTGAAAGGTAGAGAGAAAGAGATCTTCCATTTGTCGTTTTATTCCCCAAATGACAGCAGCAACCAGGGCTCTGCTAGGCTGAAGCAGGAGCCAGGAATTCCACCCGGGGTCTTCCACATAGGTGGCAGGGGCTCAAGTACTGCCTTCCTAGGAGTATTAGCTGGGAGCTGGATCAGAAGTGTAGCAGCTGGGACTTGAACCAGAGTTTAGACATAGGAGGACAGTGTTGCAAGTGGCAGACTAGCCATACCAGAATGCTGGCCCCAGATGCCTCCACAATATTTAATTCTTTTTCAAAGATTAATTTTACTTATTTCAAAGGCAGAGTTACAGAGGAGAGAGGGAGAGAGGGATAGAGGGAGAGTGGAAGAGAGAGAGAGAATCTTCCCTCTACTGCTTCATTTCCCAGATGGTTGCAATGGCTGGGGCTGGGAAAGGCCAAAGCCTGGAGCCAGGGGCATCATCTGGGACTCTCACAAGGATGCAGGGGCCCAAGGACTTGGGCTATTTTTTGCTGCATTCCCAGGTACATTAGCAGAGAACTGAATTGGAAGCAGAGTAGCCAGGCATGAACCAGTGCCCATATGAGATGCTGGCATTGCAGGCAGTGGCTTCACACATTATACCACAATGTGAGTCCCAAACCCAGAATATTTTAAGGCTGAACAGTAACTGGTTTAATATACTCCTTGTTTTTTCTGGATTGGCCTAATGTGTTCTAGATATGCCTGGAACCATTAGTTCCCAAAAAGTTGAAAAGTAAATAAAGTTTGTTATTCATGTACCACAAATTTTTCAATCCTGTATCTCCCTCACTCTTCCATGCAACTCTTATCTGACTGCGCCCAATTTTGGCCTATAGCTCATCACCTTTCTGATCAAGGCTGACCTTGGAAGAGGCAGGGACTTTCTTTCTCCTCTATTTCCACCCCTCCTTCCCTCTTCACTGTGTTCCCTCTTCAATAAGCTCTGCTGGGTATTAGAGGATTGAAGAATTAAATTGTGATCAGAGGGTTATTGTGACTCATTTGCATTTGAACAGTAACTTTTAAAATATCCACTAATATGCCTACAACAAAATTAATGATCTCTGGCTTTGCCTTTGCCCTTGACTTTGAATTTTATTCTGCCTATTAGTAAATCATCATTCTTCCTGATGCTCTGGCTTTCGCCTTTGCCCTCTTGCATGCACTCAATCATCAAGTCCTAATGATTAATAATTTGCATCTGAATCTCTCCTATTCCCACCAGTATTTCCCTAGTCCAGGCCCTAATTAACCTGCACATGAAGCATTGCCATCAAATTTCACTTCATTCCTTACCTTGAATCTCCTTCTTTTCTACTCTTTTATAACTATTTATTCTCTATCACTTTTCTGAAGTAGTACTTTGAATATTACCATGATACTCAAAATTCTTCAAATATTCCAAATATTTAAAGATTAAGAATAAAAGTTCTTTAATGTAGTATCCACAATTTGACTTGAACCTAGCTGAAGTAAGAATCTTATATCTTACTACCTTATGTAACCCCTTACACAGTAACCAAGGGTCTACTCAAATTTTCTTCCTTCCATCTATTTATCTATTTATCACCCTCTGTCCAAGTCACTTATTAATTTTTAGCATATATTTTGTACAAGTATGAAATGCTGGAATCATGAAGTTGAAAATAGCATATTCATTACATACTCTATTTATGATAACACCAAACCTAAAAATTAAGACTATACCAACTTTACCAACAAAAAATTAGGACTATTCCAACTATACCAACATAGGTGGGATCTAATTTCTATTACAGGTTTTTGACTTCTACTTAGAGAAACATTCTTAGTACTGGCACATATATGGTGAACAAAGTGCAGTTTGTTTAAAAGGTGAGAAAGCAAACACACACATGTGGGGTTAGTTCAGGAGTGCAGTGGGCCAGGAAGGGAAAGGGGTAGAAGGGAAGCAGAGAGGGCAGCTCAGAGCTGTCTCTGTCTCGTCCTGCTCTCTAAGGGAAAAGAACCCCTCCCAGTTGCAGGCATCTTTTATAAAATAAGTCAGAAGGGGAGTGGCTACATGGTACCTCCCACTCCAGGTCAAAAATGAAGGGAGATAACATCCTGGGAAGAGGACTATTTGACTGACAGGCAGATAGGATTACATAGGGCAGGGAATGGGGATAGGTGGCTTCCAGCTCATGGCACTAATCCAGTTACCTGCTTTTTCCTGTATCACCTGAAACCAAGTTTTGAGGTATAAGTAGGTGTTTACTAGGTGATAATGACAGTATATGGATAGATATGTAACAAGTAGTCTATAAGAGGAAATTGGAAAATACGACAGACCCCAGTTAGTGTAATGCAATAAGGAAAGTTGAGATGTAGTACAGGATCATGACTGAAAGAGACTATGACAATTGCAGTTGGGTATGTGTAGACTAAGTTGCAAGCTCTAGGGAATCAATGAAGAATTTTAATTAACAATAACACAATCACATTTATTGTTTTAAGAAGATATTTCTGGTAACAGCATGGAAGGCAGTTTGTTTAAGGTGACCAAAAAAGTGTGGGCAGACTACAGGGACATTATTTTGGAAATCATTACAGAGATAGGAGCGATGAGGAATGGTGGCATAAATACAGGCAGTGCCAGAGGCAGAAATCAGATACGCACAAAGATTAAAGAGCCAGCTTCTCTAAAATTTCATTATTGACTGAATGGAGTAAGGAAGGACTGGTCTAGTGCAACTTTTTCAAGTTTTCTCAAGAGAAATTCATGAGAATACTTTTTTTGAATGTACTTTTTTCTGTTAGCTCTCCTTCTCGTCTCTGAAATCTTCCCAGAGTAGTGGTTCTTCAAGGCTGGCTGTCAATAAGAGCATTATTAGCATCACTGGGGGTTTGTTGTTAAGTGTGAAGTGACAAGCACCTCCCCAACTGGATCCAAAACCCAGGGTGAGATCCAGAAGCCTGTGTTTTAATAGGTCCTTCAGGATCTTCTAATACACATGGCTTAAGAGTCACTGTCCTAGGGCTCCTGAGTCTTCACTGAGTTCCTATGCCACTTACTACTTGCCACCTTGCCTTGACAATTTCCTTTTGTTGTTGCCGATGTCTTGTTTCTCTCTGGAGTAGAAAACTCCTTGGATGTCAGGACTACATGGTAAAGCCCTTTGTGTCTTCACCAGGAAGGCCAGCACACTGAGCCTTCGCCAAAACTATGCCAAATACACTCTGTACTACCAGCCATAGTTAATCATTTCCTTCTTATTCATCCAAGGATTTCACTGTCCACTCAACTCTGCACACTTGGCACTCACTTACATTCCTATTCTTTCTTAAGCCAGTTCCCCGATTCTTATTATTCATCTTGAGTTTCTCATCTATCTTATCTGAACTTATGCCAAGTTGGGTTATTGCCAATTGACTATTTTCTATAGAGGAATTATGCTTTCACTTACACAAATCATAGTTTGATTTTAGATAAGCTATACATCACAAAACACTCTTAATTCCCTGCTTTTAAATCAAGTTGAAACTTACAAAGTTTAAGGCAAACCAATCCTTTAATGTTAGGGCAGATTTGTAATTTCCGTTTTGTTCATGTGTAAGATTCTGTGCCTCAGGGAACCAAAATAGAAACATAGATAAAGTAAAAGTCTTCTTCTAGCTCCATGTTTATGGAGCAATAATCACCACATAGCTAATGACAATAGTACTAAATAATGAGCATTTAATGTGTGATGCAATGTGCTGCTTCACAGTTGTGATTTCACCTAATCTCTATAACAACACTATGAGTTAAGTATTACATTTTTCCTATTTCAAGATAAGAACATTGAGACAGAGTAATTAAGCTACTTTTCTAGAAACATACAGTATTTGACAACACTAGGGCTGGGGTATCAGCTTCTTTGTTCATAATCATTAGATTATCTTGGAACCCAAACAGAACACAACACTGGAAAAAAGATTTTATTCCAATATCTCTTGCAATTTAGGGCAAGTTTCCATGCCTTTGTTTACTAGTAAGTAAAATAGTAAAAGAATAGATAATCATCTTTTCTTTGTAATTTAATATTCTGTTTCAAATCTATAATTTAGTCAACCAAACTATCTTTGAATACATCTTAAATAGTTAATGTAATTGGTCTTATTATTATAATAAGTAACTCAAAAAAGTGATAATCCCTTATTAGAAAGTCAGTTACCAGTCTATACTTGTCATTTATTAAAAATGATGATAGGAATTTTTGAATTATTACAAAATTCATAATGGTGATCCAGGGTTGAGGACTACTCGTAAATCAACCAAGTTAGAGGTTTTATCTTTTGCTTGTTAAAGATTATTTTATTTGAAAGAGCAACACAGAAAGGAATACACACACACACACACACACACAGAAAGAGAGAGAGATCCCATTTGCTAGTTTACTCCTCAAATGGCCAAAATGACCAGAGCTGGGGTAGGCTGAAGCCAGGAGCCAAGAGCTTCTTCCCAATCTCCTACATGGGTGTGGGGATCCAAGCACTTTGGCCATCTTCCATGGCTTTCCTAGGCACATGAGCAGGGAGCTGGATCAGAAATGGAGCAGCAGGGACTCAAGGATCACCCATATGGGATGCTGGCATGGCAGGTGGTGGCTTTACCCTCTATGCCAGAATGCTGGCCCCTAGAAGTTTTATCTTTGAAGAAGCATCTAAATGAATACAGAAGAGATGCTCACAAAAAACACAGAGAGTGAAAGATATTGTAGGACAGGTAAAATAGGTCTCCCAAGGAAGAAGAGATTATTTGGGTGTCAAGAGTTTAGGGTGGGAGGTTAGAATGAGAAATCAAAGAGCACTGAGGTCAGCACTGTGCTGCAGCAGATTAAGTTGCCACCTGTGACACCAGCATCCCATGTGGGTGCTCGTTTGTGTTCCAGCTGCTCCACTTGTGATCCAGCTCTCTACTAATGGCCCGGGAAAGCAGCAGAAAATGACCCAAGTGCTTGGGCCCCTGACACCCATTGGGGAGACCCGGATAAACCTTCTGTCTTCAGCCTGGCCTAGTCCTAGCTGTTGCAGCTATCTGAGGACTGACCCAGCAGATGGAAAGCTCTCTCTCTCTCTCTCTGTGTTCCTTCATCTCTCTCTGTAATTCTTTCAAATAAATAAATAAATCTTTTTTAAAAGAAGAAATCAAAGAGCATTGGGTAACAGCACTTTAATATTTTTAATGCACTGAAATTACATAGTTATGTATTGAATTACTTACAGTAAATATCAAAGACTGCTTGTTCAGAATGAATAGTTTTCTGACCAGATGGCCCATAATATGTTATGGAGCAGGTGAATGGCATTTGTATATCAGCTTTGGTTGTCTTATACTCCAGGGATGAAGTCATGGTATAGAGTTGAGTAACTGGGTCCATTTGCTTTTTAAAAATTATTACTACAGCTGAGGAAAATAAAGAGCATCAATGATAGGATCGTTTATCGGAAAATCACAATGCATAGTTAATCATCACACCATCTTTGAGAAGTTGTTTTGTCCTTCTAACTATATTTTACAGGAGTGAAAATTGACATGCAGCAAGGTAGGATGTCTTCTCAAAGCCATGAATCAGAGACATAAACATAAAACATAAATAGACTCCTGGAATCCTATCTTCCACTCACTTTAATTATTAACTTCTAGAACATGCCATACACATAATTAATTTTCTCTGCCCTTAACTTTTCTGCAGAAAGGCTCAAAATCATGTTTAAAAATCACTTAATGATTTAGTGCATACCTAAAGTAACAAAGCACAACATCATGCATCAAAATAGGGCAACATAGTTAGATCCCAGGTAGTCTTAAAGGATACCTCAATAAGAGAAAATCAGAACAAGTCTCCTGAATTTATTGCCCACCTCATACCCACCTCCTTCAAGAGGTTGTAGCACCTTTCCATTCCTGTACCATGTGATGTTGCCCTCCGGATAACTGTCTCTTGAAATGCAGTCACCCAACTGCAAAACAAATGGGAAACCTTAGTACCTAGGTTCAAACAGGTGCTATCAATTTGGAAGGTCCAGAAATTACAGTGAACATAATAGTAGTAGTAGTTTCTTGAACCATTTATTTTCCAATACTGAATACATGCTTTCTTGAATAAAAATAATTCTTTACATTTAAAGATAGAGGTTGCCCTTTTAAAAACACAATACATGCAGCTGTTATTAATAAAATCATATTCCCTTTGAAACATTACTAAATTCATTTTAACACTATTTATTTTCAACATTAACCAAATAACTGAGTTACATTAACAATGATTATTGCCATGTTACATAGGTCTTCATATGCAAGCTTCATTTATGGTATTAAAATAGGGCTGCCTCTTCAATTCACACTATGTATTTCAGAGACTGTATTTACTAATTCCCACAGTTTTCTTCAAATGTATTATAACTTCACTATTCAGTTTATCATATATTATTATGCAATAAAATTTAATATTATTCAAAGGACTCCAGATTTTGGATTTTCCTTTCCCATAGGAAAATATATGCATTTCAATTTGCAAGAAAAGAAAAATGACCCTATTACTTAATTTTTGTGCCTGATACAGAACTCTAACTTGATCTCCACTTCAAATAGCATCTCTTCACATCTGTGCTAAATTGTTTGTTCAAATCTGATCTTCTCACATCTTTACTTCAATATTTTATGTTTAATATGTCGACAGGACAAAACTCAAACTCCCCATGTGCGATTTAAGGATTGTCCTGATCTAGTCTTTCTTTCCCTCTCTGGATTTATCTCTTACTGCATTCTCCTGCCATCTGCATTTGCATCTAAAATTTCCACAGTGTGAAAACTTAACAGTTGCCCAAACGTGCTATCCTATTTTTTTACATTTAGCCTAGAGAAGATCTATGTGTCTCTCATAACTCTATTAAATATGTAATAATATAAATAAGAAAGACTCCTCCCATCAGAAATGACCACATCATCCTTCATATCCCATGGTCACAAGAGACAATGAGCACAGTGCCCAGTGTGCCTTTGCATACTTCTTGTTTGGAACCAGCAACACTGTCAGCTCCACAGCTTGTGAGGCCTGGAGCAATCACTTAACACTAGACACAATAGAGGTCATCAAAAACAAGGTCTTACCTTTTGTAGTTGTTCTGTTTCAAGAAATGGTGCTTTGCTTATAATTTCAGGTTTAGATGGTTGCTCTAAAGTTAAGTAAAGAAAGCTTTTAAGTATATGTAAAAGAAAAAAAGGCCATATATGATTTAGTTGATAGCAAAAAAAAATTCATTTATCCAAAGCAGAATAATAAGCATAAGAATAAAGAATAGACTTTCCTACATAATCTGGAATAAGGAAATCTGGTAGGACTCTTTCTTCCTAATGTTAGCCTTATGATCCTTAGTGTTATTATAAGTGCTTACAATTCCTTTGCATAATCTATCTGCAATGCTTTTTAGATGTAATGAATATGAATTTGATGGTAAAACAGAGGATAATATACTAATAGGCTATACTACTTCTAATTGATTAGTATGGGCATGTTCTACTCATCACTGGCTTCCAACTCATTAGGTGAAAACATTAGTCCAATGAATCAGCATCACGAGGGTACTTGTTTAAATGAGTCCCTTGTGGCCTATTGAGTCACAGTCTCTGGGGATAGTCCCATAAAGTGGCATGCTTAATAAGTCAGTATGGGATTCTTGAGCCCAGTGAAGCTTAACAAACATTGATGTAAAAATCACAAGATATAGAAAGCTGGCTAAGGGAATGTAGAAGCCCAAATTTCCCAAGCATCTCAAATTTTGTCTCTAAAGTCAAGTCACATTGTGAAACTATAAATGTGGGGAAATCTTTCAAATTTGGAACCTGAGATGATCCTAGAAGCATTATAAATATACATACACAAATGACTAAAAGTTACAGCAACAATTTATAAACCTGATTTTAGGTTATTTTGTTTTTATCTGTTAATTTTTTGTCATTGATAGATTATGTACTTCTAAAAATTAGTTTATGGATAATGTAAATGGCCTTATAGCCTAATTTTCATTGATTTTTCATGAACTTCTTGCAAATAAACCATTAAAAACAACCAGTCAGGCTGGGTGTTTTGGCACAGCAAGTTAAGTTGCTGCTTGGGATGCCACCATCTCATAGCTGAGCTTCTGATTGAAGTCCTTGCTACTCTGCTTCTGATTCAACTTCCTGCTAATGCAAATTCTGGGAGGCAGCAGATGACAGCTCAAGTGCTTGGGCCTCTGCCACACATGTGGGAGGCCCAGACGGACTTCTGGGCTGCTGGCTTTGGCTTGACGCAGCCCTGGCTGTTTTGGGTAATTGAGGAATGAACCAGTGGGTGGTAGATCTGTCTTTCTCTCTCACTCTGCCTTTCAAGTAGATGAATAAATTTAAAACAACCAACTATTTCTCCTTTCATAGTCTTATTGTTCACCTTCTTCATAATTTTAATTGTATTTATCAAACTAATCAAAATTGGCTTTTCTATAATTATATTCAATTTGGAATTTAATTTCCAGATAGGGTACATATGCAAAATATTATAGAAAACAAGAAAAAGACAAAATACATGGAATAGCAAAACTATTATCACCAAACTGTATGAAAAAATGTGAGGCCAGTGTTGTGGTACAGCGGGTTAACCCACCCTTGCAATGCTGGCATCCCAATATGAGAGTGCAGTTTGGGTCTTGGCCATCGCCTTTTCAATCAAGCATCTTGCTAATGTGCCTGGGAAGGCAACGGAAGATGGCTGAATGCTTAGGCCCTTGCCACCCATGTAGGATACCAGCATGGTATTCCTGGCTCCTGGTTTTGGCCGGGTTCAGCCTGGGTTGTGGTGGTGATTTAGTTGTGAACTAGCAGATGCAAGACCTCTCTCTTTCTTTCTCTCTCTCTCTCTCAAATAAATAAATAGAAATAAATATTCAAATCATAAACTTTCAACAGGTTAATATAAATATCTAGAGTGAATTTCTCCTTTGCTAGTATGTTTTGTATTATAAATCAAAATAATTAATAATAATAAACCAACCTATGTATTAAAATTGTGTACCTTAATTATGGAAGAGGCTATTTATTATTAGTTCTAGCAATATTGTTCCATTAATGCAATTTTCAGAAAGATGATTATCTAGTTTTAAAATATAACAACTGGAAACTTCAAATGTAAGAAAGATACAAAAATAGCAAAAAGAAACACAGGAAGAATAGAAAAGCGTAACAGAAACGATGAACAACATTAAAACATTCAAAAAGTGACAGCTTACTAATCTGATTGTTAGAAAGGTAATAAAAATTAAATAAAGCTGATCAAACAATCCTCAAAAATAGACACCAGTTTCTAGAAAATATATGATACAGGAGTTCAAGCTTTACACATATCAGTAAACAGCACTATCACTATTTTAATTGGGTGTTATTAATGTTCATGATTAAAAGCTGTAATTGTTGCTAAATTACTGAATTCTGCTTGGGACCCATGTTTTAAAATAATAAATATTTTATGTATTTGGGAGAGGTGTCCATCCAAAATATTTCAACAGAATGAACAAAATTATTTTGCAGTAATTAAGCAAGCCAGAGTTCTCTGGTAATGAAAAGCAGTCATTTAGTGACATCCTCTCAAAAGCTAAAAAGTTTCTAATATTAAATTCATTTATTTGGTCAATCAAAAGTCAAAATTAACAGGAAACCTAAGGTCATATGGATTTTAGTTTCTTCTTCAGTAGTAGTAAGCTTAGACTATCTGGAAAAATTACACAATCCACTCATAAGCTTAGATTCTACATAAAGATATGGCAGGCAGTTTTACCAAGGGTCACTTCTTTCCAGTTCACACACAAAAAAGAGGTGAGGAGGGGATGGAGAGATAAAAGGGGTTTGTATTAAAGAAAATAGGGGAAGCTGAGTGTGATATAGTTGGTGCAGTGAGTGTACTAGTACGTATGTTTCTGGGATGGTGGTGGGGATCATTACGGTGCTACACCATTATTTTTGCTTTTAAATTTACAATTAGTAATAAAAAAGGGAAAAGAAACAGATGGGCACAGAGCCAGCACTGTGGTGCAGTGGGTTAAAGCCCCAGCCTGTAGTGCTGGCATCCCATATGGGCACCAGTTCGGGACCCGGTTGCTCCTCTTCCAATCCAGCTCTCTGCCGTGGCCTGGGAGGGCAGTGGAAGGTGGCCCAAGCTCTTGGGTCCCTGCACCAGCATGGGAGACCTGGAAGAAGCTCCTGGCTCCTGGCTTTGGATCAGCTCAGTTCTGGTCGCTGTGGTCATTTGGGGAGTGAACCGGTGGAATGAAAGACCTCTCTCTCTCTGCCTCTCCTTCTCTCTCTAACTCTGATTTTCAAATAAATAAAATAATTCTTAAAAAAAAAAAAAAACAGATGGGCACATATTTACTTCCTCTTACATGGAATGTGTGCTTCTACTATGCTTTGTAAACCCTGTGACGTTTTTTCAATGCAGACATAATCATCCACACTTGCTGTGGAATAATGGTTGATCCTTTACACATGGCCAGGTATACATGGTTTCCACAAACACTTTCTAAAATTATTATTTCACTAAAATGAAACCTGATGAAAGGATGCATAAAGTTGAGTTTTCTTGACATTTTTACTTATCTTCCTATTTGGAAGAGAGTATCACAATGAGTAGAAATAAGTCAAACTTATTGCATTTGTTTGAGTTATTTTATCCTTACATTTTTGTTTCACAACTTTTATATTAAGTACATGTTTTGTACGTAATTTTCTTCTATATTAGATTTTAACAATCGATGTGTATTAGTTGGAGGACCATAAAAGAGGACACATACTATTTTAGCAAAATTACATATTGATTCCAAAGTGGTTTAAAAAAAGTTATGTGAATTATGTCTTAATATGATTCAAGAATTCATAACCAAATGCAGAACTGAAAGGAAAAGCAATACTACAAATTTACTTGTATTATTAAAGTCATTTAGTCAAGAGCACTAATTTAAACTAAATTTTGCTTTTGAACATTCATGTCTAAGTTCTCTAAAATCACTGAACTGAACATTTATCAAATGATAAAAAAAATCTTAATTCATTTTCTTCTTCCTTGCTGATCCAGCTATCTTCATTGGAGTAGCCAGGGGCTATAATATTGTCACAGGGCCAACTGAAGTTGTTTTAAATTATAGAATAAGGATATTTTAAATAGAATCTTGTAATGTTCCTTGCATATCTGATATTGCAGTATTTCTCTCTCTCTCTCTCTCTCTCTCTCTCTCTCTCTCTCTCTCCGTGTGTGTGTGTGTGTTGGGGCAGGGGGTAACTATATCTTCAGGAGCATATATGTGCCAATATCCATTGGCATGGTATGCAATGCTAAGATTCAAATGGTTTATTTTTAACTGAATAGATTGTGGGATTTTTGGTAATTAGTAATTTGAGATCTTCTAATATATATAATTAAAAGCTAAGCTATATTTAATATTTAGTATAATTAGGAACATTTTATAAATAGCAGCGTTGCTTTTTCCTCTACTTTCTTTATTATTTTTGATCAGCTGGAGAAGTTATACAGGAGATTCATATACCAGATAAGAAGAAAATTGTGTTAAGGGGATGGGGACAATCAGGAAGAAATAAACTAAAATAGGTACCTCCTTTTGCTCTCACAGATAGGCTATTGTTAGTGAATGCCTTCAGAGCAACCAGAAATTGTCAACTCATTAAAATGTTATATTTTGGGGTATTTAGCCATCTCACAGCCAGGAAAGGACATAATGATAAATGCAAAACTTCTATAACATATAGAAACTTACATAACTTTACAAAACTTATAACTAACAGTATGCTAGTGATTTGATCAAAAAACCACACAGAGGATATCTCAATTTGGTATGAGAAAAGAGGAAGAAAAGGCAGAGGCACCAGATAGGGTGATTTGGAAATGCTTTTTTCAGCACTTACCAGCAATCACTTTAGGAGGTTACTTATTTCATTAGATTGAAAATTTATCATTTTTATATAATGAAATATGTAGTGTAGGTGGTGTCATTTGTTTAACTGGCCATTGTCTACATCTTCCTTTCCCTACAAATTTTTACTTTCAGGTTAAATAACTTCCATGAAGAGGGCAAAGTGAGGGACACTCAATTCTGAAAAAGCGTTGAGAACAACAATACCAAATGAAAGACATACAGATAAAATATTTGAAATAAATTGTGTTAGCCAGCAAGCACTGCTCATAATTGTGGGAGGGACAGTCCACATGGACATCAGACTCTCACATAAGTAAGTCCAGGGTGCGCCAACAGAGTAAAAGAGGTTGACAGTCTGGCAGGGATTGTCATATTCAAATACTTTTTCAGAGCTGAAGATCTCCTTTCTTCCCCCAGTCTTTTTCTATTTGAACAAATTATTATTAAAATACTGAGATATTGAATACATAGAATGCTAGCAAATTGAGTAGAAGCAGCTTCTCCCCTTCCTCTGCCCTCTTCACTGGCTCTTGAAAAGCAGCCTTGTAACAGAATGAGAAAGCTCTCACGGAATCCCTTAGCCCCACTATGGTGGAGTGATTTGCTCAAGGTCAGAAATGAGCAGATTTGACAAAGCGAGTTCTCCTAGTGACCAGCTCAGTGATTTTTCCATTTCACCACCAGCCATGTGGCCCTCTGGAAACCCATTTGACCTCTCAGTCTTTAAAGGTCTACTTTGCTTCTGAATGATTTTATTAACCTCAAATGTGCATTAAATGCAGACACAGTCTCACTGTGATGGCATTCAACTCCAAAGGGGGGGAGGAAGCTGATTAGTGATGACAAAGCATGTCACTTATTTGGGTAAGGGCAGGTTTATGGGTGTGATTTCTTGCATCTGCAGTACAGTTTAAAACTGAACAAACAAACCTACATTAGAGGTAACAAAGTCATCACTCATGGCCTCTAGTCTGAATATAAATAATTTGATTTTGCCCACGGGGATGGTAACCTGCAGCAGGCTGATCTGGGATTGGCTCTCATCAACAACACTCAATTCTGTAGTACACAGTGCATGTTGCTAGGTGATTCAACAGAGGGAAACAGAGGACTGATTGATGAGCCTAGTAACTCTTAAGTGACTGCAATATAGACATGCATAGCATGAAAGTCTCCTTGTCACAGCTACTGTTTGCTTCACAAAAAAGTGACCCCAAGCAAATTCGTTATTAACAAGACAAAAGGGAAAGCCTCTATATGTTCGTGTAAATTCTTTCTTTATCATGAGCCTAGCTATTCACTTCATTGGATTTTGTGGGTCTCATAGAATCTAGAATAAAACACCATTTTCAAGAATGGGTAACTAGTCTATGTAAATTCTCCCTGGCCCACAGCCTGGAATGCAAATTCTGCTTCTGAGGATCACTTTGTTTTCAATAACATTCAAAAGAAGGGGGCAGGGTTGCTGGCAGTATATGGGGTGTGAGTTTGTTTTCAGTTTTAGAAATCTTCTGTATTCCACAACAGCTTACAAATTTTGTTAAACTAGACAAACTGAATTCTTTTTCAGACTTCCATATGCATCCTTTAAGGAAAAGTTATTTTGAAAAATGACTCAAATGCTTCTTCTAAATGAAATGACCTGGATTTTCTCAACCTCCTTACATGCTATCTTGATATTCAATAGTTTTAACGAAGAAAAAAATAAATCTTACAGTGGAAAATTAATGCACATAAGCATTAGGGGGCTGCAACTTAACTTCTATACCTACTATGGTACATTCCTGATGTTTAGGTTCATTTATGGCAGCATGGCCTATAATCCAAGATATCTGGTTCCTCTCTTTCAAATAAAGTGTCCTGAGCAGTACATCATCCATCCTCTGAGTAACATCAAAGTGAAGTGAAAGATAAAATGCATGAGCCCTCGGCAAATACAGGATGTGGATTATCTGGGGTGCTTCGTGGAAGTAGCCATGACTGACATTTGGTACTCAGTTTGATTCATAAAATGATTGAGAAGTGTAGATGGCTTTTAGAAAGTAACTTCCCAGCTGAAAAGTAATCAACTGAAACGTGCAGTGTGGCTTTACAAGGTTCTTCTCAAGAACAAAGGCTTCCTTTGATTCTATAAGCACTCTTTGAATCCACATCATGAACTTTGGGAGCTTTGAAGTCCAAATAAATACTTCAAGGATAGACCTACTTAGCTGCATGGTCTATTATAAGAAAACAAATTCACGGTTACTTGCTTTAGATGGAAGGCCCTCTGGGTTTCTTTCTTCCCTGTTGATTTTAATAATTTCTAGGTGCTGTCAATTTATCAGAGAGCAAATGACAAAATTTAGAAAGTGAGACCTTATTCCCTAATTTAAAAAGATTGAGATTCTGAAACTTTTGAGACCTGTGTTACCTCCTGCAGTTTCTAAGATATGATGATGTAATCTTTAATTTGAATTTTAAAAGATGAAATGCTTTAATTATACTTCCTCAAGTCATTCATGTGAATAGCACAGTAACATCAACTGTATATTATCATTAGGCAAAGTAACTTTGCTATTGTGATCACTATAATTATTCCAAGTTTCTTCTACAATTTTCATTTCTTCCAACATTCCTCTACTGTGTTTCCTTAGTGTATCCCATATCCATAATATAGTGTGGGGAAATTTTCTAAGCCAAGTGAACTCTTTAATGTCTAAATCAATAAGCATTAAATGTCAGTATATATATACACACATATACTTTTAAATGTATATATGTGTATATACACATTGATGTATATATTTATAAAATGGTTTGGATTTACCAGCATTTTACTGTTTCTGTGTATCAATATGGCAATTTCATATGGTTAGCTAAAACATGCATAGGTAAGCATGATTTGCATGATCATATTTATGTGCCATGTATCCATGGATACATCACAGAACATTTATTGGTACCTGTCACTGGAAGTTAAAGATTATATGCCAAATGTCACTGGTAAAAGTATTTAATATCTCAGGAAATTTTACACAGCTAAACAACAGATAATTTTTTTAGTTCTTCTCTGCAAATCTCCTATTTGAAATTCAGATTTTTTTTATCCTTGCTGAAATGAGCAGCATGCATGAGCAGAATGAAGATCTCTAGAAGTCCTCTCAAATAGATTCCTGCTGCAGAGACATTAGAGTCCAGTCTTTCCGAAACACCAGCCATCAATCCCACTTAGCAGTTATGCTGCAGATTACTTACTGAACACCTTGACTACTGTAGGAGCCTCAAACACATCATCCTCAGTTACTAGCATGCACACAAATCTCTTTTCATCACTGATCCTTGCATTACTGATAGACAAAGTGTAGTTTTCTGAGAGGTTCAATCTGTCTTTGTATTCTGGTACATCATCATACTGCACACTTTTCTTTGTTGAGGATCTGAAGGCAATAAATACTGGGGTGCCATCAGGCTTTTCCTAGAATTAAAATAATAATAATACATTTTAAACAAAAGCACATTGAGATGATTCAGTATTATGCTCAGAATAACAGAAACTCCTTAGTTATCTTTTCCCACAAATACATATAACTTTTATCCAATAAAGATAATTGTGAATACAAGACTCACAAAGATCTCTGGCTACAGAAAATCATTATTCATAGGGAAATTGCATTCATTTACAGGTATCAGTTTAAACGCATTAAAGTGAAAGAATAGAGCTCTTGGAATGTGACCTTTTCTTGTCTATCTGAAGGACAGCATCAGTGACAGTACCGAATCTAACAAAGGCTCATTTTATATGTGTATAAAATAAAAATCACACATGTATAAAGTGGTGTTCAGATAACCATCACAGTAGGCATATCCTTGAGCTGCAAGTACTCAGATACCTAGATATCCTGGGCAATTATTTTTGGCATATTCTTCATTTTAATCCACATCCTTGAAATGTCCACACACGACTTTCAAGCAAAACTGAAATGGCTGACCTTCACACACAGCATCATTTAAACAGTCTTCATGCAGTAACAGTGTTTACTCTTGTAAAACAATCATGGCCATTAAGCAATAGACTAATGTGAGCCACTAGAATCTATAGTTTTGCTATCTGAGTCATAAAATTATGCTCAAAACACTGCTGCATACAATTTTATCAAAATTAGAAATATACTGCCATACACACTTATGCCAAGAGCACTAGATAGAAAATGCATTTCTTCTTCTGACTGCACCAAAGATTGTCTTATCTAATGAACAACTTGATCGAAAATTCAGACCAATATCTCTACTACTTACCTCCTACAGTCTTTGTGGAAATAAAGCATGTTAACATACATGACAAATTTTAAGATTCAGGAATTAAATTTTTAAAAATTGTTAACATATATTACTATGTTTGGAATCTAAAAGTTATAGTTCCTTAAATATTTGAATACATCAATTATAGTCTTAAATTTCTGATTTCAACATAGATTTACAATTTGTATCCTTGCCTTAAACCATTCCTTTCCTATGGGAAATATGTGAGACCAGTACCTTCAGTTTCCACATTCATTCCCTTTTGCAATAAATAATATCTATTATTTTTTGAGAAACTATATGGCAGGTGCTTTCTTTGGTTTCTCTATGCAGTAATTAACTGATTTAATATCCCTAACAACCCTCTACATTAGAGTTATAACATTAACCTCATTTTACAGATTAGAAAGTGGAGGTCAGGTTTGGTTAAGTAACTTCCCAAGGTCCCAGCTAGTAAATCTGACCTAGATTTGGACTGAGCATCCTGGCACCATTGTGAAAATACGCAGCAGTCTTCAGAGACATCGGTTGCCTTTTCTGTTTCAGTCATTGTGGCAGATACTGAAGAAGAAGAGGCAAGATTGGGGCTGGGAGGAGTGAGCAGGGGCTCTGATCTCCACTCTACAGGGGGAGTACAATGTGATCAGGGAGAAAGCAGCCCATCTGTCCTCTGTGTTTGCGCCCCTTCACTGGATCCAAATCTGTTACTTGTCTGTCAGTTACATTAAATTAGGGCTTGTATCATATTTCTGCAAATCAGGACTCATTATGGCACACATCGTACCTCAAACATTTCTCAACAGCTCACTGCTGAAGTTGTTTGCTTAACTAACCATTTGAAATTGTCATCATTGTTTGGTTTCTAGTACCACTGTGCCAGTACAGTCTAGGTGAACAATACTTCCTTGTTTATATTCGAACTTTTCTGTGATAATTTAAGTTTTTGTCACCTGAATCCCTTCATTTTGGGAGCAAAATTAATTCAGCAGGTGACATATCATAGTCTTCCAAACCCTTCGAATTTTAGAGGTACACATAGAATTCATCTTCATAGGCCTTAACTTCAAATTTCCATGTTTATAGGGAACCAGGAACAGTTCATAATTACTGAGTGAACTTGAAAGCAAGAGGATAGTACTGAAAAGTGCTAGGCTCCCCTACCCGCTTCCTTTCCCTTCACAAACCACTCTAGAAGCACAATGGAAATAACCCACTTCCTCAAATGAGCACCACATGTTAAGCACTAGGTAAATATTTTGATATAAATTACTTCATGTCATTCCCACAACAACACTATGAAGAATAAATCGTTATTATCATCTTATTTTACAGATAAGAAATAAGGATTACTTCACTTGCCCAGAATATTATTTTAAGTATATGGTAGAACCTGTTGGTCTGATTTCAGAACCCACCCCTTGAATGCACTCTTAAGTACATTTCCCAGATTGTGCTCTGTAGAATGTTTGTTCTTGGAGATATTTGAAAACAAAAGTTGTTATGGTCAAATGAACCTCAGAAATGAATCAAACTGTGACCCTCAGACAATTCATAACACATCTCAACATATGAGAAGCTCTCAGAAACTGCTCACGGAAGAAACTTTCCATAAATTATTTGTGCATCAAATCCTTGCCCTAAACAACTGCCTTTTAAAATTTCACTGAGCTAGGAAAACTTTGTTGTTGTGTCCCAGGAAACTTACACCTGCGTGAAGCTTGCAACCTGCTGTGAATTTCCTGTGGTTCAGCATTGGGAAACTGTACTTTACAAGCACCTTTCATTGATTTTGGTAATTGAGAAATTTTATCAGTCAAAGTTACTTAGCCATTCCACATCCAACTACCAGGATCTCTACTCTCCATTTCCAGATCCATCTGCATCTGTATAGCTAAGAACATTTGACTTGGCCAGCAGCCAGAAATGGATACAACTAACATGTTAAATATAAAAAGCTGCTACAGCGTTGCCACGGTTCTAAGGCTACTCACCAGGAACGTGCCTGTAATGCTGGTGACTTACCTCCAGCGAATACCTGAGTGTCCTCACCACCCCTGTATCTTTCCTTGGCAACAGCCCATTCAACACAACATGAGCTGGTGGGGAAAGGTTGCCATCCTCCACTAAGCTCTTCCTCATATGCCACTGATGTTACTCTGGAATTCTGTCTTGTCTTTGCCTCTGATACTTAAGAATGTATCTTTCAGACAAACATGATCTAAGAGCTACATATTTATTGGCTTTAATTTAAAATTATATTTGCTATGCAAGACTTAGGCACTATTTTTGACATATACATCAATTCTACCTTGTGTATTTGTACACATAGATGAATATTGCCATTATGTTAATTTGAAATTCATTTTTATTCACATAAAATATTTTATTTAGAAAACCAGAGACAATTAATCAAATCCAAGCAAGATTGGTTGCACTTACATATTTCCATTTGCCAAACATAAGATTCTGAGGTACATCGAGTCGGCAAGGCATGATTATGGTATCTCCATATGCTGAATTTACAGTATACCATCCAAGACCTTTAGACAAAAATAAAGAGAGAGAGAGAAGTTTTTAAATTCTCTTCTTGAAGTAACACAAGAGTATAGTGGAATTTGCAAGTGGATTATCTTCCTTTCTGTACTTTGTAACAATATATTTCAGAAAAATGTGCAGGACAATACAAAGATTCACATTTAAAATTCTTAAGTGTAGCTTTAAATAAGTCGTGCTTTTCATTGCAAAATATGATCGAACTTATTCTTAAGGAAATTAAAATAACCCTTACAAATTGAGAACTAATGCATATAAGACGACAACTGAATTTTTTTGTATGGGGGAAAATGAACATGAAAACGGTTTATTTTTTAGTACTAAAGTTAAAAAAAATAATTTTCATTTTGCATAAGATTTGACATTTTAAGGATTGGTAGTATGAAAATCCTTCATAAAGTAGAGTTACAAAGTGATTAGTTGTATATTGTAAAGACAATCTAATTTAAAACACAATTCCTCACTAGTGTACAGAAAATTTTCTGATATTACTTAATTTCTTACTGTGAAAAATATAAACAATTCAAATGTAGAAGAAAACATTTTTTCATATGAATGTAAGATGTCAATCACATCATTTCACATCATTATATATACACAAAGTTATATATATGTGTGTATATATATGAAGTTTTAAAAAAACAGGCATTTAAATTGGCAGCAGTACTTAGGAAGTATCTCAGATAAAAATGCCTACCTTATTATGTTTACAATGATTTTAAAATCTAATTTTTACAACTGAATATCTATAAAGATATGTCATAGTTGGATATAATGTATGAAGGGGCTGTTTCAAACTGTAGAGAAAATATAAACAAATGATATTTTGTCCACCAGGTGGTGCTAATGTGCAAAGCTAAGGCAATTTGCAACATGTAAATAAAACCATCTTACTACCAAGGAGGTGGATACCACCTTTCACTATCAATCATAGTGCATATAAAAATGTCATCAAAGTGTGAAAATCATTAACCTCAGTAAAGAAAAAAACTAATAAAATTCCCATTTTAAAATTGTATCTATTGAGGTAGTTACTATCCCTTTAAGCAATTTTGTCCCAGTGAATAAAATTACAAAGAACACACCTTCATGTAAACATGCCACATAATAACTAGTTTTCAGTATTTTTATCATTGTTGAGATACAGTATACAAAATTTAAGAAGTGAGAATGGGTTTTCAATGGCTATTTAAAAAGTTCACTTAAAAATGCTTACCAGATGCTCAGTACAATACTGAAAAAATACTTAAATATTTTTTGTTTTATGCTCTCCATATTGTACCTATAATCATTTTTTAACATCAAACCATGAAAAAGCATAAGACTCTAATGGAGAAATTGTCTCTTCATTGTCCTTAAAATAAAAATAATTGGGATTTAGTTATGTGATTGATGATATGCAAGGTAATATTTAGGATATTGTTATATATTATGTTAAAATGCTTGTTTTCCATTATATTTAACTTCTAGATGTGGAATTTCTACTTTGTACTTCCAAAAAACTTAATGCTTTGTCTTTTCTCACAGACCATTTCCCTTTTCCTATAGAAATTTCATGTTCTATATAC
This sequence comes from Oryctolagus cuniculus, assembly GCF_964237555.1. NCBI lineage: Eukaryota > Metazoa > Chordata > Mammalia > Lagomorpha > Leporidae > Oryctolagus > Oryctolagus cuniculus. The sequence goes on along the minus strand of NC_091435.1, from coordinate 60,548,160 downwards.
ACATCAAATTTTATGACAGATTTTTAAAACTGTGAATTTCAAGATGTGTGCTAGCAAGATGAAAATGCAATTACAACAGGGAAGGGACAATATATTTTTAATCTTCGAATATCCAGAAACAATGTCTGGCATTTAAGGGTATCTAATAAAATAGTTTCTTATCTCAATGTTTTGGAGTTCAGTTTGCTTATCAAATTAACATTTTCAAAAATCAGAGAGAAGTTGATAACATTGGAACTTTGTGAATTCTTATTTCTTTTTTTTTTTTTATTTCTTTTTATTTTTTGACTGGCAGAGTGGACAGTGAGAGAGAGAGAGACAGAGAGAAAGGTCTTCCTTTTGCCGTTGGTTCACCCCCCAAGTGGCTGCTACGGTCAGCGTGTTGCGGCTGGCGCCTCACGCTAACACAGGAATTTGAAGAGCAGAACAAACAAAAGTGAAATACAAAAGTTCATGGAAATGAACATTGTCTTTTGATTCCTAGGAAGTACCCTTGTAAAGCATGTGACAAGAATGAAGGAAGTAGGTAAAATGCCAACAGTTACAGATGTACCCACTGCTCCACAGGCTTAAGGCAGAATGAATGACAATGAATTGGATGACATTATGAGCTATAATCATGCTTAGTTTATAATCAATTTTTAAGTTTGCTATAATTACCAACTTTCCTTTTGTGGTAAGAGTACTGACGCCCAGGCTTATCTGACAGAAAGATCAAAGGCTTGCATCTATTGGAGACCTAACACCACTAACCTCCCTAGGCATAAAACGATTTAAAGACTACAGTAATCCAGCGGTGAGTTAACATCCTAATTTACTTTTTATTTACCTTTATTATTTATTTATATAAAGGAAAGAAGCTTCATGGATTTCATATGTACAGTTTCAAGAGAATAATGGTACCCCCTCCACCTTTCCTCCCTCCCTTACTCCCACACTCCTTCCACCCACTTCGCTTATTTTTCTTTTAACTTTTACAATGACATACTTTCTTTTTTTTATCTTTTATTTAATGAATATAAATTTCCAAAGTACGACTCATGGGTTACAATGGCTTACCCCCCCATACCGTCCCTCCCACCCACAACCCTCCCCTTTCCCACTCCCTCTCCCCTTCCATTCACATCAAGATTCATTTTTGATTATCTTAATATACAGAAGATCAGCTTAGTATACCTTAAGTAAGGATTTCAACAGCTTGCTCCCACACAGAAACATAAAGTGAAAAATAATAGATGATTTTTTTTTAAATGATGATGAAATCAGATCAGACCTATTTTTCATGTTTAATCCCAGTGAGAGTCAAGTTGGGAATTGATAATTTCTTTTTTTTCTTTTTTTTTTTTTTTACATAAGATCAGTTTAGTGTACATTAAGTAAAGATTTCAATCGTTTGCACCCCCATAGAAACACAAAGTGAAATATACTGTTTGAGTACTCGTTATAGCATTAAGCCTCAGTGTACAGCACATTAAGGACAGAGATCCTACATGAGGAGTAAGTGCACAGTGACTCCTGTTGTTGACTTTACCAATTGACACTCCTGTTTATGGCATCAGTAATCTCCCTATGCACCAGTCATGAGTTTCCAAGGCTATGGAAGCCCCTTGAGTTCTCCGACTCTTATCTTGTTTAGACACGGTCATAGTCAAAGTGGAGGTTCTCTCCTCCCTTCAGAGAAAGGCACCTCCCTCTTTGAAGACCTGTTCTTTCCACTGGGATCTCACTCACAGAGATCTTTTTGCCAGAGTGTCTTGGCTTTCCATGCCTGAAATACTCTCATGGGCTTTTCAGCCAGATCCGAATGCCTTTAGGGCTGATTCTGAGGCCAGAGTGCTGTTTAGGACATCCGCCATTCTATGAGTCTGCTGAGTATCTCGCTTCCCATGTTGGATCACTCTCCCCTTTATTTATTCTATCGGTTAGTGTTAGCAGATACTAGACTTGTTTATGTGCTCCCTTTGACTCTTAGTCCTTTCATTATGATCAATTGTGAACTGAAATTGATCACTTGGACTAGTGAGATGGCATTGGCACATGCCACCTTGATGGGATTGAATTGGAATCCCCTGGTATGTTTCCAACTCTACCATTTGGGGCAAGTCAGCCCGAGCATGCCCCAAATTATACATCTCTTCCCTCTCTTATTCCCACTCTTATGTTTAACAGGGATCACATTTCAGTTAATTTTCAACACTGAAGAATAACTGTGTGATAATTACAGAATTAAACCAGTACAATGATATACTTTCAATTTACTTCATAATCATAATCACAAGCTTAACCCTCCACCAAATAAAGAATTCAACAAGTAGCAAGTAGAAAAGACACTGTTCTTCAAGAGTACAGACAAGGGCTATAAACAATAATCAATCTCAAAATGAATTTCTAGAGATGTCTTAATCTTTGAGATAAAGTTCCAACAAGATCTAAAGTACCCATCAACCTGAATTATTCTGTTTACACTTTTCACAGAAGAGCTTTCTCTCTTTGAATTGCCAAGTCTAAAAATTGAATTTAGCTTACTAGGATTCTCCTGAAAATTTCTCCCTGTAATATTAGTAAAACCATTCATGGTTTTGTAGTCTCAGGATCACTGAGTGCTGTTGCAAATATAAAATATACTAATGTCCTTCCTCAAAGAGGCTAAATGTAGAATGGAAACTGAACATGCATATGCACAAGCACCTGCAATTGTGGGAGATGAGTTATACCTATGTGTATATGCATACATCACAAGACACTTTAATTGGACTAGAATTTTCTGTATGTAATGTGTTCTATAAATTAAAGGCACTTCTATGAATTATTATTACATTGGGAATCCAAATTTTTGGACCAAAAATAAGATATAGAACTGTGTCAAACTTAAGAAGCAGAGTGTAATTATTCATGTATTTATAAGAATAAAGGCTTATTAACCAAAGATAATGATTAGAAAGGGTTCATAGGAGAATTAAATGAAAGTACAACAGGATAAGCATAGGATAAGAAAAATATCTTGACCAAATAATTTTGACATATGAGAGGGTACTTCAAAAAGTTCATGTAAAAATGCATACAAAATATACATTTGTTTTGAAATATACCTACACAAGAAGTCTTCAAAAAGCTCATGAAGATGTTATGAAAAACCCACACATGCATTTCAGTTTTTTGCACCAAAATGAAGCCTTTGTAACTCTACCTTTCAAATAAAATAAATAAATCTTAAAAAATAATTAGGAAACCTATGGAGTTGATGAGTCATAACTCCTCCGAGTTTAGGCTTTCCACTCACCCTACTTTGTCTTTGCTGTCCCTTGGGCACATCTATCCTGGTTGAATTCCAATAGTGTATCCTTTCATGCCTATCTAAAAACTCATCTATTTGTAACTCAGTCATATGCCAATTATTTATTGAACACTTAATATAGGCAAAGTGCTAAGTGGACTTTGTGGGGGAAATAATATAAATAAAATATCAAGGCCTTTTTTTTTTTTTTCAAGAAACATGATGGAATTTGTATCAGGCACTTAGTGAGAATGTACAGCAAGGAATCCCAGCAACAAGCCTCAGAATACTAGCAAAATGTTTTGGAGTAAATTGTATTTGACTTGAACACTGACTTTAGGCTTCAGCAGATAGGAAGGTAAGGACTACTTCACTGAATGTCACAAGCAGGGCTCATGAGAGTCACTGAGTGACACTTGATTTTCTCTCTCCGTGCAACTCAATTTTTTATTATAGTATTTTTGCAGAGTAGATTTTTGATCTTCATAAGGAACATGTCCTATGACTGGCAGCTTTCCAAAATTCATAAATGCACATAAAATTTCTCTAGTAAAATGCAATAAAATGTTAGCTCTCTTTACTTTCATCCTCAACACTAGCACTTGGATTCTTCTGGGAGCTATTTTTAAATAATAAACAAATACTTTATTTAGAGAAGATCAAAAAGGAACAAAATTGATTTAAGTTATCAATTCTTATTTTTTTGAGAGGTGCCTCATGAATTTTAAATAAGAAAATACGGAGATTCTACTGTAATTGTTAAAATTTCTTAACTTGGGATCTATGAAGAAATTTTAAGGCATATACAAGTCTTCAAATTATATTTAAAAATTTATAGTTCACTGAAAGTTTTTTTCAATTGGAAGATTCAAATATTTGATCAGAATTGTCAAAGGTGACTTTAAAAAAGAGTTTAAGGTTCACCCCAAGTTGAATAGAAATAATGGAAGCAAAATTGGTTGGTATCAAAATTTAAAATGCTAATATTATTTTATCTAACAAATCCATGACTAGGAATATATCCTATGGTATTTTTACATATGTGCATAAAAAACTATATACAGAGTTAATACACTATTATTTTTAATCCTGAAAAACTGGAGGAACTTAAATATAGTAAGAGGGGACTGAAATAGAAAGTACATTCACACAATCCTCTAAATGAACTCACTGAGGGGCCAGAACCGTGGCTCACTTGGTTGATCCTCTGCTGGTGGTACCGGCATCCCATATTGGCGCTGGGTTCTAGTCCCAGCTGCTCCTCTTCCAGTCCAGCTCTCTGCTGTGGCCCAGGAGGGCAGTGGAGGATGGCCCAGGTGCTTGGGCTCCTGCACCCACATGGGAGACCAGGAAGAAGCACCTGGCTCCGGCCGTAGCGGCCATTTGGGGGGTGAACCAACAGAAGGAAGACCTTTCTCTCTGTCTCTCTCTCTCACTCTCTCACTCTGTCAAATAAATAAATAAAAATTTAAAAAAATAAAAAAATAAATGAACTCATTGACAAGTGAAAGCCAAATGTACAGTTTTTTAATTTTTTTAATTATTATGTGTTCATTTTATTTTTCTTTTTTACCTTATTTTCCATGTTAATGTGATATTAATTTGGTACTAAAATTTTTTAAATCATGAAATCATTGAATTATTTATTGCCTATTAAGTGTTTACACTGTGTCAAGTGCTCTTCCAGGTTGGTAGAAATGATCTGATGGAGTTTAAATTCTAGAGAAAAATATTTATAATGTATTTAAAATATTTATTTCTATTTTTAAAAGAAAAATATCAAATTTATGTCCTTTACAATTGGGCAAACTATTTGAAGTAATGGCCTACATTTTATTTATCTCAAAATTCTTTGCAGCACCTTGAAGGTTGCAGTAGCTCAACAATAGTGAGTAACTAAAGCCCTTTCTTTTACCTTTAGAGTACTCTACAAGATCAATTAGCCTATATCTTTTCTCTGTTTTTAATATCCCAGAAAACAATATATGTACTATTTATTGAAATTCTAAGGAATTCAACCAGAGGGTAGGAAGAAGGCAGTATCATAGTGATTAACAATGAAAATATTAAAATCACCCCTCACCAAAAAAGCCATCTTTTTCAAACAATTTCACAATGGAAAATAATATAAATACAAGAAAACATATATATCGAGATTATATTGAAAATGTCTTATGCCCTGGGTTTTAGGAGACAGAGATTACCACTTACTCCACAATGGGATCCTAATGTGACCAAGTCAATTCCAAAGTGAAAAGTTTTTGATGAGGCCAGGGGGTCTATATCAACCTGCAAATGCACAGCTCCCTGAATGGTAGTAACCCGAAATAAAAACTCTTAAAGCACCATGTTCTGAGTATGTGGTAGGAAAGGGAGACTACATCAGATCAAAAACTACACATTTTTGTATATGAAAGAAATGATAGTGTATATTTTATTTTGAAGCAGATTTTCATAGTGAATGAGACTAAGGAGAAATGTTTCACATATTTCTCTTTATACTATATATTTTGTTCATTATATAAATTAAGAATACACATGTAATTAACATATTAATCGAGCTTCATAAAGTTAACTATTTTCTACTATAATACTTTTAATTATCTAGATGTGAAGCTACATCTTTCAGGTGCTTACACAAAGAGTCCTGCACTCAATTACTCAAAACAATGAAATAATAATAAATCAATTTCCCTCTTCACCCACCCCCAATTCAATGTCTTGCATTAATTCCTGCATTTTCTGTGTCCAGATTATGAGAACTGCACTTGACAACATCATAAATAAAGAGGCAGGCGGAAGAAACTAATATTTGAATACTACCCAGGGTAAAATAATACAAAGGAAAGATAAATGCATTTAGGCTTTATTAAGCTAAACATTTTCTCAGCATGAAAGTCCAGGTTTAATTATTTTAGAGAATCACTTCTATTTAAAAGAAGAAACCACACTTGCCTGTGAATTTTACCACATAAGTTGTATGGAAATTATTAATTATTTGAGCAAGAAGAAGAATTAACTACACTGTATTCATGAAAATGCTATTAGCAGACCAGTGTTTCATAAAGGAACTTAATGGTATAATCTGAAGTCATGGAAACTTCTTGAATTTAGAAAAGAGTCTGTTTTCAGAAAGAGGTCAGAGTAATTGTGACATTATTAAATTTGTTTTCTGCAAATAATTTCATGTCAAGACCATAAAAAGACCTCTTGATTTGAGAAAAATCAAAGCTATTTTTGATAATACTCCAAAGCTCTGAAGCAACAAATTGCTTTTAGCTTTATTATTCCTTAAAATTCTTTAGAAAAATATATCATAAAGTTTTTTAGCCAATAATATCATCATTATTTTCACAGAGAGTATCTGTTAATAACAGATTGTGCTAATTGTATTACTTAACATTTAAAGTAATATTCAATAGTATTAGAATTGCAGACATAGAATTTTATTTTATAACTGAGAAAGTAAATTACCAGGGATAACAGTGAATTATAACTGAATGAGCATGTTTTTTGCTTCTATATTTTTTGAGGGATAGCGTCCAGTGTGATAGCTTCTAACTCAGTACTAAACTCAGTATCTAACTCAGTACTAAAAAATGTTTATGTTGGCTGAAATAGCTTTCTGCTTTTTTCTCCACAGGAATCCTAATGAGCATTGCCTATGTCTCCTGAGGATATGGATTTGTACAATCAAATGCGCTAAGTAATAAAGGTTAAAGAGCTATTTAATAAGTTCTCCCACATATTTGGTGCAGCTTGCTGGCTGATTTCCAAGATTTAGATTTGTGTAAATTCCATGCTTTTAATTGACAGCTCCCTGGAGGAGCTGCAATGTATGTTAAGGTCATAGGAAGAAAATGATAGCTTTCCATAGCATTTTCCTTTTCTTCAAGACCTAAACTGAGCTTACTCTAAGATCTAGTTTTCTAGCTTTGAGGAAGAACAAGAAATAGGAACATTTGTTACAGATATATTTTAAAGAGATTAAAGGAAAGGCCGGTGCCGAGGCTCACTAGGCTAATCCTCCGCCTGCGGCACCGGCACCCCGGGTTCTAGTCCCGGTCCGGGCGCTGAATTCTGTCCTGGTTGCTCCTCCTTCAGTCCAGCTCTCTGCTGTTGCCCAGAAGGGCAATGGAGGATGGCCCAGGTCCTTGGGCCCTGCACCTGAATGGGAGACCAGGAGGAAGCACCTGGCTCCTGGCTTCGGATTGGCGCAGCACGCCGGCCGCAACGCGCTGGCCATAGTGGTCACTTGGGGGGTGAACAAACGGAAAAAAAGGAAGACCTTTCTCTCTGTCTCTCTCTCTCTCTCTCACTGTCTAACTCTGCCTGTCAGAAAACACACACACACACACACACTCATACACACACACACAGGAAAGACAAAATTTGAAAATAGGCAACAGTCAATAGACAAATAGTTGCATATACAGCAAAATCCATTGTATGAAGATGCTATCATCTTGTTTACTTAAGTGATGCTGTATAGCTCCCAGCACTGAGTAACCACGCAGAACATGCACCCCGGAGGTGTCCCACAATGGGAGCTCAATGGGAAACTCTGGAATGAGGAACTTACAGAGACAATGCTGACATCTATTAATATTTTAACAATAACTTTTCATATATTCCATTTTCCCTGACAGTCATTATTCTTAATTGATGAGTGGGAGAAGTGGGTAAGAGAACAAGATAATTTAAGAAGGCAATGAGCAGAAATGAGAAATATATGAAGCTGTATTGAAAGGTAGCTTTATAATTTTTAAGAGTGTCAGAATTGAGAAATTTCTAAAGTCTAAACCTGCAGTTGTCTCAAGTTTTGAAACTTGCCTTTACTCTTTGAAGATTTTAACTCACTGAAAACTTCGTCTTATCACTCTGGGGTAAGGTGTAACTTAAAATGCTTTGTGTTGATGCTGCAATTGATGAAATGGTTCAATGCTCCTCCTCTCCCCAAAGAATTTTTGAAAGACTGCTTATCATGGCGAGGTGGCCAGACAAAAACTAAAACAGGTGTTTAAGGAGAGCCAGTCACCACAGAGGCAAACGGCTCTTCTGTGCACTGTGATTATACAGTAACTTGAGCGTGGGGACAGTGTCATTAAACTCTGCACATGCGCATCTCTCCTGAGCATGTGTCTGCATTGATTGGATTTTCCATGCTTGTTAACTTTAACGTCACACCTCAACTGCCTCTATTTCACATCTTCATATCCTTATTTAAGCACTGACAAAATAAATGCCTCCTCTTCTTTGTTTATCATTTAAGAAAACGGACATGAAAATATATCCCTTAGATTGCCAACTGCAAGGAATGTAGTTAACCAAAGACTCAACTGTTGCCCTCTGTCTATCACCAGGTTTGTGTTCAGATCACACTGTACCTCAGCTGTTCACTGCTAATGACTGAGGGAAGCAGGGACACAAACCAGGGGGTCTTGTGGGAGATAAAGCGCTCCTAGAAGGGCTGACTGTGGCTCAAGGACACTCTGAGGCCCTGCAGAACCATCCTCAGAGAGTGACAGTGTACAAAGCTTGTCCCAGCCTTCCCCCCTCTCTCCTTCACTCAGTTATATTTACTGCACAGGCAGATGACTGTCCAGCTCCTCAGCTCCTTCTTCAGTTTTTCTCGCATAGCAGTTTCCTCTCACACAACTATTGCTTATTAAATCTGGTGTAACACCTACTTCTCAGTGGAAACTGACAAGCACATGGGGTAAATCAGGTTCACCATAACTGTGTCAAACCTTCTGACATTAGTTAAGTTGTAAGATTCCAGAAAATCAGGAGTTTAATATAGATTCAGTGAGAAACAAAAAAAGACATTTTGATTTGGTAAGGGGTTGGCAAAATAAAAAAATATTATATACACAAAAAAGCAGCTGAAAATGGATTAAACACTTGAAAGCAAGACCCAAAATCATAAAACACCTTAAAAAAAGGAGAAAAGCTCTTTCACATTGGCCTTGGCAATGATTTTTGTTCTTTTGGATATAAGACTAATTGCACAGACAACAAAAGCAAAAACAAGTATGTAGGACTACATCAAACTAAAAAAGCTTCTATACAAGGGCAATGATCAAAAAGGTAACTTTATGTTAACTTTCAAACCATTTATCTGATAAGAAGTTAATATTCAAAATATATAAGGAACTGATAAAATTCAATAGCAAGAAACAAACCTGCAATAACTAAACAAAAAGTGAACAGATTAAAAACTGAGCAGAGGTATTGAATAAACATTTTTCCAGAAAAGACACACAAATGACAAACAGGTATTTGAAAAAGGTGATCACCATCACTAATCATCAAGGAAATGTAAATCAAAACCATAATATCACTTTAAACGTAGTATGATGACTATTATCAAAACAACAAACAAACAAAAAAACACCAGATAACAAGTGCTCCTGGAGGGCGTGGAGAGAGGAAAACCATTGAATATTATTTATGTAGGTGTTATTTGATACAGTCTTTATTGAAAACACCATGGAGCTTTCTAAAAACACTAAAAATAGAACTATCATACGACCAAAGTCACTCTTCTAGGTGTTTTAACCCAAAGAAATGAAATAAATATTCAAAACATTTAAAGAAATACATGCATTCCTGTATTCATTGCAGCATTATTCACCACAGCCTTTGTATGGGGGAAAAATCCCTAAGTGTTCTTTGATAGATGGATAGATTAAATAGAAGAAGGATCATGCCTTTGGTGACAATAAGGATGAACCCGGAAGACTTTATGCTAAGTGAAATAAATCTGGCAGAGAAAGGCAAATATTGCATGATCTCACCCACATGAGGAATCTGACAAATGTTAAATACATGGAAATGGAATAGACTGGTATTACCAAGGCAGAGAAGTGAGGGAAATGGAGAAATGTTAATTTATCAAAACATACAATGTTGCACTCATGTAGTAAAAGTAGGTCCAGAATTCTAGATTATAAATTATATAGTTATAAATCATACAGTTATAATTTAGAACTCTAAAAGTATATTAAATAATGGAAATTTGCTAACAGTAGATATCAGGTACTTTCACTACTCACACAAATGTACACATTCATACAAAATGTTGGAAAATATGTTAGGAGGCAGATATGAACATTTGCTTAATAATAATTTCTCTGTGTACAAGTCTATCAAAAACTCATGTTGGACATCATAAATATATACAATGAAAAAGGAATTTAAGCTTTTTAAATGTTAAAATACATTAGAGAAATTAAAGTTAAAACAATGGATTTTATAGTGTTTTACCACTTGTAATTTTTATATACATTCCAGATTTTTGTATTTTGACTTCACAAAAGTCCAGCAAGAAGGTCAAAGAAATAAATACTATGAACATGATGAAGCTTCAGTTTACCAGTAAGACCATGTTTACCCCCCAAAGCCAAGAGACCTAAGCCAGCCTGATCAAGCCAGTATGTGATGAAGCTAGAGCTCAAACTTAACTCCCAATTTGAGTCTATTCTTATCAGTACCAGATACACAGAAAATGATTCCATGTTATTTCATATTATACTATAGATAATTCAAGAATATTATTTGAAAAAATATTAGATTGTTCTCCATATTTAGACTTAGATAATTAAAAAAAAACCTATGGATTATAGGAACGAGAAAGAAACTAACATATTTGATCATTTTTCAAATGTCTGTCCACAGTAGCTCAACCAATTTGCAAAAGAAAACAGAAAATCATAAATAGTCACAGATATAGGCATCTTTCACATTTGGAACCAGAGATATAATAAGGCTCTTCAGTGTTGACAAGGCACTGCAGTAATAGACAGAGTAGCCCTTCATGCATTTCTAGCGCCTGAAACAGTAGTGATAGAATGACAGACTTCCAGGAAAAATGTACCACCAAGTGAGTAAAATGACAAGTTTGGGATTTAAATCTTTCTAACTTCAAAATCTTTGTCTCCCATCCAAGTACTAACCAGGCCTGATCCTTCTTAGCTTCTGAGATCTGATGAATAAGGGTGCACTCAGGATGGGGTGAAATCCTGTCTTTTCCAACAAAATGGAAGCAATTAGAAACCATTATGCTCAGTGAAATAAACCAGTCCCCAAAAGACAAATATACATTTTCCCTGATTTGTTTGAACTAAAATACAGAGTGCCAAAAAAATGTAGTATATGAGCAAAATTGATATTTTGAAATTTGATTATTGTCTATACTTCTGAATAGCAGTGGTTTTTCTACTTACTACTTGTTGAATTCTTTGTTTAGTGTAGGGTTAAGTTGGATTATGAGTAAATTGAGAGTACAACATTGCAAAAACTAAAAGAAGATTAAGAAAGGAAGGAGTAAGGAAAGTGGGATACTTCCAGGAAGGAAGCATCATTATTTTCTTAAAACCATATATATGAAATACATGAAATTTACTCCCTTTATATAAATAAAAAAAAATCTTCATCTCTCCTCTAAAAATACAAAGATATGTCAAAGAGTTGAAAAATGTGTATCATGCAAAAACTTCATAAGGCTCACACATTTCTTTTTGTGGAGCCTGTGTTGTGTAGCTTAGTAGGTAAAGTCACTGCCTGCAACACCAGCATCCCATACGGGCACCAGTTCATGTCCAGCTTCTCTATTTCCAATCCAGCTCCCTGCTAATTGCTTTGGAAAAGCTGAGGATGGCCCGTGGGAGACCCAGATGAATCTCTTGGCTCCTTGCCCTGCCTTGGCCATTGCTATCATCTGTGGAATTGACCAGAGGATGGAAGCTTCCTTTCTCTCTCTCTCTCTCTCCTCCTCTCTTACTCTCTCTCCCCTCTCTAAAAATCTGACTTTCAAATACATCTTTAAAATAATTTCTTTTTACATCAGAATATTGATTTTTTAATTCTGTTTTCATAAAATTTTTCAAATACCTTCATATTTTTCACAATCATGGGTTTTAATTGAGTTGGAAATTTATGTCCATAAAAAATAAAAATGGTCAGAGAAGCTTTGTTCATAATTTCTAAACTTAGAAACAATCAAGATTTTCTTCAAAAGGTGAATGGAAAAACAAATTGTGATACTTCCAGACAATGTAATATTATTGCACAATAAAAAGAAATGAACAATCAAGAAACAATAAGACATTAGGAAACCCTAAATGCATATTGCTAAGTGAAAGAGGCTAATCTGAAAAGGCTTAATGCCACGGTTCCAAATATATCATATTCTGGAAAAGGTTATACTGTGAGGATAGTGCAGTGATCAGTGGTTGCCAGGGGCTCAAGTGATAGACGAATGAGTAGAGAGAGCACAGTAAATGTATAGGGCAGATAAATAATACTAACATTATAATGGGTGATAACAGTTATTAAACATTTTCCAAATCCAAAAGATATGCAACAGAAAGAGATAACCTAATATAAACTTCAGACTTTAGTTAATAAGAATGTATCAATACTGGCTCATCATTTGTACCAAATGTACTACACTAATAAAAGATGTTAATAATAAGGGGAACTATTGGTGTGCAGTTTCTGTATGAACCTATATAGATAAAAAAATCTATTAATTTTAAATACATACATAATTTCTTCAGTGTATGAAATACATTATATATTCAGCCATTCTAATAGAAATTTCCTTGGTTTATGGGGAGGGAAAGATAAAAAGATCCTCAAGGGCAAAGCTTTGGCATCCATCAGTGAAGGTGATCCCAGTCCAGGCAGCTGAAGCCACATGCAACCTCCGCAGGTGCTGACTTTCCGACAGCACCAAGCCCTCTGATCAACAGTGCCCTGGGCAGCTGGGCTGCAGTTCAGCAACTGCTGTTTCATGATTATGTTTCCCACATATTCCCAATCCCACTGAGGTGCTAATACATTTTGCTCATCTTTCCATTTAAAAGAGACAATGTCGTCTGATAATTTGTTCGTGGTTACTGCTTAGGGAGATAATGACACTCAAAATTACCCTAACTGAATATTATATTACCTCTTTGACTCTGCTATTTTTAACAGCTTTCAAAGACAATAGTGTCACTTAGGTTAAAAAAGTTCATTGTACTTACACATTCAGAGAATACCAGGTTATAGATGAGAGCTGTTAAGAATCCCAGCAGAATTTTAGATTTTATCTTGTATTTTGTTTATGAAACTCATTTGAGTTCTATAACTGAGACAACTTCCCCAGGAAGTAATAAATGGGAAACCAAACAAAGAAGATTGAAATGCTTTGGTTGTGTCACTGTCTAAAAATCAGATCATCATTTTCAAGCTACTTCCCTTTTAAGGGTCCTAAGAAAATAGGCTCTAAGTGCATTTTTTAGAGATAATTCTACCATTCTGTGTATATATGAGATATTAAGGATATTTATAGATTAAATTTTATTTTATTTAAAACATTTACTTAATTTTAATTTTTATTTCAAAGGCAGAGGGGCTGATATGATGATAGCTCTTCTATCCACTGGTTCGCTCCCCAAATGCTGGTAACAGCCAGGCTGGGCAAGGCTGATATCAGGAGCCTGAAACCAATCTAGGCTTCACACATTGGTGACAGAACCCAAATACTTGAGCCATCATCTGCTGCTTCCCAGAATGCACATTAGCAAGAAGCTGGATTGGAAGAGTAGCCAAGATTCAAACCAGGCACACAGATCTGAGTTGCAGGCATCCAAGCAGCAACTTAACTGCTGCTGCCTGTGGAATCAATTGTAAAATGCCGCCTTCTCTATTTTTTGAATAGCAGATGGTCTCTACATAGACATTTGATGACTGGCACATGTTCAATCAGTAAGGATATATTAAATATCCTTTAGGTAATTACCACTATTTTAGAGAATCTGGAATTCAAAAATCCACATTCTTGTAGCTTTAATTTTTTTTTTATTTTTATTTTTATTTTTGACAGGCAGAGTGGACAGTGAGAGAGAGAGACAGAGAGAAAGGTCTTCCTTTGCCGTTGGTTCACCCTCCAATGGCCGCCGCGGCCAGCGCGCTGCGGCCGGCACACTGCGCTGATCCGATGGCAGGAGCCAGGTACTTCTCCTGGTCTCCCACGGGGTGCAGGGCCCAAGTACTTGGGCCATCCTCCACTGCACTCCCGGGCCACAGCAGAGAGCTGTCCTGGAAGAGGGGCAACCAGGACAGAATCCGGCGCCCCGACCGGGACTAGAACCTGGTGTGCCGGCACCGCAAGGCAGAGGATTAGCCTAGTGAGCCGCAGCGGTGGCCTATGTAGCTTTAATTTTAAAGACTGAGAGCTGTAGCAGGAATTGTGATGCACCAGCTTAAGATGTTGCTTCGGATGATCCATTTCTAAATGCCTGGTTCCAGTGCTGCCTCTGCTTCTAATCTAAATTCCCAGCAGGAATCCAGTGCACACCCTGAGAGACAGCTGATAACAGCTCAAGTATTTGGCTTCCTGCAGTCCACATGGGAAACCCGGATGAAATTTCTGTTTCCTGGCTATGGCTTGGTATAGTGCTGGCTATGTGGGCATTTGGTAAGTGAATCAGTAGGTAGAAGATCTCTCTCTTTGTCACGTTAATTTTCAAAGAAATAAAAATAAATAAATAAACTTAAAAAATAATGGGACCTTTTTTACAAAAGGAATTTCCAATACAGTATCTCAAGAGGGGTCTTCAAAGAGTTCATGGAAAATGTAAATTATGAAAAAAGTATGGATGTATTTCAATAATTTTGTACCAAAATAAACATTTTTTAATCTTATTAGTCCATGAACTTTTTGAAATGCTGTTGTATCTAATGATAACCAAGGCAAACATATACATTCAATGAAAATAATGAATAAAAAGTACTAAAAAGACAGAATTACGAAATTTATTATTCATTCTAAAATATTTATAGTTATAAGGCAATTTATGATAATATGTGGGAAATTAAATGCAATCTATAATAAATGAAAAAAGTGTGTTTTATGAACAGACAATAATAAATATGAGTTAAAATATATCTAGCATTGCTTATATAATCAAGAAATCAAAAACTATAGAGAGGGAAACTATTTGGTGCAGCAGTTAAGATGCTTATTGAGACCCCCACATCCCATATCAAAGTGCCTCGGTTTGAGTCCTGGCCTCACTCCCCGTTCCAGTTTCCTACTAGAGACACACATTGGAAGCAGCAGGTGACGGGTCAAGTAGTTAGGTTCTCCCACATGCTAGACCCAGATTGAATTTCTTCTTTGTTTCTGCTCTACTGCAGCTTTGTTCCTAATATAGGAATTTGGGGAGTGAACCTGTAGGAGCTCTCTGCGTATCTTTCTGGCTTTCTGACTCTCAAATTCATAAATAAAAATCTAATAAAAATCACTCTTTCAGGCCTTATCTCTCTACTACCTCCAAATCTAGTTTTTTTGTTTTGTTTTGTTTTGTTTTGTTTTGTTTTGTTTTTAAATAAAGCACCTCAAGGTGCACCTCATTGGGAAAACAGATGTTTATGTTGTTGACCTGCACCAAGGATTTCTGGATACTTTTGTAGGAATTTTTTAGATACAGTTTAAAATCTCAAGTTTCCTTAATCTAAATTGTCCTCATTCACATTAATTCAAACAAACTAGAATAAATGTATAGATTTGCTATAATATCAAGTATTGTATTCCTGGGGGTATATAAGCATATGTTATATTGAGGTAGGTGTTGTGGAGCAGCAGGTTGAACCACTGCTTATGATGCTAGAATTCTGTATGAGATTTCGGGATGTTCTACTTTCCAATCCAGCTCCCTGCTAATGCATTTGGGAAGGTAGAAGATAGCCCAAGTACTTAGATGGCTGCAATCCAGGAGGGAGACCTGGAGTCCTGCTCAGCTTAGTCTAGCCCTGGCAGTTGTGGCCAGGGGCACATGGGTGGAAGATCCCTTTCTCATCACTCTGCCTTTCAAATAAATAAGTAAATAAATAAATACATATAAACAAGTCTTTTAAAAAGTCACTTTACTCTTTCAGGGGGGTTAATATCTAGAAGAAGATGGAAATGAAACACAATTAGCAGCCTAGCATACAATTAAGATTTGCTCTCTGGACTGAAGACTGAGTAACAGAATCAAACTCTTCTACTGAAGCTAGGTGATCTGCGAGTTACTTGACATGTATGCACTTGTAGTTTCCATCCATAAAATTGAAGACAGTGGTAGTGTCAAGCTTACAGTGTTATCATGATTACAACAAATTAATTTGTGCAAGTAGCTTTAAAAGTGCTTTTCATATAATAACTTCTCAGGAAAATGTAACTATCACATCTTTTGGCTTTTATTTGTTGGAATAATAGAAATATGTGACAAAAGTTGTGGGCACAGAGGAGGATTGATGAATAGGTTGGAGAAGGCCTTGGCCAACAAGATCAATTATTTTAAATCTTCACAAATGAATATTTCTTCAAGTGAAATGGACAATGGGAAACTCTAGGCAGAAGAAAGACTGGGAACAGGAGTCATGATCTTGATCATCAAATGTGTACGTGAGGGGCACCCGAAGCAACTCCATGTGGGAAGGGAGCTTTAGGTGCTGATACTTTGAAGGTGTTCAGACAATACATTAAAGAATTTGGACTTTATTCTATAAAGAATGAGGAGATAATAAAAAATGATGGTTTATTTTAAGGATGGAAGTGAAGTGGTAAATTTTTGTTACACAAAATTATCTTTGGCAGCCGTGTGGAGGAAAATCAGTTGGAGAAAGAACGAAGATAAGGAAACCTTGTTAGGAAGTTAAAACGTTTAGAAGGTTAAATAGCCATGGTGAAACAGGGCAGCTAGAATGAAGAAGAGGAGGCACGGTGGTATGGAAACAGGAGGCGTTTCCAAAATGGAATCCATATGAGCTTCAGAAAGTTGACTGTGCATCCTGTGACTACAAAGTTCACATTTCCCAACAGAGCTGAGTGCATTGCTCATGTGAAGAACAGCTAATACCTAGTCCCGGCAGGAGCACTTCATACACTCTGTGTGAAATCACACACTCACTAAGCAAATAGGAAGGCTGCCTTTTTGTGTTAGCTCTTTGGAAAAGCTTGAGACTAAATAAGCAGAACAGTCCAAAGCAAATATTAACTCTGGTGGTGTTAGGTGCCTGGATTTCTAAACGCAGATTGTTAATGTAAAATGCATTTTGGTTTTAACACACAGAAGCCCTTTTTTTGTATATTACAGAACAGAACTGGAACTTAAACCTCCTAAAGAAATTTGACAATTTGTTTGTTTACCAAATGGAGCTTTGACAAAGAAAGCAAAAAATAAAAAATAAAAATGTGCATACAAAAAAGGGCCTGGAATATTGTGCTTTGCAGTCACTATTGCTGATTTTTCTTTTAAAGAGTAGTTTCTGAATTCATTTGAATCTCCAGTGTTTCTGAACACACTGTGGGGTGAATCAAGGAGCACACACCAAGTGCTGATGAAAAAGCACAAAGTCATTGTGCTAGTAATGCTACAGTTCAAGGGGACTGTGTGACCAGAGAGAGTTGTCAAAACCTAGTGCTGCTACCTTTGGTTGCTCGTGAATTTCACTGTTGATTAGATGCCTCTCCTAATCAGAGAGAATGGAAAACACTACTTTTGTATCTTTTAAATATCTCTTTTTTGCAAGTTATCAGAAGCTGTGTGCTAGCAGTCTCTGGTTGTTCCTGTCTTTCTTTCCCAGTTGTACAAAAGAGTAATTGAGCAAACTGTGCTCTGGTCTGCTGGGAAGTCAATCCATCCTACTAACCTGCAGCTGCCTGGCTGGCGGCCTTTCTGCTAGTCACCATTGAGTGGCTTTTGTGCACTCTCCTCAGATGCCCTGACTCTAGGAAATGGTCCCCAAAAGCAAAGTCTCAAGCTCCACGATCATGGACTCGGATAAGCACTCAAGTCTTCATCTGTAAAATGCTGTCTGCCATGGTGACAGGAAGGTAGCAGATGGCATCTTTATATTAATTCACATGTCAGAGCTGAAAGAACAGGGGCACAGGAGATCAGATTGAAGATTTTGCTTCATTTTTACCTCTAAATCATGTGACCCTCCCTTCTTTTCCTTGGTTTATTTACGTATGACATAGCACAAGGCTTAAAGATCCCAGCTTCATATTCCCCAATCTGAGAAAAGCACACAGTCAATTTTCAGTTAGGATTTGAAGCCCTATTACTTTATATCTGGACTAGCAAAAGGATAATTTAAAAGGTTTCCTGTTTTCCTGTTATAAATTAATTTTCTGTTGAAGTTTCCAATGAATATTTTAGTAATTTGACACTGAATATATTTTAGTTTTGGTTTCTAATACCATATCAGTTGATGACGTTTAGCTTCAACTTGAGCTTTGCTTTAGACAACCACTTAAGAATTATCACAAGTGTTTATTACATTGCCTCAGCATATAATATGTTTTCAATATTGCTATGTACCATGTATTCTATTTTCCCAGGAATACTATCATAATAAGCTTTTTAGATTGGAAACTACACTTCAGAAAATTCTGACACAAGTTTTGTATCTTTTTCTCTAAATATAGAACAAAGTAAATTAATATAATGCTATGCTAATTATTTCCATTTTGGAAAAAAGTAACTATATTTAAAAATTAGTGTAATATTTCATGGACTCAGGATCCTACAGATATAATTTTCTAGGTATTTTAAATAAAGCCTATCTGTAGCATATGGAATTTTATTTCTAATTCTTTTAGGTGGAAAACATTTGGAACATGTTATATACTCTCTTGATGTCAAATTAAGTTACCTGATAGCAAGTAACATTTTATAGTGGTTAAAAATGTACTTTCCAAGTCTTTTATCTCTTAAACCAAATTATTATTTGGAATGTAAATGAATCTTTCATTGCTAAGTCAGTCATTTCTATCAGTACTTACTATCCTATAATTCTGTGAAGATCTCAGAAGTTACTGAAGTAAGTAAACCTATTTGCTGGCTTACTAAACAGGATTTTGGAATTCCTGTGTTCTGTTTGAAACGGTTTGTTTATCTTTCCACTCACTGTTCCCATCAGCTGTCAGTCACTCTTGCTAACGATAACAGCTCACATGCATAGTACTTCAGAGCCTACAAAGCACTTTCCCATGCATTGCTCTTCATTAGTTAGGACTGCCTCATAGTCCCTTTCCAATTTGCCAGTAAAGTGCAGGCCTTTGAAAACAAGATAATCAAACTGAAAAAGAGACTCTATTTAAAGAGTAAACAGCTTCTGAGTGAGGGGCCCAAGGAGTTAGTTAGAACAAGATTTAGTTTATGGACATCAGCATTTATTTTCACTGATTAGAACCTGCACATTTTCGAAAAGTTCTTGGATAGACCCTGAATGGTTGAGACTGGTAAATAAGAAGACTGACTCTATATCTCTGCTTTTATAAGAAAATGTTAATTAGCTTAGCGATAGGGCATATCAAATGAAAAAGGTACTTAGAGATTACAAAATGCAGGTCATATATTCTATAACTAAGGATGTTGACCAGAGAATCTTACGTGTTAAAGGCAGAATTGTGATAAGGAACCAATTCTCCCAATTTTCTACCTAAAATTCTTTGTATTAGTAGTTCCTATGTGTGCTTTTTCTAAATACTCTTGATATTTTTAAAATTTATTTTTTGAGAGGAAGAAAGAGAATGACTGTGACACACACACACACACACAGAGAGCTCACATCCATTGTTTCACTCCCCAAGTGCCTGTAATGGCTGAGACTGGGCCAGGGCAAAAGTTAGGAGAAGGGAGCTCAGTGTAGATCTCCCACATGGGTAACAGAAACCTAAGTACTTGTCATCACTGCCTACCAGGGTCCATATTAGCAGGATGCTGAAATCAGGAGCCAGGCCTGAATTCAAACCTAGGCACTCTGAAATGTGATGCAGATGTCCTGATATCTTAACTGTTAGACCAAATGCCTGCCCTCAGTCTTGATATTTTTAAGATACAGTAGTCCTCCTGATCTATGAGGTATACATTTCAAGACCCCTAATGATGCCTAAAACCTTGTGTGGTATCATGGCCCATAAATACTATGCTTTTTTTTTCTATGTGTATATACCTATGATACATTTTAATTTATAAAACAAGCATCATCAGAGATTAACAATAATAACTAACAATAATAAACTCTAACAATTATTATAATACAATATAATAGACATGCCAGTATAATTACTATCAAGCTTTGGGAACATTGCTAAGTGAAATAACAGTTACTTGAACAAAAACTCCAAGAAATTACAATGGTTGATTTGATAACAAAGATTTCTGCTAAGTGACAAACAGACTATGGATACACTGGAAAAAGGATGACTCATGTCCCAGGCAAAATAGAAAGGAAGAGGGCAAAATTGGCATGAGATTTCATCATGCTACTCAGAATGGCATGTACTTTCAAATGTATGAATTGTTCATTTCTGAAATTTTCCATTTGATAATTTTGAATTGCAATTGACTGAGCTCAGTCAAGTAAACTGAAACTGTGGAAAGCAATACCATGGATAAGAAGGTCTACTATATGAAGGTCTACTATATATAAGAAGGTGTACTATACTGAGTTCTTGGAAGTGTGGTACAAATGACATCATGGAGATAATACATTTCAGATCCATGTACTATGCCATGGAATGAAGGATGTAATAGAAAGATTATATTTTCTACTATTAAATTGTAAACATTCTATCAATATTTTCTCCACAGCTGTGAAAGCTGAGAGGCAAATGTTTTAAAAAGATTGATTTTTAAATACGTCTTCTAATCATCCACCACACATAAAACTTGCTTTTAAAAATATAAAATACTCAAAAAAAAAAGGCAGTAGAGAAAAACAGGAAGGAAAAGAGGGAGGGAAGAAGCAAGAAAGGCAGGCAAGAAGAAAAATTAGTCATTTTTGGCATATTATTATTAAGGAAGTTTGACAATTTTTTGGTGTTTCAATAGCTGCAATAGTTTTTCCCTTCATCCCAATATAAGCCAATATAAGTTTGTGGTTAAGTCAACAACAACAGTTCTCCGGCAGCCAGGCAAGGGTGGCTAAATTGGTCATTTCTATCCTAAGGATTGAACTGACTGAAAAAACCTATGACTATGTCTCCCAAATGCTTCACTTTTGACTAAACAACAAAATTAATATCATACATTTTTCACATTCAAATGAGTGCCAGCTTTGATTTGAGATCTAATTCTTCTTAGGAGTTGGAAGTAAGAAAAAAAACAGCTGTCACAATTTTTTGGTGCATTCTCTTGTTTGTCAAATGATCATACTAGAACAGAAGAAAAAAATGGAGCAAGTACTTTGAAATTTCATTTTATTTTAATGAAAAACACACAATAAAATAAAACTAGTTTAATATATCTCATTTGATCAAAGTCTGATTTTTAGCTAATATCTAACAACTTTGCATCGTGTTTATACTTAAACAAAAAATGGCATACACTTCTTCTTTTACTTAAGAGAAGTTAACTCAAATATTTGCAAATTTATTATCATGGAAATGGATCATTAGCCCAGCAGTTAATATGCTTTCATCCCAAATTCGAGTGTCTACCTTAGACTCTGAGGTAGCAGTGATGGTTCCAGGAACTGGCTTCTTGCTGCCCATTGGGGAATTGTGTTGGGAATTGTGTTCCTGGCTCCTGCCTCTGGCTGGAGCCCAGCCCTAACCATTGCTGGCATTTGGGAAGTGACCCTGTGTATCCGAGCTATGTCTGTCTCTCTGCCTCTCAATAAATAAATAAATAAATAAAAAGAAAATTCTAAAATTCATTCTTGTAACACATTCATGATAACTCAGATATTTGGCATTGGGAGTAGAATTCTAGAGAAGAAATCTGTTTTGATAATGTGGAAACTGGGATGATAAATCATGTAAAACATTTAAGAAATAAATTGTGAAATTTTAATTGATAAGAAAGAGCCATAAATGAAACATGTAATGTGGAACTAGAGTAGATTGTGTCAGAGAATCCAATCCACAGCACACTGACCTTCTACATATAGACTCTGAAAGCAAAGTGGTAGTTAGGTAAAGTAATTTGAGATATGAAAAAACAGTAGCTATTATATTGGTCTAGTATTCATTAAGGGAAAAACAATTCCAAACACCTTATTGGTAAAATTGTTCACCTTGGGGATTCTTGGAGTACAATGGATATAGGGAGAAGAAAAATCTAGAAAGTACAGTCAGATTTAGATGGTTTGGGGTAAGCTGTCTGTTTCTATAGAAATCACAACAGCTTTTCACCAGAAAAATGTCATTCTGTTTATCAACTGTACTAATGTTCACCCTACTTAGTCATTTGAATTTATACTTGGTAGATCAATTACATCAAACAACTATCTCTTCACTCCCAGCAGATCTTAATCAATTGAAGAGAAATTAATTGGTATGTAAAAAGATAGACACGAATTCATTTATAGAAACACATTTTTTAAGGCATAACAAATGATTTCTTTTCTCAGCAAGATAGGATTAAAGGATTCTTGTAGACATGACTGAAAATTAAAACCATATTAAAGATATTTGACATTGTTGGATTGGAATTTGAAAAGAATTAATAAAACAAATCTTATCAGTCGGCATATTTACTAAAGTGGAGAAATTTATAGCATTAAAAAACCCCACATAACTTTTACATTACTTTATAGCTATATTTTAAAATTCTAGTCATATCTTTGATCTTCATTGGTAACCCACTTATCAGTTTTTAGTATCTTATCCAAAGTGGTTACTCTCACAGGCTATGAAATATGTATACATTTAAAATATTTTCTTGCTCTTAGATATTGAAGAATGGAGTTTCTACTGTATACAGCTTTGCAAAATATAGTTTTCTTTTTTTACAATAATTTAAACTTTTTTTCCTGTTTTGTACATTTTAATCACTTTCATGAATTCAGAAGTAGTCTAGTGATATTGTATTATTGTTTATTGTCATTCAATTGCCTAAAGATGAGATACACAACATATTGGAGAAACTGTCTCACTATATTTTAATAGTTTGTAATTGAACTACATCTATAGAAAAATATAATAAAGACAATGTACAATGTCCTAAATTGTATTCTTATACCCAATAATGCAATAAATATACTTAAATTCAGTGTTTTATTTGAACTTTTCTTTCAATACTGGATCTTTCTGTGCCTCTGAAGGTTTTTTATGTTAAAGTGCCGAACTTGATTCTTTAACAGCCTTTTGTCATTACTCTGTAGAGACTGGAGTTCTAAGCATAAGTGTTATAAGATGCACTGAAGTATTATAAGAAGTAAAATAGTTCTAGAATCTTTATTAACAAATTAAATGAACATATTATGTCTCGTTGGCCCACATGATTGCAAGCCAAAGGTTTATTAAGTTAATAATGAGATAGATTATGAAAATACACAGACACAACATCTGGCAGGCTGACAAGCATAAAATTTTGGTAAGAAGTCATCAAATTCAAAAAAAAACTGTACTGTGATTCTTCTTCTCTAGTATTGAGACCTTGTTCTGTATTTTCTGGCACAGTATTCACATATTTACTCATTATAAAATTTCCCAATTATGTTGATATTTTGCATTTTAGTTTATTTGACAAGAAAATATAAAGTAATGAAGCAGAATATTATGGAATGGGGGTGGGGGAAGGTTTTTATTCAAATGTTTTGGTTTTGAACCCTGGTATGACTTCCTAGCTGAACATTCTCCAATATATATTTTTAAGTGTTTACTTATTTATTTGAAAGGTGATGGAGGAGATCTCTCTATCTGCTGGTTCATTCTCCAAATACTTACATCAGCCAAGGCTAAGTCAGGCTGAGGCCTGCAGACCAGAATTCCATCTAAGTCTCCCCTGTGGGTGGAAGGGGTCCAGGAACTTTGACCATCATCTGGTGCTTCTCAGGATGCATTGGTAGGAAACTGGATTGAAAGTGGAGTAGCTGGGGTCCACACTGTGACACAATGGGTAAAGCTTCTGCTTGCAACACAGAGGTCTCATATGGATGCTGGTTTGTGTCCCGTTGCTCCATTTCAGATTCTTTCTCCTGCTAATGGCCTGGGAAAGCAGCAGAAGATGGTCCAAGTAACTGTAACTCTTTCAAATAATTAAATAAATCTTTTAAAAAAAGAAAGTGGAGTAGCTGGGACTGGAATTGGTATTCTGATGTAGGATATGGGTTTCCCAAGCTCTACCACAACACCTGCCTCAAATATATATATATATCTTTTGTGCCTCCATACTTCACAAATGATACAATAGGAATCTTTCAACATGAAGCAGATAATGAAAGTAGGATATCAGTCATCCTGGCATGTTATGGGTGCTTTACAAAGTTTAGCTCATTCTTCTATTTCAAACAGTAAGACTCAAGAAATTCTGTTGGGCTACACCATATGAGCGCAGTGTCTACATCTTCAGATAAAAAACTGGGACAGTGTGTCAAGTATGAATGCATTTACGGTGATAACAGGGAAGAATATTTGAAAAAAATTACTTACATTACACATTTTATGTTACTTTAAATTACAGCAATAGTCAATTACAATATACACAGATTGAAATATAAAGACAAAAAGCACTTATAGGAAGTTTCTTACTTTCCTGAATGACTGGAGGATACTTTACTTCTTTCTGTTCAGTGTCAGGAAAGAAATGTTTCCTCATCTTCAACATATTCTTTTTTCGTTTTTGTTTTTGACAGGCAGAGTGGACAGTGAGAGAGAGAGACAGACAGAAAGGTCATCCTTTGCCGTTGGTTCACCCTCCAATGGCCGCTGCGGCCGGCGCGCTCAGATCGGCTCACCGCGCTGATCCGAAGGCAGGAGCCAGGTACTTCTCCTGGTCTCCCATGGGGTGCAGGGCCCAAGCATCTGGGCCATCCTCCACTGCACTCCCGGGCCACAGCAGAGAGCTGTCCTGGAAGAGGGGCAACCAGGACAGAATCCGGCGCCCTGACTGGGATTAGAACCCAGTGTGCCAGCGCCGCAGGTGGAGGATTAGCCTAGTGAGCCGCGGCGCCGGGCTCTTTGACCTTCTTAAAAACCTCTTTCAATACTGAAAATGATTCATCATTGCTCAAAGAAAATAAGAAACATACTCATGGTTTTCTGGGATTTGATTGGAATTATATTTTACATGAATTCTTTTCCTTAAAGAATATGATACAACTTTTTTCTTCATTGATTCAATTAAAAGTAGAGCAAAAACTTTTTTAGCTACTAAGAACAATTAGAAATAGGTAATAAGATAAAAATTGTAGATAGAAACAGTCTAGTTATTTCCCTCTTTGAGTGGCATGTTTACTACACTTCTTCATTCTTCCTTTTATCTCCTCCATATATTTCCTGCCAAACACACATATACACACACACACACTCATACAGAGACATTAATTGGACAACTACATATCTAACAGAATATCTAGCTGCAACTTGTTGGGTGAAAAATAATCTTGGCAGAATGGAACTCTTCTATTAATAATAAATTACCTCAGGACTTTACCTAAAGATAATCTTATCTACTTCAGTCATTCTGTTCTATTAATGTACTTAACACCAAAAATGTCAAGAGACTTGTAGAGAATGGTGAATGAGAGGGGGCATGCTGATGGATGTCTGTGGTGACTGGGACAACCAAACAGTGAGGGAGGTAGAAAATGGGCATTTTCTCTTCAGTGATAAGAGAACAGAAAGCTGTTTAAAAATCTGTTTATTGCTAGTGCTTAAAATGTTAACTCCTTCTACTTTCCACCATCCTCATTCCATTTTTCTTCCTTTCTTTGCAAGAAGAACATAAGAAGCAAAATTACATGAAAATTCTTGGTATAGAATTTTGGAATGGTAATCAATCCATTTTTTAATGGTTTTAAAACAATAATATAAAATAGTGTTACACAATGAAGTTATTCTAGTAGAGTTGTAGCTCAATATAAATGAAAGCATTGTTTAATAAGACCATCTAATTTATCATTTCAAGATATATTCCTTCATGTGACAAACATTACTTAAACTTAAGAAACTATCATGTATTGGTCACCTTGAACATTATGTTATGCAATGTTTCGTAAGTGTACACAATCTGTGCTGATCATATTTATCTTGTTATGGATCCATAAGTTTTTTTTTCTGATGGCCGAAAAAAATGACATTTTTTGAAATCTATTTATTTCCAAAGAGAGTTAAAGTGAAGCTATCAGCACTTTTGTGAAGCACGTGAATCTTGGAACGAATGGAAGCTTTTGGGTTTTCAGAACAGCCAACTATTGAAAGTTACAGAAAAAAAAAGCAAGAAACAGAAAGCAGAACTAGTTTAGATACCTTTGTAAAAAGTTTAAATGCATTTTTAACTGGACATATCCGTTAATCCTATAATTTTCAATGCCCTTAACTTTCCTTTTACTTTTATTCAGAATCATCAGCCCATTCTCAGTTAATCATTTATTTGCAGCCATAGGTAGTAAATGGTACTTTGATCTTGTTTGCTAATTTTAGATATAAACCGATTCTGAGCACTTGCTGTGTAAAATGCATTCCACCTGTTTTGCAACTTTAAATACAATCTCATGTTCTTTACACAAAAATAATTCTCATTTGTGTTGCTTTTTGTTAACAGTTGGGATCTTACTCTTTCATTGCTTGAGCTTTAGCCTTTCATCTTTTTGAACTGGAACTCTGCTGTTCACAAATCTTTTCTACCTATATGCATCTTTATTTTTTTAAATCTTTTTATGGAAGGAAACAAGTTTTATTCGATCCATCTCCCACAACCTCCAGCCTCCCCCCACATTAAAATGCCCTTCTTGAAGTGCATTTCTTATCAAAAATTTTCCAGCTCACAGAGTAGGTACCAGCAGCCCCTAAGTGGCTTAAAGGACTTAAAGCACCAAAGCAGAAGAAACTAAAGAGTTAAGGTATTTTCTGGTTACTTAGTTTTCTCATGTGGAATGTGGTGTCATGCACAGTGGCAAAGAGACCCCACGGCTTTCACAAGCTCATCAAGCCAGACGACATAAAGTGATGTTATTTGGGTGAGGATCTTAGAAGATGTCCAAAGCTCCTAGGCAAAATAATCTCTCAGTGTAAATGAGTAAACTATCAGTGCATCAAACAGAATGCAGTAGCAACAAAAATAGGAATAAGATATGAATAGATGGGCATCATAATAGTAAAGAAAAGTATTATTATCTGAAAAGTCAGCATTGAACATATGGTTTTTTTAAGAGGGAGAAAACTTTGTTTTCCTATTCATATGTGAATGAGTTGCTGCTTAGCTAGAAATAGGAAAGAAGGAAAGAAGGGAGGAAGGGGGAAATGCAATGATAAAGAAAAGAAGTAAGGGAGGGAGAGGAGCAGGAAGAGGGAGTGAAGGAAGGAAAATTATTAAACCAAAGACCTTTTGCTACATTCTACAATATATCAGACTAATGATTTCACATTTCATTCTTCCTTTATAAAATACTAGGAAATCACTCCATAAGAAAATTGAAGATTGATTACTTTGGAAAGAGATATAAGGCAAATTTCATACATAACATAACTTTTTCTTTTTCCTTTTTTTTTTCTCAAAGTCCTCACATAGATACCTTTCCCTTAGTAAAGAAAAGCTGACTTAATTATTTAGTAAAGGAAATTAAATTAAAAACTTTTAAAAAATATTTTATTTATTTATTTGAGAGGCAGGATTACAGACAGTGAGAGGAAGAGACAGAGAGAAAGGTCTTCCATCTGTTGGTTCACTCCCCAAATGGCCACAATGGCAGAGCTCATGTGATCTGAAGCCAGGAGCCCCCTCCAGGTCTCCCAGGGGTCAAAGTGCTTGGGCCATCCTCCATTGCTTTCTCAGGCCACAGCAGAGAGCCGGAATGGAAGAGGAACAGCCTGGACTGGAATTGGTGCTCACATGGGATGCCAGTGTCACAGGTGGAGGATCACTGCGCTGCTCCAAATAAGAAACTCTTAACATGATTTTGAAACATTGGAAGATTTCAAGTACCCTCTCTTTAGTTGAACAAAACAGCCCTTGGCTGGGTTCATTATTTACAAGAGGGGAGCTTGCTTGAGAAGTTACTAAAACAGCCTAAGCCTCAATTTCTTTATGTATAAATTGGAGATAATGACAGGTCTTACTTTTGGTTGCTGTGAGGCCAAAATGAGTTAAAGCACTTAGCTAAAACTCTATCACATCAGAATGTTTTATCACCACCAAAACAAATGACCACAAACAAACTTTGTGTTGTTGGCTTCAACAATGCAAATTCATTGTTACAGTCCATGGAGGTCAGAAGTCTGACCTGAGTCTCACTGGGCTAAAACTAAGGTGTCAGCAGGCTAATGTTCCTTTCTGAAGACTCTGTGGGAGAATCCATTTCCTTGCCTTTTCCAATTTCTAGAGGATACATGCATTCCCTGTCTAGTGACCCTTTTCCTCCATGGTTAAAAAAATCCCTGTTGCATTGATGTCTTCCTCACTGTAACAGGATTTTTTTTTTCTTTAAGGATTCATGTGATTATATTGGGCAAACATAAGTAAACAATGAAAATATCTACCTCAGTGTCATAAATCACATCACAAAGTCTCTTTTGCCATGTCACCTAATATCAGGTTTGGAGAATAAAATGTGAACGGCTTTGGGGAGGTTAGTTTTCTGCTTACCAAAGCATGATATAACAAAATGTGCTCAAAAATGTGATTAATTTATCATCATCAACATCAGTATATATGTCACATACTTATATATTCTAATAACTTAGGTGTTATTTACTGACTTCTCCTATGATTATTTCTTGGATGAAGAATGAGGTAGCAAGTGACAGGAAGTGTCTTACAAAAGGCCATGCAGCCAGTTGATGCTGATTTTGTGCAATTCATAGTTCCTGGTACAGCACAGTGCTTTTCCCTTATTACAATGCTGAGAACAGCTATACAATTGTATATCTAATTTTAAACATTTCAAAATGAAACACATATAGAGCCTCAAAAATCAAGCTACATTGCTTATATTGCACAAATAAGAACATAATAAAATCAAAACAACAATTTGTCCATTTTGTGTAGAAATGCTCTAAAATGTATTAGGGAGAATTCTTACTGCTAAACTACATTGAAATCAAGTTGGAATTTATATTTGGAAAAAGTGAATATTTATTGCACAAATATTATGTTTCTATGCCTTCTTTTGTCCTTGCTGGTTTATTCTTTTCTTTCCTTTTTTTCTGTTTCCACATTTCTGAATGAATATATAGGAAAAATTAAAACCCCCAAAAGAGAACAGCAACCTACTACACTGTTGTTTTTAAGAATTTCCATGTTGGTTCAAATGAGTTACTCCCAAAACTGTTTGCAATATACTGGGTTGCAGTTTGAAAATCCCTATCAGTATACCCTATTTGATAGAGATAATCTCAGACTTACTGATACTTTACAAATATAATTTAACATTTGTTCATCATACTTTGTTCAAACACTGTAAACAAATCTATTACTATTTTCTAACATATTTAAATAAAACTTGTGCTAAGTGTAATAGTTTGATAGTTGTTATATCTGATTCCTATAATAAACACTGAAAGTTTCCAGTTTTCAGCTGCTCTTTTCAGGAAAACTTTTACAATTTCTTGACATCGTATGTATAGCAATCTGAAATTTACCTAAATACTGAGAAACAATGACAGAAAGTTTCTATAAATGGGTAAAGAAATCACTCCTACTCATTAGTTCCTTCTGTCAATTTTGTATTATTTTTTTCATTTATGACCCTATGAGAAAATGCTGCTTCACCAACAAATGAACTAGTACCACCTGACCAAAAGCTTGAATAGCAATTAATTTAGCTATTTGAGATTTGTACATGTGATGGCATTTCTAGTTTAGGTGTAAGTGATAAATGGCAAGTATGTCATTCATTGTTCTAGACATGCTCACTGTGATACCTTTTCAAGATATGTTATATCCTGTAATATACAAACGTTCTAAGTGTAAACAGGTATTCATGATGCTCAAAGTATGCATTCTGTTAAGTTGCTTTTTCATTGGAGAATTTTAACCTATTATTTTGTATTCAAATTGCATGCTATTGACCGGCGCCAAGGCTCACTAGGCTAATCCTCCGCCTGCGGCGCTGGCACACCTGGTTCTAGTCCCGGTTGGGGCGCCCGGTCCTGTCCCGGTTGCCCCTCTTCCAGTCCAGCTCTCTGCTGTGGCCCGGGAGGGCAGTGGAGGATGGCCCAAGTGCTTGGGTCTCTGCACCTGCAAGGAAAACCAGGATGAAGCACCTGGCTCCTGGCTTCGGATTGGTGCAGCACACCGGCTGTAGCAGCCACTTCGGGGGCGAACCAACGGAAAAGGAAGACCTTTCTCTCTGTCTCTCTCTCTCTCACTGTCTAACTCTGCCTGTCCAAAACAAAACAAAACAAAACAAAACAAAACATACCAACTGCATGCTATTATTAGGTAGAGAAAAGATATTAGGAATTTATTTTTTCACTAACTGGAGCTCTTACAGTGTAAAAATGTATGCCTTGTCAGATGAAATTTCAAAATAAAAGTGACAATAATATCCAAGGTTATTAGTCCAGTTCAATGAATAATGAAGAATGATGCAGTTCAATAGTAGTATATTTTTAATTTAATTTTATATAGGATGACATTTGTGAACTACAATTCTAAATCCTAATCTATAGCCTACTTAAATTGGTCAACACAGCAGAGGGTAAAAGCTACCACCTACAGTGCCAGCATCCCATGTGGGCACCAATTCTAGTCTTGGCTGCTCCACTTCTGATTCAGCTCTCTAGTATGGCCTGGGAAAGCAGTGGAAGATAGCCCAACTCTTTGGGCCTCTGCACCCACATGGGAGACCTGGAAGAAGCTTCTGGCTCCTAGCTTTGTACTGGCCCTGCTCCAGCACTTGTGGCCATCTGGGGAGTGAACCAGTGGATAGAAGACCTCTCTGTCTCTCTTTCTGCCTCTATCTCTCTGTAACTCTGCCTTTCAAATAAAAAAGAAAAATACTTCAGGTTAAAAGGATTTCATGTCACAAAGAAAATCTAAACAGGTTATTTCCAAATTTCTTTTGTTAAACATTAAACAATTTTATTCAGTATAGTTACTTGAACATCATTCTTTCAGTACCAGGCATCAACTGAATGTTTGGGAAAGGGTAAGAAGATAAGAGGCTCAAATAGTTGGATTTAGAAAATTTGAAATAATAAAAACTTGTCTACAATGCCTAAAGGAGGAAGGCCTGTTTAACCTGGAAGCTCTCCATCAAGAAAACTTTTTGAAGAGAGGCCACTTACAGCCTAAGGCACAGTATCGTTTGGAGGCTCACATCTCCAAATGTCTTACTTACTTTGCTAGGTAAACAAAATATCTTGAAATGTACACTGGAGTCGGATATGAGCAGCAGGCACTGATGGCAACAGCACTAATTCCACTCTAATAGTCGGACTGTGAAAAATAACACATGTGAAAACCATCAGTGACCCAGCTGAGCAGTTTCAAATGATATATGGGAAATATCCAGATATGTTTTGTTTGTTTTTTAACAATAATAAGTTTTCTGCTCTGAACAGTGTTCAGAGAATGCTGTTTACATTCAGACCAATAATAGATTGAATTGTGCCAAAAGACAGCATAAATGTGTATTTTTACACTAACAACTTGTTTATACCTTTTTGCATGGGTGATGAAATATTCTGGATGGGAAAATTTTCAAAACATCAAAAATGCTCATTACATTTTAAAATTATGTTAACAAAACATGCTATGATTATTTTAGATGACAATTTTTCTAACTGGACACTTCTCTAGTTTACCCCTTGAACCTGATAGCCTATTTTTGATGGTATGGGGTCACAACTATTGAAATATATTTAAAAGGGTTAATCTGGTACTACAGAGCTTGTTCTGGATGAATATCATTGTGAATATCACCAAAATCTTTTTTATGAATAGTAAATAGTAAATAAATAGTAGTATACATGGACTTGCTTTTCTCACCTTAAGTCATCAGACTATAATTTTTACTTAAGGCTGAAAACCAGTTGGTACTTATTGGCATAAAACAGGAGCTTTGTAGAAATGAAAAGCTCAGTATCACACCCCCCCACCAAGACCTGCTCAATGAGAATTTTGACAATGGTCACACATGATTTGAATGCACATTAAATTTGAGAATCATTGACTTAGAAGACAATACTACAGGGCTGGTGATGTGGCATAGCAGGTAAAGCCATTGCCTGTAGTGCTGGCATCATATGGGCCCCAGTTCAAGTCCCGGATGTTCCACTTCCAATCCAGCTCTTTGCTATGGCCTGAGAAAGCAGCAGAAGATGGCCCACGTGTTTGGACACCCACAAGAGAGATCTGGAAAAAGCTCCTGGCTCATGGCTTTGGATTGGCACAGCTCCGGCATTTGCGACCATCTGGGGAATGAACCAGCGGATGGAAGACCTCTCCCTCTCTCTCTCCTTGCTGCTGCTCCTGACTGTCTATAATTTTTTTTCAAATAAATAAGTAAATATTAAAAAAATAACATAATACTACCCAAAAAAAGACTCTCCAATGATGGACTTTCATTACTTCTACTTGAGAAATCAGTTTTCTGTTCTTAGATCTTAATTTTTCTCTTTAATACTACTCTTTAGTCCACTTCAGGAGATACCTTTGTTCTATACATTACCCTTAACAAAAATTTTAATCTTGTGATAAAATCTCCTGGCTTAAACAATTTCACTGCAGATAAACATATATACTATTCAACTTAGTTTAGAGCCTTGAATCATAGATTTTTTGGGGGGACAGGTAGAGTTATAGACAGTGAGAGAGACAGAGAGAAAGGTTCCTTACATTGGTTCACTCCCCAAATGGCCACCATGGCCAAGGCTGCGCCAATCCAAAGCCAGGTGCTTCCTCCTGGTCTCCCATGCAGGTACAGGAGCTCAAACACTTGGGCCATCCTCCACTGCCCTCTCGAACCACAGCAGAGAGCTGGACTGGAAGAGGAGCAACCGGGACTAGAAACCGGTGCCCATATGGGATGCCCAAGCCTCAGGTGGAGGATTAACCAAGTGAGCCACAGCACCAGCCCCTGAGTCATAGTTTTTTTATAAAAGATTTATTTATTTATTTGAAAGGCAGAGAGAGAACGAGAGAGAGAGGAGAGAAAGAAAGAATCCTCCATTGTTGGTTCACTCCTCAAATGTTCACAATGTCTGGGACTGGGCCAAGTGGAACACAGAAGCCAAGAGATTCCTCTGGGTCTCCCACACTGGTATTAGGGGCCTAAGGACTTGGGATATCTTCTGCTGTTTTCCCAGATGCACCAGCAGGAAGCTGGATCTGAAGTGGAGTAGCTGGGACTCAAACCAATGCCCCTATGAGATGCTGGTACTGCAAGCAGTGGCTTAGCCCACTAAGCCACAGTGCCGGCTCTGAGTCATAGATTTTTTAATCCTTTAAGAAATTTTACAAATCACCAGGTTCAATCTAATCACCTTATTTTGCAGGAGAGAAAATGAGTCCAGAGGGTGAAATGATCTGTTTATCATATTAATCAAGAACTAACATGCCATTCTTTAAATCACAGGTCCACATTATACTTACATTACTCAATTTTTTTTACTTTGTTTCCTGTTGAAATTCATGCACTCACTGTTCTTTCAAGTTGTAGTGTAAAAGTTATTCAGAGATTTTCCCTTAATTCTTCTATGTTTTTATCAAGATATTTATTCAGGCTCTCATTTTAAGATGCTATTTATTTTCATTTTATTTGAGGACTTAGATGGGGGAGAGGCAGGGGGGAGGGGGAGTCTTCTGTCTAGTGATTCATTCAGCCTGGCTAGGCCACGATGAAGCTAGGAATCAGAAACTCAAGTACTTAAGCCATCATCTGCTACCTCCCAGGATGTGCATTAGCAGGAATCTGGATGGGAAGTGCAGAGTATCCAGAAGTTAAACTACAAACTCTGACATGGGATGCAGGCATCGCAGATAGCAAGTTAAGCCTCAGTGACAAAGGACTCCCCCATCCAAGTTTATAATTTATTTATGCCACACACTTCATCTTTGCCAGCTGACCTGGTCTACATTAAGGCTTTATACATTTTCCACTGGAGCTCTCCTGGTCTTCATTTCTGCCTGATTGACTTTAGTATCAGATTGGTGGCACTCTGTTCACTCTTAACCACTGCCAGTTCAGCCTAGAACCTTCCTAACCTAACAGACCTAACTTTCCCTCAATATATCACTAGCTGTCTTGAGCTGGTTTGGTTTCTAACTATAAGTCTTCAAAGTCTATTTCTGATTTGAAATACAGTTTTAGCCTCTACCTTCTCTGACTCAACAGTATAAAAGGAAACAAATACTTCAGAACTCTTCTGTTCCCAGTTCCCCTTTCTTCGGATCTCATAAAGCTCTTAGATTACTTGCCTTCTTTGATTGTTTTTCTCTATTCCTCCTGTGTAGCTGGTAGAGGAACACGGGAATAGGAACATTTCATTTCTTTCTTGTAAGTCTATGAAGTAAACTAGGAAAAAAAGAAACACTGAATTGGCCCCCCAAGTGTGTTTTTAGTTTAGGTCTTCTGTTAGATACCCTCTCTTTCCAGGAGATGAAAGTTCAGTGCAGCTATCCAAGGGCAGAAGCTACATAAGGATTTAAGGTTAGTTTGTAATAGTTTGTATTAATTTACCTGGAATTTCCCTTGAACATAATCTCTACAAGAATCTGGGAGGTGGAACCAGGGCTGTGGAATAGTAGGCTAAGCCTCCACCTGTGGCGCTGGCATTCCACATGGGCGATGGTTCATGTCCCAGCTGCTCTATTTCCAATCCAGCTCTCTGCTTATGGCCTGGGAAAGTGGTGGAAGATGGCCCAAGAGCTTGGGCTCCTGCACCCCGTGGGAGACCCAGATGAAGCTCCTGGCTCCTGTATTTAGATCAGCCCAGCTCTAGGTATTTGGGGAATAAACCAGCAGACAGCTCTTTCACTATGTCTCTCCCTCTCTCTGTCTGAAAGTCTGCCTCTCAAGTAAATAAATAAAATCTTTAAAAAAAGAGATGACTTTAAATTTAAAAACAAAAAGAATCTGGGAGATATATGTGGCAGGAAGAATAGAGTGAAAGGGAATTCTATTTATGGAAAATGACACTGGACACTAGAAAATTTTATATGATTACATTTTCAAAAAATAGTTATTTCATCTGCAACATTTATGACCCTTGAATCTTAGCTGGTTTCCCCACATGAAAATATTCCTTTCTTAGGATTTATTGATAAAAATTCTTGCAAAACTAGGCAAAATCCTCTTCCTTTACTGGTAACCCATAATAAATGTTTGCCTAGCAGAAAACTGAATAAATAAATAAATAAATATGCCTTATGCTCTGCTCGGAGAGATAGCACAAGAATAATTCAGTTTCAAATAATCTAATTTCAATGCAAGTGTTTATTTTCAAAATATAATTTATCCATTATAAAGTTAGACCTTATGCTAACCAATTTGAAAACTATGTTGAAAGATAAATGGAAACTATTTCTTGAAGTAAGTTTTCCATTTATATTTTTTGGGAATGCTTTTGGACTGCTGGTTTTCAGAAGCTGATCTTCCCAATTGCCCCCTATGTGGTGAATTAATTTAACTGTATATGCAACCTATTTTGTGGTAAATTACACAGTAAGAAAAGAGTGCAATTATAACAGATGCATGCTAACTAAAATGAATAAAATGAGAATTTAAAATGATGTAGAATGTATTCTTCCCTTATTAAAAATGAATGCTAATTCCCTTCACAATGGACTTTTTCATGCAATTTACTCTCTTCTTACTCCCTTCTTCTTTAAGAAGAACTATTGAGTTATACTTAAATATAATATTAAGACATAATTAAAGCTTGCTGAAAGGCCATTTGGGAGGTAGAAAATATACTGGACTTTATAAACTGGTATAATAATCTGATTCATAGAACAGCAATTTATGTGAAAATTTAGTAAATGCTAAAACATCTCAAATAGCTGAGTAGAGTAAGCATCTGCTATGCATGAAAGCATTTTTAAAAACAATCAAGCAGAGCTTTGAAAATATCTATCATTATACTGAGATCTTCATTCAATAAACTGGCCTAGTGGCTCTCCCAGTAGAACTATCAGTGCAATGAGAATCCAGTGGGATGCTGTGTTATGAAGCATGGGAGGATCAATGCTTTCATCTAAAAACATTAAATTTAGAAGGGTTCAATTTTTCTATAAATAAATTAACCCTTTTAATGATTTAGTTAAGTTATTGAAAAAACTCTTTAATCCAAAAAGTTTTGTACGCAATAACTAGCTACTAAGAAATATGACCTTGTTATTTTAGCAGTTGGAAACCATCAAGAGGAGAAGGCATTTGATTAATCTCATTTTTAAAAACCATTATTTTTGGTAAATGGATATAATTTGTACTAATCTGTACAGCCAACTCAAAGCTTAACCTTGCATGTGGTTTCTTTGGTTCATATAAATTTGTGCTTTTCTTAAAGTATCTTTCAAAGCTCTTTAATTAACATATCATTAGAGTACCCAATGATAAATCAACTAGTAGATTTAAAAACATGAAGTAACCTTTTTTTTTGAGGTAAAAATGATCACTCATATGTAATTTCATATCGATTAATCTAAAAACAAGATTGGTAAATATATGATTTCATTAATATCATGGTTATAATTCAATAATAAAGTTGGTTTGTACTATATATATTCGTTAAATGAAAGAATAAATGGTAGATAGTTGATACAATGTTTATACCTATCAAATTTCTTATAGATGTAATACTGAAACCTAACATTTCTAGGTTAACCTATATTGATTTAATGTTTATTTTGCCTCCTAGGAAGAAAATTCACCTTTTCTGTTTGCATGTAATAATCAGATTCTTCTTTCTCTTTGACAGATACACACACAAGGCAATCCTGTCTGGAGTCTCAAAACAAACTAGAATATCTGCTAGGATTTCTCTCAGGACTATAGGCCTAACATTTCTTTCAAACAAATATCAATCCTATACTCAAAGCAAAACACAGGATATTTTTGATCAAGAGCAAGCATCCTGTGTGTGTGAGTGCTAATGTTAGCAATTTGGATGCACCATCCGTAGACTCCTTTTCATGCTGCATTAGAGATGCAAGCATTGATATTGCCAGAATATGTCTACTTTTATTTTTATCTTGATGTGTAAGGCATAATGTATTTTTCATAACTCAAGATTTGCAAGGTAAAAATTGGATAATGAAAAAAGGCTATAAAAGGATACTTCAAAATGTTATGGACAATGGAATTAAAAGATAAGTTCATTTTAATGAAAAATATTTTAAAGTCTACACATATAGGGTTATTAAAAAGTTCATAGGAAATCCATTTTATGAAAAATTATGAATGGATTTCAAGTTTCTTTGCACCAAAGTAGACTTATCTTTTAATTCCATTTCCCACAAATTTATTGAAGTACTCTCTTGTATTCTAATTTCAGAATATATGGTGATGGGACCCTCATTACATATTTCAAAATATTTTCAAACTTTTTACTATTACCCTCCCAAAAAAAGTCCTTTAGAATTTTAATTTTGTCGATAGGCTCAATGACAAGTATTTGCTTTCCTAAGATATTACCATGTACTGGTTCACTAACTTCCTAATTGTTCCTCTGGCTGGGTGAAGCATTCATTCTGGTGGCACATATCCACAACAGCTGTTTATTCCACATGTTTCCATGAGAGCATATTAACCTGAGCACATGGGGATAATTATCATATTCAAGTGCTTTGGGATGTTAATATGCCTTCTCTGTCATATCCCTTGATTATCTTGACCATGGTATAACAATGTAGAAATATCGTTAAATCTTTATGGTACTAATAACTATCTGAAAGTTATTCACATTGACTTTGCTTGAGACATAACTGAGGTTCTGTAAATGCTTTCCAATTTATTGGGTAGCAATCAATAAATAGGCTAACTTCCCCATTCCCCATAAAGGTATGTATGGTATGTATTAATATTGGTTAGCAATAATAACATGACTCATTGACCTTTTGATGATCTGAGTGATTCCAGATTTCATAATTTTTTATTTGAAACCTGGGTGTGGTGACCAAATAACATGCCATATAGATTAAGCTGGTACATGAAAACAATGTTGATATCTTGATTAGAAATGTTCTTTGTTTGGCTTTCCAGTTGTTATACAGTGAAAGTAACTCATGCAGTAGAGAAAAATGATCATAAGTTACTCTTTAACTTTCCTATTCATATGATTTCAACATTTTACATGATTGATTTTCTAAGATATAATATGCATTTGATATATCATAGCTATATTGTTATATCTGTCTACTTTTTATTCTCTAGAAAATTGCTTCTAATCAAGAGTACTTTCTCATTTCCAATATTGTGTTTAAAATATTAAAACTAGGTGTAAGTTTCCAATCATTTTATCAAATTCCTTCATTTAACAAATAAAAAGATAAAAGGACATTAAGAGACTGTTGAAGAAGACATAGTTTGCTAAAAGTCAAGTTAAAAGAGATATCCATGGTGTCAGCACTGTGGCCTAGTGGGTGAAGCCAGCGCCTACAGTGCCAGCATCCCATATGGGTGCTGGTTCGTTTCCCGGCTGCTCCACTTCCAATCTGGCTCTCTGCTGTGTCCTGGGAAAGCAGCAGAAGAAGGCCCAAGTCCTTGGGCCCCTGTGCCTGCGTGGGAAGACCTTGATGAAGCTCCCGGCTCCTGACTTCGGATTGGTGCAGCTCCAGCCATTGTGGCCAATTGGGGAGTGAACCAGCTGATGGAAGATCCCTCTCTCTGCCTCTCCTTCTCTCTGTGTGTTTAACTCTGACTTTCAAATAAATAAATTAATCTTTAAAAATTAAAAATAAAAAAGTAATTTGAACTTAGAATAATGATTACTATAGATTTGGAAGGGTGCTAGGGAGGGAAGTAGAAAGAAGCTGGATAATAGATATCAAAACACAACTAGTTACAAGTAATGGGTTCTGATGTTCCACAGTACAACGGAGAGGCTGATTATAATAATGTATTATATACTGCATGAAGGAGGGGAGCTAGAAGGCTCCAAGCCAGGGGGAAGGATGGGGTGGGGTGGGGATGTTGGTTGATGGTGTGATCAGTTTACTCTGTGGACATGTTGAAACACTGTACTGCATCCTTAGGTGTGCGAAGTGCACAGTTCAAAAATTTTAAAATACGATATTAGGGACTTAACTGGATTCTTCAAAATCCCAGACAAAGGTCTCACATTCATTATGTACCAAACTATAAATCTTACAAAATTGTTTATTATTGTACGTAGTTCATTTCACCCAAATGTTACCTGTGTTGTCATGTATTCTATAATATACACTCTTTGATTGCCCTGCATTCTGTCGCTCTTCTGGTATCTTTCTATATTCCATGAGTGACCTTTCCCTTTTCCTCTCTGACTGGATAGTGAGATAGTAAAAATGCATTCTCTCTTTGGGGATATCTCTGTATGCATAGTCCTGACTATGCTCCTGCTATCCAGACCACAATTGCAATTGCTCACAAGTACTTTTCATCCCTTATCCTTTGCAATTCTACTGCAGTTCAATGTGAAGTCTAACACATAGTAGGTGCTTGTTGGAACCGTAGGAAAATTCAGGTAAACAGGTTGACTATTAGCGTTAAGACTGCATGCTGCTATGTTCTCTTATCCCTGCCTTCATGGCAACCTGGCAGGACTCAGTGTTAAGTACATTTTCTGCTGGTCAGCAGGTCCAGTAGAGCTGATACATTTTCTGTTGGGTAACTGCTTGGTTAATGGCCACTGTTGTGCAACCCTGTATAAAAGGAGATAGCCCCTCTGGGCTGCTGCTGCTGTGTTCTAGTAACCTAGGCTGCTTTTGCTGCTACCTGAATAAAGAATGACCCATCTGCCTACATTTTCATGAGTATTCTTTCAGTTCCTGGTCCTGTGTGCCTCAACATCCCCGATGATGGAGTACAGGTCTGACAGCGCTCCACGATTGTTGATAAATAAACAGGAAATAAATGAGTACATAAATGAACATTAAGATATAGTTCTTGTCTTCATGTAACAAATGGAGAGAAAGAAATGCCCATAGGATACAAGCTCTCTTCCAGGAATGGGGACATATGAGAGGCCCATTATCAATGCTGTACCACAGAGTAAGGTTTCTGAAGAATGAAAGCCTAGGTAATGAATGCATTTAGTGACTCATATATTATCCAGTTTTTCAATAGATCAATCAAGTGGGTACAAAAATTTAATTGTCTCCATGAAGACCATTTTGCCATCTCAACTATCCAGGTAGATATGACTATTCAGATATTCCTGGGTAAAATTTCTTGAGCACTTCTAATTAACAAGTCACAGAGAAAATTCTTGATTCCAAATTTGTCACAAATCATGAAACAGTTAACTAGCAATTGTGTTGTTCTATAAACTTCTATTTGGGAGTTCACAGAACAATGTAACTTCAACAGATCTTATTTTTCAATATAAAGTATAGGTCATGGGAAAATAGATTAAAATTAAATTTCTTTTAGTGCAAAACATTGAACTCCATGAATATTTTTTCATAATATGCATTTTATATTAACTCTTTTGAACACCATACTCCAGTAAAGCTACAAGGTCAGCTCAGTCTCAGTCTCCTTGTGAAAAATATGTTCCAATTATGGCCTGATCTCAGTCATGTGGAGACATTCAAACTTTAGAGGATTTTTTTGCTAATTTTTTTCATAATTTGTCCTAAAATGGACAAACTATATACTATTAATAAAACTAATAATTATGATATTATTTTTCCCAATACACTCCCTGTTTAAAAAGTAAAAAGGTTTTTACTTGAGCATTTTGAATTTTTCCTTTATAATATGACTTAATATTAGGAGAAAATGATCAAGTTTCAGCAATATTTCCTGCCTCATTTTTCATTTGTTTTCCATTAAACTCTCTTCTCAGGATTAATTGGTTTACAGTTAATAGGTCTACTAAATAAGAACCTATTTACTGGGGTTGGCGCTGTGGTGAAGCAGGTAAAGCCACCCCCTTCAGTGCTGGCATCCCATTTGGGCGCCGGTTCGAGTCCCAGCTATTCCACTTCCAATCCAGCTCCCTGATAACTGTTTGGGAAAACAATAAAAGATGATAGAAGTGCTTGGGCTTTTGCACCCACCTGGGAGACCTGGAAGAAGCTCCTGGCTTCAGATCGACACAGCTCCAGCAGTTGCAGCCATCTGGGGTGTGAACCAGGGGATGAAGACCCCTCTGCCCTCTCTCTGCCTCTGCCTCTCTCTAACTCTGCCTTTCAAATAAATAAATAATCTTAAAAATAGAAACTATTTACTTTAAAATTACTAGATAAAATTCAGTAAATAGCAAAGAAATCAATACATTTAATTCTTATACTGAAGTTAAACTTGAGAAGTAGTCACAAGTACCCTAAATGAATTTGTCAGATAGCTCAAATAACACCTTTATAATTTTATACAAAAAAAAAAAAAAAAAGACTAAGAGATACCTAAATGACAGACATTCAATTTTTTTTTTTTTTCCATCAGCAAAACCTCTCATTCTTAACTTTGGGACACGTTCAAGTAATATGTGGAATTCACTTCAAGTAATTCACTTCAAGTAATATGTGGAAATATTCAATAAACAAAAAAACATTTCTCGGGGCCGGCACTGTGGCACAGCAGGTTAATGCCCTGGCCTGACGCGCCAGCATTCCATTTGAGCGCTGGTTCTAGTCCTGGCTGCTCCTCTTCCAGTCTAGCTCTCTGCTATGGCCTGGGAAAGCAGTGGAGGATAGCGCAAGTCCTTCAGCCCCTGCACCCATGTGGGAGACCCTAAGGGGGCTCCTAGCTCCTGGCTTCGGATTGGTGAAGCTCCGGTCTTTGCGGCCAACTGGAGAGTGGACCATAGGATGGAAGACCTCTCTCTTTCTGCCACTCCTCTCTGTGTAACTCTGACTTTCAAATAAAAAAAAAATTCTCTGGTTCATTTTTATAAAGACATCACTTAAAATCAATATTTAATCTGTACTTCTTGTAGAATTAATCTTGTTGAAAAAGATAAAAGAAACCTAATTCAAAATTAAGCATAATTTTATCTTTATTTCACTTATTTTATTGCCTAATATTCCATCTTTAACTTGGTGACCCATAACTTGTGCTATGAACATTCCATATTTCAGAAAGAAAGATAAAGACATCACTTTTTTTTTTTTTTTTTTTGACAGGCAGAGTTAGACAGTGAGAGAGAGAGACAGAGAGAATGGTCCTCCTTCCGTTGGTTCACCCTCTAAATGGCTGCCACGGCCAGTGCACTGAGCCAATCTGAAGCCAGGAGCCAGGTGCTTCTTCCTGGTCTCCCATGTGGGTACAGGGCCCAAGCACTTGGGCCATCCTCCACTGCCCTCCCGGGCCACAGCAGAGAGCTGGACTGGAAGAGAAGCAACCAGGACAGAACCCGGCGCCCCAACCAGGACCAGAACCTGGGGTGCCAGCGCCGCAGGCAGGGGATTAGCCAAGTGAGCCGTGGCGCCGGCCAAAGACAGAACTTTTAGCAGTGAAAAATGAAACTGCTGTTGTTTCTCAGGATAAGATGATTGACATTAAGTACTGAATAACCTAAGTCTTCTCTGGTTCTCTTCGCAATTAGTGAGTAATATTTAAAAGTTGGGTATGGGCCATAGTCCTGGACTCAGATTTTGGATTGGAAAAATGAAAGATTTTTATGTATCTCATGTAAGTGCCAAGTCTAATGGCATTCATCTTATTAGCCCTATTAAACAAACTATATAGATTCACAAACTTTCTCTTAATTTTCTGCATTCCACTTTTTACTCTAATCACTTCTGATGTTTCCTATTCTTACAAACAGTGTTAGTTAAAAAAAAAAAAAAAAAGGAAATTCAAAACTTCTTTTTGTCCCAAGGTTGTGCTATTTCAACCTCTCTGGGGAGTCCACAGATAGGGCAATGTGAGGAGTTATGCACTGTCACAGACTGAACAAAATCTCATCAATCAGACAATAGGATTTTGCTCTCTGGTGCCTTCTTTCCACTAGAGTGGAAACAAAGGAAAGAATCCCCCAAAAAGCAATTTTGTTGAATTACTTTGTAAGACCAGGGAAACAAATGACAGTGCTTGTCTCTATAGCAAGCATTTTCCAACATGAATAAATTGTCCTCAGAAAATATATTTTATGTGAAATTGAATTTCACAAATACAAAGGGTCCAAAGTAACAGCATATAAAAATGTTTAAAAAATACTAAAGTCAAGCTCACTGCTATGTACGGGGAAGAGAAAAGTTCTCACCCCAATAAGCTCTTCTTTGCTGCATGTTAGCCCAGCTTGCCCCTTCCATAATCCCAGAAGCTACCATGCTGACACCATGTTTGGAGGGATTTGGCTCTGAGCTCTATGATAGTCTCTTAAATTAAAGGTTCAAAATTCTGCTCCCTTCTCCAGACTCCATGGTGAACACACACACAAACACATTATTATTATACACATTATATACAAACATCAGATATGGAAAGTGTGGAGAGAAGAAAAGCTTGAAAAAAGTATTAACACTGTTTCAAGAACCAAAGCACAAATATCAAGAGTTCTAACAATAGTCTTTGAGTCAAAAATGAGAGTAGAGACAAAAGAATTTTCTCCAGTTTGGGGAAAGATGAATTTACATATTTAAAAAAATACAGCAATCCTTGTAACAATTCAAATACAATAGTGTCAGGCCTAAGAATATTTTAGTCAAATTTGGCATAAACAAAGATGAAATTTTGAAGTCAGCAAGAGAAAACTGACCTATTAGACAGAGAAGGATGACTGAAATTACTTCAGCCTTCTAATTAGAAATAATTGAAGCAAGAACACATTAATTCACCATCTTTAAAGTATTGAAAGACAACATTTTCATTCAGGAGTATCTATTAAACAACAAAAAAACGTTCTAGAGAATGAAATGCTGAAGGTAGGCACTTCAGATTGAGGGTAAATGATAGTTAATGAACTCAAAACTTCAAAAGAAGACAATGAAGAGCATTTGGAAAGGTAAGTATGTGATAAACATAAAACCAGTATTTCTTTCCAATTTTCATGAAACTCATATTCACGTGAAGAACTTTA
Source organism: Oryctolagus cuniculus (assembly GCF_964237555.1). Lineage (NCBI taxonomy): Eukaryota > Metazoa > Chordata > Mammalia > Lagomorpha > Leporidae > Oryctolagus > Oryctolagus cuniculus. The sequence goes on along the minus strand of NC_091435.1, from coordinate 60,503,779 downwards.
GACTTCAAACTGAAAGGAATAATAGGTATTCTGGATTTGGAGACTGAAAGAGGATGAGGTAAACAATTGGTTCTCAGGATTCCATCAGGAGCAACCAGATGCATGACAATACCATGTACTGAGATGAGGATGATGGGAAAGGCAGAGATCTCTAAAAGATACAGTACTTACTGGAATAAACTGAATTCTACTGCAGAAACTATGAGACATTCTGAGGAAGAATTTCAGTATATAGCTCAATACAGAGGTCAGGATATCAGAGAAATATTTTGGTTTACAGAAGGAGTGGAAATTTTTTTCCTTCCCAAGGATCATTTAGATATATAACATCACTCATGGATCATACAAAATTTTCGACTTAAAAATTAGCCTGTTTTAGATTTACTGTATTTTGAGTCCTGCTGGTGGTTGCCTTGGCAGGGCCAGAGCAAATGATTTTGTGGGCCTTTTTAATGACCGTTGGGCCAGAACCCCTGATTAAGAGGTATAAATTTTACTATCATTGACACATAGGGATGATAATGGGAGTTAGGTTATGAATGAAAACATCTAAACAAAGAGAAGAATTGTTATGGAATCATGCCACCTGAGGTGCAAGGAATTCCAATATTTCAAGATTAGGTAAATGGGAGCCAGCAGCAAAGGAAATCCAGGGTGGGAACGCAGATGAATATATTGTGTAGTATGGTAGAGGGCAAGAATACAGTGTTTAAGGAAGAGTTCATCCATCACCCATAATCCACCAGAGAAGTCATGTAAAATGAAGACTCAGAAATCTCGTTTTATTAGTAATATAACCCATGATTGATCTTAGGATGAATCATTTTTGTGGAGGGCTGAAGTTTGAAATAAAATTAGGACCTAGGGAGAGATGATGCAAAATCAGTGATTGTAGACAGCTATTTTCAAGAAGCTTGGAAGTAAAAGAAGAAAAAAGGTGGTGGTTAGGAGAATGGATAGAAATAGGCTTTTATAATTCCATTTTTTAAAGTAAGAGAATTCTGAGTATGGTGATGGTGGCCAGGATTCAGTTCAGAGGTAGCAGGTAAAGACATAGAGGAAAGTAAAGACATGGGGAGACATCATGACATATATGGGTTACTGAAATTTCAAGGGTTAATGTAGTAATCAGAAACAGCATTTTAGAAAGCATCTTTTCTTAAATATATTCAAATAATCAAATGTTTTGCTGAGCATGAAATTTATAAGCAGTTGTATTTGATGCTAGAAAATTTTACTAGCAAATTGTGTGCATGTGATTAAGTTTACTGTATTTAAACCTTATGTCCCAGTTAATGAAAAGTTAAAGATATATTTTATCCACTCAGCAAAGACCATTTTAAAGGAAACTGCTAACTTAGCCTGCAAATTAGTTTCAAGCAAGTACATAACTGAAACAGATGAACAGAATACATATTGCAATTTTGTGTTTTACTTCTGTAGATTTACCTTAGCAAGTTATCCTCAAAGCTCCTGAGAGATTAAAAACCATCAGAGTGTTTTTAAAAATCTCATTTAAAATTTTGCTAGCATACAAACTAAACTCATACAACAACTATTAGATAGAGTTATCTTCCATTTTAAGAAACATTTTTTGAATAAACTATAAACTTAAAACCTTCTATATTAATAGCTATTGCTTGTTGGTTTAAATTCAAAATTCAGATTCTAAATAACCCACCCCTTGGCTTATTGACAATGTAAGCAAACACCCTTAAGGAGCAAAGCTTGTTACAGAATGCCTGGCCAGATGTTCAGCCACATTAGGGACTAAATAGGTGACCCTTGGTATCTTTACAAGAACACAAACTACTCTTAACCCACTGGCCTTAGCTTACCCACTCAACTGCTAGCCAATTTTCACTCTACTAGAGCTACTATGGGGATTATCATTAGCTGGAATTTGAATTAATGGGTTATCTGTAATCTGAAAATCATTCTACATGTGACAAAAAGAACTGGGAAGCTTACAGAGGATTAAAGACAGTGATTCTTATAGATAACTTATAACAAGTGAAATATTAAATGTTTAAATATTCATTGCCAATAATCTCAACTTTCTTCACTTTCAAAGTAAAAGATGAATATAATTTACACCCAATATTAAAAGAGGAAAGCTATTTTTAAATGGAAAATATTAAACTTCATTCCTTTTTTTCGTTTTCAAGATAAAAACTTAAATCTGAATATTTCATTTGTCATTGAAAGCTGAGCTTCTTAGTAAATTAGATCCATTATTAATGAAGTTACATAGGGTTGCTGTAAATCTCTTAGTTATTAACTTCATGTTCTAGGAACAATTTAGTCACATTCAATATCCTTTCATGTAACCAGAGGAACTACATTCTTACAAATTTTTCCACATAATGCTCAATCTAATCTGAGAATTATTTTTTATAAAACAGGCTATAGCATGTTCAAAAACTCATGAAGATGCTCCACGCCCACCCCAGATAGGATGCAGCATGCACACTGCATGCCAGTAGTTACACTCAAGGCCTGATTACATCTTTAATTCAAAATTATGGGAGGGCAAGTTACAGAACAGCATCAAGATTCTAGTAACAACTCTACATAATCTATTTGATGTTGTTGGAAAACAGCATATGTTTTGGGTAATTGCTAAAACCTCCAAGGATACTTTCCCAATTACTGGCAGTGAAACCAAATGTTACAAACCTAGCCACTACTGATGGCACTGATATAATCACAGGTATTTGTTCATAATGAGAGAGTTGGTAAGTAAGTAGTCATTGACCCTTAATTAGCTCCACAAATGAATACCATAGATACTTGAAGATGGCAACCTTATGTTTTGAAAGAAAACTATATCGTTCCCCTTATATCAGAAGTCCAGATTGGCTAGTGATATAATTGGCTTAAATACTTAAATACCTTCACAGGAATTCAGTGGGGGAGAAATGGTGTAGGAGATGGAATGTATCATGAAATCCAGTGGTTGGATCCCACTCAAAAATACTGCTTCATCATAATGTGATTTAGGAGAAAATGTAAGCATATGCCAAAGGAATTTACTGGGGTCAAATTTCAGGGTTTCTGAGCAGTAGTGGGTATTCATCTGAGGTTTGTAGTTATGCACTTTATGAGGCCAATCAAAATAGTCATATAATTTTTACCTACCTATGGTCACCAGTCCGTGTGTGAGCATGGAGTGGGCAGCCAACTGGATTTATTAAGTTTGGGGCTTGCTAAGCAAGAAAAATGGAAGATGAAGGGGACAAGAGAGTTGAAGTTTTTGAGGATATAACGACAAGAAAAGACCATTGGATATAGGCTGAGGAAGGAAGAATAAGAGTGGAGAGGGCTGATGAATGCTGAAAGAAAGCACTTTCCTGTTACGTGAAGACTGGAGTAAAATACCTAAAGAGTAAGTTAGAACTTCTGAGATCAGAGAATAGGATGTCTGAATCCCAGATTGAATCCAAAATTAAAACAATGAACAGATTTTAAAAGGTAAAAAATGTCTATAGAAAAGTGTGATTAAAGATAAATTTATTTTGGAGCAAAAATTTTTGAAGCTCATGTATAGTTTTCTCATATTATGCACTTTTAAGAACCTTTCATATTATTTTGTTAAACATAATCGAACTCTATTTCTGGCTCCACCTTACTAATATAGTTTATTATTTTAAAAAAGCAGATATTAAAAACCTACTATAGGGAGCATTTGATCTAGTGGTTAAGATACTAGTTAGGACATTTGTATACTACGTTAAGAGTACCTGAGTTCAAATCCCAGTTCTAGTTCCAGATTCCAGCTTCTCTCCAATGTGGACCTTGGGAGGCAGCAGTGATGGCTCAAATAGCTGGGTCTCTGCCACCCATGTTAGAGACCTGCATTGAGTTTCCAGCCCCTGGCTTTGGCACACCAATTGTTGCACGTAGTTGATGAGTGAATCAGTAGATAGGGGAGCAGGGGAGTTTTTCTCTCTCTTTCTCTTTCACTCTAATAAATAGATGTAAACAATCATCTACCATAGGCCAATTTTACTAGCACTTTTTTATTTTTATTTATTTATTTGACAGATAGAGTTAGACAGTGAGAGAGAGAGAGAGACAGAGAGAAAGGTCTTCCTTACATTGGTTCACCCTCCAAATGGCCGCCATGGCCGGAGCCACGCGGACCGGAAGCCAGTAGCCAGGTGCCTCTCCCTGGTCTCCCATGCGGGTGCAGGCGCCCAAGCACCTGGGCCATCCTCCACTGCCCTCCCAGGCCACAGCAGAGAAGTGGACTGGAAGAGGAGCAGCCGGGACCAGAACCTGGTGCCCATATGGGATGCTGGCACTGCAGGCAGAGGACTGACCAAGTGAGCTACAGCGCCGGCCCCTCTTCAGTAGCACTTCTAATTTATATTTATGTAGTACTTACACTTTAAAAATTTTCATACATTTTTCAACTTATTTAATAGTTCTAGTCATGAGTTGAATATTACCTACAAAAATCTTGAGAAAATAAACTAGTTGGTGGCAATAAAACAGCACTCTACTTATGAATTCTTCTAGGGCTTGCTACTTGAGATATAAAGTTTGTTAAACTGCTCAGTATTTTGAGTTTCCAGTCATCTCTGTCTATTCAATTGGGATGTCCCTTGTCTAGGAAAAGAGGCTGAAAATGATCTTTTAATGCCTGCAATCCTATTTGTTCTTCAATTTCTAAGAGGCCCATGAAACGAGTGTTTTGGTATATTGTTCTTTGTTCATTCAAAGAGAAATAAATTATGCATAACTAAGAGGACATTACAATAAAGAGGGTGCTAGCTGGTGTCTTGCTTCATTGCAAATAATAAACCCCCTTTAGGATGATCAAGGCAATTTGTCTTCCCATTAATTCCAAGGGGATATGTGATGTCAAAGCAGTCTCTTAGAGATTTAAACTTTCGTATTCAAAGCTCTCCTGTCTGGCTTCTTCTATAAAGGAAAGTAAGTTGGGAAATCAATTCTTACTCAAATGCTAGTAATTTATATGTAGACTGCCTTTCTCAACCACAAAAATTAAATTAATTAATTTATAACAGATGAGCCTCATCAGCATTATCTGCAAATAAAGCCAGGGCTATAAAAGGGTGATGACCTGGTAACTATCAATAACTTTAAGTAGGTGTGAGATTTGCTACCCAAATGTGTCTGCTAGTTCTCATCCACACAATTCTTAGCCATACCTACAGAACATGACACTATATATACATTGCACTTTTTCAGATAATGAGTCACACTCAAATCAGCTTTCTAGGAAGTATTTTGTTTTTATGTATCATACAGCCCTTGAAGCATGAATGAAGTTACAAAAACAACTGTGTGTACCTATATCATAAAGTACATAATGGCAATCCTAAAACACATGGGGTAATTGAAATGAATTCAAGCCAAAGAATAAATTATAAATAATAAACCAAAACTCTCCCCCAACCAAGTATGACTTTGCAGCACTCTGTGGGTAAGACTTACTCTGTAAGTATCATGTAATTACAAATCATCAGGATTATCTTATAAAATTTTATGTTTACCTTTGCAGATAAACCCATTTCTGACTTAGTAATTTCCTACGAGAAAACAAGATGTGTAAAAAGTAACATAAAGATAAAAACATTTTTTCTTCAAAGAAATGTTCTTTTCTTGAGTAATCCAATGGTATTACTACAAGGCACAGAAAAAAAAAAAATTCCTTGTTAACACAACAGAATTACAGTGACCTGTATTTCAGCTGATCAACTCCAGCACTAATTTTAACTGTGAGTTGTCCTACCACTCCTCATTCTACAAGAAAACTACACTAAAATTAAGCAGTATTTATATAGCTGTCCACATCATCATATTTGACTTCCTAAGGTTGACTACTTCCATTTAGACTTATTTTCCATAATCTGGCCTTTCTATAGGATAATAATCAGGCTTTTTACAGCCAAGAAATTCTTGGGAAATGACTCTGTTCCTTACCATAAATTTCTTTTTTTCTATTTTTTTTTTCTTAAGAGTCTAGTCAGGGGCCGGCATCATGGCGCAGTAGGTTAATCCTCCACCTGCGGTGCTGGCATCCCATATGGGCGCCAGTTCTAGTCCCAGCTGCCTCTCTTCCAATCCAGCTGTCTGCTATGGCCTGCGGAAGCAATAGAAGATGGCCCAAGTCCTTGGGCCCCTGCACCCGTGTGTAGATTGGGAAGAAGCACCTGGCTTCTGGCTTCGGATCGGCGCAGCTCTGGCCATTACAGCTATTTTGGGGAGTGAACCAATGGAAGAAAGACCTTTCTCTCTGTCTCTCCCTCTCACTCTCTGTAACTCTACCTTTCAAATAAATAAAATAAAATATTTTTAAAAAGAGTCTGGTTAGATTAAACTTAAATTCTGACTCTCAGGAAAGAACTACTTAGCTATTGAACAATAAAGAAACTTATTTTCTACATTATCAAGTTTGACCTGTTATATACCAATAAAATCTTCCAAGTAATATTCAAATTAAATAAAGATAAACCAAAAAAACTTCATGTACAAGAATAAATAGTTCTCTTATTTTCTATCTTCCCTTTTCCAATCTCATTCCTTTTTGGCAGTTGAAGTTGAGTGTAAGGACTGAAAATAAGCATAAAAGTAAACAGAACCTTTCGCAGAACACTTGGAGGCTTAAAAACTCTGTATCTTAATAAAAAGTACAATTCCCATAATTAATTTTTTCATAAAGTTAAAAGTAAACCAGGGAGGAAAAACCTTTTTTAAATTTCAATCTCTCTGGGGCCAGTGCTGTGGCACCACCTGCAGTGCCAGCATCCCATATGGGTGCTGGTTCGTGTCCTGGCTGCTCCATTTCCGATCCAGCTCTCTACTATGGCCTAGGAAAACACTGGAGGATGGTATAAGTCCTTGGGCCCCTGCACCCGCATGGGAGACCTGAAGGAAGCTGCTGGCTCCTGACTTTGGATTGGCGCAGTTCCAGCCATGTGGTCAATTGGAGAGTGAACAAGCAGATGGAAGATCTCTCTCCCTCTCTCTCCATCTCGCCTCTCTCTGTGTAACTCTGACTTTTAAATAAATAAATAAATCTAAAAAACAACTTAAATTTCTCTTTAAAATTTTTTGAAAATTGTTTAATCCTCTTCTTGGCTTATTAATACAACTACAGAGGAGAATGGGCATATTAGAGAGTTAAAACCTGTGACTCAGAATCACCATTATGAATAACAATTCTTATTACACATTCATGTGATAGTGTAGAAGTCTGGAGTGATTATAGCTAATCATCAAAAATGGCTTAAAAGGTTTTCATGAATAAGTCCCGTTTATCACTTGCTTTTTCCCTGATTTTCCTCTTTCCTTATAAAATTATGGTAAACTCAAAATTAGTTAATTTGACTTAAAGAAACTTTAAGTTAATTTCATAGATACAATATTTAGTTATCAAAAGATGAATTATTTTCATAATTTAGCTCCTAAATACCTATTTCTTAACTTTCATTGAAACAGTTGCTTATTCTATACAATAAGCCATTTCTTGAAAAAAAGTAGATTTATTATTTACCATTGCACAAAAGAATAGGGAGTATGGGCTCTTTTGAGTTACCAATTAATTGTACACTTCTTTTTAATTCTGGTGAAGGCATGAATTTTTAGGATGATTTTAGTATAAGTAAGATAATATTTCTTAATCTAAAATGCACAGAATACTGAATGTTTATACCAAAAACTCGGCAAGAAAACTGTATAGTAATCCAGGTTTTCCCTGGAAAACAATGCTACTCATGCATAATGAATAGACAATCAAAAGAAATTGGCTCTATAGAGCCCTACATATTTGAATTAGCAAGTAGAAATTTTAAGGCAGCTAGTATAACTATACTCAAAGACATGAATATTTATGCTCAAACTCAGTAAATAAATTAGAACTGACATCAGAGAAATAAAAATGAACCAAATAATGTTCTACCACTGAAAAATACATTATCTGGAATATATGACTTCAGTGGACATGAAAACACAGGTTAAAATCTGCATGGAGATATGGCAGCTTCACATTATAAATATGAGCACAAGTATAAAAGTGAACTAAACCTTACTTTTATGTCTTTGTGTGCACTATTTATGGCCCTGTTTGGTCCTGGTAGTAAAGAATGCTTTATCAGAAAGGAAACAAAGATGGCAAAGTAAATTTCACTGGCAACTTTTCTTGTATATCACCCACCAGGGGCATGGAGCCACAGTCTTCTTCATAGCCTACTGGTCCATGGGTTGATTTCCCTGCAAGTCTGACAGGTTACAAAAGAAGTGATGCATATTTTCTATATCTTTATGACAAATTAATTTAAATGAATGGATATTAATGAAGGTTATAGAGAAAGTCTAGACATTTAAAGAAAGAATTCAATATATTACTTGGGAATGATGCGGAACTGTCAAACTGAAATCACTGGATCTCAGCTTTACTATCCAATCAACCAGTGAACTGAGAGCTGAGTAATCAAATTTCATACCAACTTGTCTCTATTAATTGTCAGCTAACAGGATGTTTTTATTACACATTTGGTAATTTTTTTTTATCATGGTCTCTAGTAGTGCCAAAGAATGAGCAGTAAACCCAAGAGTCGGTAAAAAGTTGCTTCATTATTCTTGGCTAACCCTTAGGTACAAGTACATGTACAGTCTGAATCAGACTCTATGTTTGTCCTAAACTCCAAATTTGTTTTCCTACCCCAATGTATGTGTAACTCAGTGACAAACTTAGCACTTTGTACTGTAATCATTGCTTTATTGCTTGTATACTGCACTATATTTAAATTCCTTAAGGGTTGGAGTGTTACCACTACTTTTTCATGAAGCAACAGGAAACTACATGGAACTGATCCCTTGAACATGATTCCTACTTCCATACATTGCAGAACTGAAATACTGGAAGTGAAGAATGAAAAATGGGGAAAGAAATTTTACCAGATGCCTAAGGCAGTGGTGGTCAAAGATGTACACCACCAGAATCACAATATTTTATGCAAAATGGGATACTTGATTTCAATTTTTAATTGGCATAATTTAACTGTTTACACTGCAGATACAAACTAAGTTTCTTCACCTCAGAATCAAGATTTGAAAATAATTTGAAATTAAAGTCAGTAAAAGCTATCATAAAACTGAAAACTGCATTCTAATACCTCCTCATAAGCTTAGGTTATCTCTAAATCTCAGCAATTATCCTAAAATATTTTCCTCATTAAAAATGTCAAAAATATTTGGAGTCAAATTAGCTAAGAATGCCATCTTCTAAGTATAATCATACTATAAAAAGTTAGAACTAATAAGAAATATTGAATTAATAAGTCTGCTGTAAGAAAATCTTTCCTGTGTTTCTCACATTCTCCATGAGAAAGGCTATTTAAGAGTTAATGCTCAATACTAGTTATCTACTGAGAAATACTCTAAGCTTGAAGAAGGTCAATACATTAAGCTGTACTAAATAAAAATATTTGCCTTTTGTAATTCCATGTTCATAACTGTTTAATCTGCAGGCATACACTCTGAAAGAATTTACTCACAGATGCATCAATTTTTTAAAATTAAATAATCATGTCTGTTATTAACAGGACTGAAGAAAAAAAATTAACATTTACTTAGTATGTAGTATATTCCAGGGATATTCCTGTGCATGTTTCATATATTGCCTGTGCACTTCTTATCAGAGAATTGAATAAGTATTATATTCATCTTGCAAATGGGAAAATTAAATTCAGAAAGAATACATTACATCTCCAAAGTTACACAGTTATTCAATGTTGAGGTTAGAATTAAACATCATTTGATGCAGTTCTTTTTTTTTTTTTTTTTTTTTTTTGACAGGCAGAGTGGACAGTGAGAGAGAGAGACAGGTGAGAAAGGTCTTCCTTTGCCGTTGGTTCACCCTCCAATGGCCGCCGCGGCCGGCGCGCTGCGGCCGGCGCACCGCGCTGATCCGATGGCAGGAGCCAGGAGCCAGGTGCTTTTCCTGGTCTCCCATGGGGTGCAGGGCCCAAGCACCTGGGCCATCCTCCACTGCACTCCCTGGCCACAGCAGAGGGCTGGCCTGGAAGAGGGGCAACCGGGACAGAATCCGGCGCCCCGACCGGGACTAGAACCCGGTGTGCCGGCGCCGCTAGGCGGAGGATTAGCCTAGTGAGCCGCGGCGCCGGCCTTGATGCAGTTCTAAAGTCCATGTTTTTTCTGTTCCACCTGCAAATTGATAAAATGCTGTTTTCTCTATAAATCAGTTTTGGATGAGCTTGCTTGTTGTAAATCACTTCTGCAAAGCCTATTCACCTTATACAGAATTGACAACATCCAAAGACTAACTCCCTCAAGTTGTTGAGCCAAGCCCTAGATCTCCTAGCGGAAAAATCCAACAAGCAGGATTCTAGTGTCTGAAGCTAGAAGTCAAATATCTGCTTGCTCATTTGACCTGGATCTAGACAGAATCAATTCAGGTCATTTGTCACTAATTAATATGTGCTGAAACAATGTTCTAAACATTCAGAGTGTATAACCTTTTCATTCTGCATGTCTCAGGGCACAGTCACCTCTTGATTAAGCTGGATGCACAAGTTAACCTTTGAGCTATGTCCTGGCACATGAAAATGAATGGCTTTGATAACTAATGGAGCTGGGAAGAAAAGAGAATTTTTAAAGAAAAGACCAAAAGAACAAATGAGTATAAGAAAAGCATTTAAATACTTCTTGTACAAGGAGAAGACTCTTCATATATAAGTGGCCTCAATAAATGAGTAGCCATTAAATAAAGATGTGAAGATGGCACAAAGTTAAAGAAAGCATTTGCTTGATCTCTGGCCCCTGATTGCTAAATGGCTGCTATTTGCACTAAGAGCATAGTCAGCCTGGTCTCTTCATTCATGCTTTCTTGGAGAACACTCAAGATGTCTAGAAAAGCACTTACTAGCTGGCGAAAGCATTGAAAATTGGGGGAATGTGAATGTATGGGGGAAAAGCTTCCCTAAAATGTTGAGCAGTTAAGAAACCTAACCATGAAGCAGGAATAAAAAGGTGGCTGTTATCATGTTCTTTGAGCTAGAATTTCTGTGCCAAAAAATAAGTGGTGAAAGAATTACTTAAAAAAATAGATATTGGGGACTGTGTATAAGGAAGGATTGCTTTCAATAAGACAGATGCAAAAATCAGTGTTCCATGGAATAAATGAGAATTCAGAAGTTGGCATCACTTTCATTGTTAGTAAAGCCACTGTAAAGAACAAGTGTATTCTTCTCATATTTTTCTTGGTGTTTAAAATCAAAACCTGTGTACCTCGGGTAATCGGCAATGGTCTGATCCTTTTCTGGGTTTAATCTGAGACATAAATATTTTTGTGAAGTAGTCAATGTTATAAGCTAATTTAAACGTTTATCTACAATGACAGTAGGAGTAGAAAGTAAAAAAAAAAAAAAAAAAAATTCCCTAAGCTACTTGAGAATTATCAGCCACATTGTGAAGAATAAAAAGCTACTTGTTTGAAGGTAGAATGGGAACTGAGGTATAAACTAGGGATCACTACTTTCAGACACTGCACTGTAACTGGTAACATGCTCATCCACCCACAAGTAACCAGGGTGTAAATGTCTTCTCACAGTAACTGCCATTCTTTTGATCTTTGCCAGTCTTACTTTTTCTCCACATATTGTTGCTCTACTCTGATTATCATTACACTGTTGGTCTGTGGAACCCATCTTGCTTGTAACTAATATCGTCTGAGTCGCGTCTTCTGATTCCTGTGACCTACTCCTCAGCTGCTCAGAATTTTCTGGAAAAAGTCATGTCAGCACTGTGAACTGTCAGCACAATGAACTTAGATTTTTACATTTAATACCTCCAACGCAATAAAAATATTTCTACTTTTACCCAGATATCATCATTACTTATGATTCTCTTGAGTCTTCTAGCTCTTTTTCTCTACAGGTTCTTATCTCTGAGCTCATAAGCAACATAAACTGCTCTCTTCTGTCTTGTCAATCTTCTAATTTCTAAGTGACACTATTTTTTCTTATTTATTTTATTGTCAAAATCTCTAAGCCTATACACATTATTTCATTTATATGGAATTCAAGAACAGACAAAATGAATCTATCATAGAAACTGAAACATAGATTATCTGTTTTCAGGGGATGGGGAGATTGACTGCTAAGCTGGGACACAGGAACATGACTGAGGTGACAAAGATATTCTGTCTACTGACTAGGGTGTTGGTTACACTGTTGAACGCATCTGCCAAAACTTGTTGAAATGTACAATTAAGATCTATATGCAAATTGCATCTCAAAAATATTTTGAAAGAACAGTGTGCATTCTGGTACTTCCTCCACCAAACTACTTTCTTATTTTCATGTATTATCAGCTATTTTAACCATAATATTATTTGTAGCTACTTTTGTAAAGACAATCATAGTCCTCATATTAAAATCGTACCAATCAACAAATGCAATAGCCTCTTCTGGAAAAACTACTCTTTAGTAAGACCCTTATTTTTTTTTTCTTTGGATGGTGAAATACGGTTTCCTATAAAGTATAAGATAACGACATTATTCCAAGGGCATGCACTGCAATAAAAATGTGTTCTTTGCCCAGTACCATCAAAGTTATGAAGGAGAAAATATAAAGGAAAAACTAGTCTCTTCATAAAAAGAAAATAATTTCTTTGTGAATTTAAATTTTGCTATCTGAAGAAACTAAGGATCATCAATACATCTTTGCCAATTAGGAAATATTCCTTTCTAAAATGCTCATTTTTTTCCTAACTAAAAGCTCTGTATAGATAAATTTTATTGGTTTGGGAACCAAGATTATGCATGATATTAAAATACATCACTAATCCACAGTTAAACATTATAACACACTCACTATGAAAAACCTAGAAGATATGTGTGTTATTTTCAAAAGTCAGTAAAAGACTTTTTAAAGTGATTGCAAATTTTAACTTTTCAGTACAATTATTCTAAACTCATCATGCAGGTAGCAATTGAATTATCCTTTTTGTCTCAAAACCCTCCAAATACCCAATTCTTATAAATTGCAGTCCAAAACACTTAACGAAGAAATTTTGTTTTTTACCAAATGCCTCAAGAAAGACTATCAAAATTTCACTGTGGAAAATTCTGCTTTTAATGTAATATAACCAAGAGATTGCTAAAACTTTTTCTTAGCACACAGTCTAAAGTTTACTGAACACAAAAATAGACAAATTAGAAAACACATTTGTAAAGATAAAATTCCATCAGAGCAGGCCATAAAATGTATGCAAGAGAGCCAACATTAGAGAGAAAACCACTGTAATGGGTGCTGCCTGAGATAATGTTGCACTAACATCATGAAAGTAGGACTGAGGGAGGTGAAATATTACTGGAATTCAAATACTGAGATGTTCCTTTTGGGTATACATTTTTAATCACAATATTAAGTAGATATTGATTTCATTCCTTTTCATGACTGAAATATGGTTTTGTGAAAGGTATTCAACTAGATAAAGTTAAATTGCATTATATGTCAGTTATGAAGGAGTAGCTTTTAAAAATTATATCCAAGACACTGAGTTAAGATGGTCATGCTGACACTTTATTTTTCTTGTACATATGGATCTGATCTATCTCAACTTTCAAGTTAAATTTAGAGAGTGCACAGCTAATATTCTGTGTGTCTTGGAAAACTGCCTAGATAAGAAGTCTGCGAAAAACAGATGGAAAGGCTAGGCCAGCAATATAGTATTTTTTGCACAGAATGCCACTCTGCAATGCAAGTTTTGTAAGCATATATTTTTTATATTAAGATTCCTAGACTTTACTGCTTTTGGCATGGCTTTTAACTGTTTGGTCATGTTTTGAAAAGTAAGGCTGAGTCTGAAATATCAACATAGATATTGTGTTTTAACTTTACATTCTGCAATTTACTTTGTTAAGAGCAGTGAATACCTGAAAAGAGTTACACCTCCCCACAGTGCTAATTCATATTCATTAGTTTATAGTACAGGTATATTTTAAACATGTTATATCATACACTTTCAAATGATGGTCCCCTGATATATGATATGCTTCAACTAGAAACTGGACTGCCACATGTTCAAAAGAATGTAAAGTATGAAACAAGACCCCCACCTTAGACCTTCTACAAATATTAACTCAAAATGGGTCAAGATTTTAATGTATGACCTGATACTATCAAAATACTACCGGAGAACATTGGAGAAACTGCAAGATATTGACATAGGCAAAGACTTCTTGGAAAAGACCACAGAAGCACAGGCAGTCAAAGCAAAAATAGATAAATGGATGACATGAAGCTAAGAAGTTTCTGTGCTGCAAAGGAAACACTCAGCAAAGTGAAGAGACAACTGGCAGAATAGGAGAACATATTTGCAAACTGTGCATTCGACAAAGGATTAATATCCAGAATCTACGGAGAGCTTAAGAAATTTAACAACAAAATAAACAAATCTAGGTAAGAAATGTGCAAAGGACTTGAACAGGAATTTTTAGAATTTCAAATGGCCAACAGACACATGAAAAAATGCCCAGGATCACTAGCCATCAGGGAAATGCAAATCAAAACCACAATGAGGTCTCACCTCACCCCCATTAAAATGGCTCTAAAAAAGAAATCAACAAACAATAAATACTGGTGGGGAGGTGGGGAAAAAGGTACCCCAAACCCCTGGTGGTGAGAATGTAAACTAGTACAGCCATTGTGGAAGACAGTATGGAGATACCTCAGAAATCTGAAAATAGACCTACCTTATGACCCAGCAATTCTACTACTGGGAATTTGCCCAAATGAAATGAAATCAGCACATGAAAGAGTTATCTGTACCCCCATGATTATTACAGCTCAGTTCACAAATAGCTAAGACATGGAGTCAATCCAGATGTCCATCAACAGATGACTGGATGAAGAAACTGTGTTATGTATATAGTATGGAATACTATTCAGCCATAAAAAAGAATGAAATCCTATCTTTTTTAACAAAATGTAAGCAACTGGAAACAGTTATATTAAGTGAAATAATCCAGTCTCAAAAAGACAAATACCAGATTGTTTCCCTGATCTGTGGTAACTAATAGAGTAATCAAAAAAGTATATGAGTGAAATTGAAATTTTGAGATTCAATGATTGTTTATAGCCCTTGTCTCTACTGCTGAGGAACAGTGTTTTTCCTTCTAATTGTTGAAATCTGTAATCTTATGAGTAAAAAATACACTGTGAGTAGAGCATTATAAAAATTAAAGGAAGGAATGGGAAAAGGAGGAAGAGGATGGGTGGGAGCATGGGTGAGAGGGAGTGTAGGGCAGGAAGTTTTACTATGCCCCCAAATCTGCATATATGAAATACATAAAATTTGTTCACCTAAAAAATTAAAAAATAAAAAATAAAAAGTAAAGGCATTTGCTGAATTAGAAAGCAAAATTAAATATTTATATCTGTATATTATTTTTGTATTTTTTATATTTATATTTCTATATTTTATTTGTATTTACTTTGTATTTTTCTTTTATATTTGTATATTATTTTTCATCAAATGAGACAGTGCATATAAAGCACACTCATAGACATACGATGCATACTCAAAGATATTATCCTTTTCCAAATAATTTATTTTATTATTATTATTTAACGATTTATTTATTTATTTATTTATTTGAAGGCAGAGTTACAGAGAGGCAGAGGCAGAAGCAGAGAGAGAGAGAGAGGTCTTCCATCTGCTGGTTCACTCCCCAAATGGCTGCAACTGCCACAACTAGGACGATCTGAAGCGAGGAGCCAGGAGCTTCCTCTGGGTGTCCCACATGGGAACAGAAGCCCAAGCACTTGTACCATCTTCTGCTGCTTTCCCAGGCAATTAGCAGAGAGCTGGATTGGAAGTGGAACAGCCAGGTTTTGAACTGGTGCCCATATAGGATGCCAGCACTGCAGGCGGCAGCTTTTCCTGCTATACCACGGCACCAGCCCCCAAATAATTTATTTTTAAATAATTGTTGTTTTCTTCTCTCTTTCTGTATCTTTTTAAATACATGTGCCATGTTATCAAAAGACATAAACATCAAGGGATAAAAATATAAATATATTACTTATATTCATTTAATAATTATCTCAATAAGTACTTACTCAGTGACTGTTGAATGAAATACCTTCACTAACTGACCAAACTGTAATTCTAGTTTGGCTACTCACTTCTAATTTTTTTCTAAACTTTTGATAAATATGATGTGTTTTACTGACTTGCTTCCAGAATATTTGTAACATGTATCTGATACTTTATATAGCATGTTCATATTCAAAATTTTAGCCTTTACTATGTCTTCCTGGAATTATGGAAATTCTCAAATAATTTGAATTCCTTCTAGAGTAATTAAAATGTATCTAATGTGACTTTTGTGTATTCAATTTGTAATGAAGTTGGATTTTACCTGTGTCTTTATGCACAGTACAGTATGCATATATTTGTAGCATTAACATTCACTGTGCCCCAGAGCCAGGAATAGTGCTTGGCATATGGTAGGTGATCAGTAGGTACTTGTTTAATTAATGCATATCTCTTTTTAATCCTAGATAAAATAGGAAGTGATAGAGCATGGAGGAGAAAACAATGGACTAGGAATTAAAAGAAATGGTTCCACTAAATGTAAACCAGCCACTGTTTCCCCAAATTATCATCTGCATTCCTCCCTTACTTATTGCCACTATGGCCAAACATCTTTCAAGTTTCAGGTAAAGTTGGATCTCTTCACATAATTCCAGCTAAACCTCAGCATCTGTAGATCCCTCACTTTCCAGAACAATTACATTTGCTCATTGAAACTTCATTTTATTTGACACATAATTATGTAATGGCTTATATTGCTTCTTAATTTTTTAACACGTTATAAGTCTTTTTTTAAAAAAAAATCGGTCAATACATCTCTATTCTAGAGGTCTTAAGCTGGTTGCCTGCAAGGCTGAGTATTATTCATATGTATGTTTTACCTGATCATCACAAACATTCTGATGTTTGGTTGCAAATATTCATAAGAGATTAAATTGCAAATGCAGTTTTCTAGTTTCCTTAGAAAAATTCAAGATTTGGTCACACTAGGCATGCATCTTTCTTTGACTCTGGTCAATCAGAGCTAAATAGCTACTGTCCCCATGTGCCTTGATCTAAGCACGTGTCCCTGTAAGTCTGCATCTACTTTAATATATTTATTTATGTTTTTTGGAATCTGGTATATGTTAAGTATACAGGTATTTCATGTTTAAAATGTTTAAATTTTAACAGATATATATCTAAATTGTCAAGTTATTCTCCCAAATATATATCTAAATTGTCAAGTTATCCTTCTATCTCCATATATCCGTAAGAATTCAATGAAAATGGTTATTAAAACCACTCTTTTTATTTATCTTGATTAATGGCATGTTGGATAATTAGAAATTGAGAATTCATTTGATTCTATTTTCCTTTGTATTGAATTTTTTCCAAGATATATCAAATTTACTGGCAGAAAAAAGAGTTATATGGGTGACAAGGTACATTAATTTCTCTCTTTCTATATCTATTGCCTCTACCCTCAGAATTTGCATTGGATGAAATCCTGTTCCTTTCTCTGTGAGGGACCTGTATTCAAAATGTATGTAGCTCCACTAGGAGACCATTCGTTTTTATTCCAGATTCCAAAAATCAGAGTTAATTTAGTCTATAGCGAAAGAGTTGTTTGAGAGCCCAAATTAACTTTCAGAGAGCCTGCAAAATGGCACTGTGAAACATTTACAATGATCTAAGAGATTATTGGTGAAATGTTTTGGCACCAGCAAGTCTGGCTTGCAGCCCTCAAGACAAGAAACATTTCAACCTGTATCCTACTTGACTTTCTCTATTAGAAGCACTGTATGTGAGAGAAACAGGAAATCTGTGCAGCACTTTTAAAGCAATGCAGTGAATTATAAATTAATGAGGGTTTAGTATGGGAACGGAATAACATCTGCAGAAGAGCAGATTTCTTAACGACAAAAGGGAAAAAAGGTTTCCCTTAATAAAACATAACCTTTCTGCATGCACAATCAATTCTCAATTAGTCAGACCAGAGAGAGTACCCACCACAGACTGTCAAAACGGCCTCACTGGCACTGCTCCCTTCCCCCACATTGTTCTGATGTTGCCTCATTTCGACTAAGGCACTCCTTGAACTAATGTTTCCAACAATTTTGTTCTGTCTTTCCCTGTTACTGAAAGATTCAATTTGCTGTTCATTTCTAGGGGCTTCTGTTACATGGTATAGCTTCCACCCTCACTGATTACTGTCCATTCACCTTCCATGTCTAATCATTAGTCAATCAGATGAGGAAGGAGCCAGAGAAGAACAGGAACTAAGAGGAGAATAGACTTCCCTCGGAAGTTCTCCAATTCCTTCCATTTGCCTCTTCAATTATCACCCAGCAACAAAGTCATCAACTACAGGACAAATTGCTAACAGTGTTTTTAAAAATTCAATTCAATAATTGTGAATTCAGCATATATTACATGTAAAACCCTTTACTAGGCACCACAGGGAAATAATTTCTTGCCCTTCAGGGGCTTATGGAAGGCAAAGTAGAAACAATAGGTCCTGAATGTTGGTAGCACCATTGACCAAGTGCCCATCTAAAGTATACAGGAGGTCATTGAGTAGTTTCTTCAGCAGGCATTAAGTGAACAGCCACCATTCATCACTGACAAGATGGAAAAGATAATACTCATGTCTACACAATGTACTGGGAAAGAAATATAAGGACACAGTTTCAAACACCAACAGTAAAATTATTTGAAAGTAGGCTCCAGGAGGATTTAGTAGAAATTTTCTGTCTCTGCCCAAGAATGGGCAAAAATCACAAGAAAGTCTTCACCAAGGAGGAGACAAGACTCAAGAGAAGAGCATTTTTTGCTGAAGTACCAGGAAGTATGAGAGAACATTCTGCATGGTGGAAAAGTTTGTGGGTCTGGACAATAAGTGTATTCACAGGATATTACTAGGGGAAAGCTAGGAGATGATACAAGGAAGAGAAATAATCCTAGAAATCTTTTGTATATGTTTTTAAACACCGAGGACAGAGCTTGATACACAATATGTATTAAAAATTATTTAAATCCTTGAGTAAAGAATTTGGTTTTTATACTGAGGCTGTTAGGTATTTATAGAATGGTTTGCATTTAGGCAAAATCTCCAGAAGGTGAGTAAATAGAGTAGCGTAGAGGGATTGATGTTAGTACTACAGAAATTAGACAAGGTATTCCAGCAATATGTCATGTGAGATTATATGAATTCCCAAATGAAAGAACAGTAGAGAAACTGCAGCAAACCTATTTCAGAAATTAATGACACAGTTTGTTGAATAACTGGATGTGAAGAGGTAAGAAAGAGTTCAAACATAAAGGTGTTTTCAGGTTTGTAATTCAGAGAATTGAGTACCTACTTGTACCCTTCATCTAGACATCTAGAGGTTTTGGGAGAAAAAAACAAGATTAATATTAACTTAACCTTAACTATGCATCATTTTCAGCATGTGCTTATGGACCTGTATTAAATATATCTTATTTTTATTTACATAATTTTAAAATATGCTTAAATATCTAGTTTGCAATCCAATTTAGAGTTTTGAGCAGAGAAGTATTCAGAGAGCAATAAGAAATGATGGTCAGCATTTTAAACAAAGAAAGAGACAAAACAACTAAAAACAAAATCAAAACAGCCAGCCAGTACCGCGGCTCACTAGGCTAATCCTCCGCCTTGCGGCGCTGGCACACCGGGTTCTAGTCCCGGTTGGGGCACCAGATTCTTTCCCGGTTGCCCCTCTTCCAGGCCAGCTCTCTGCTATGGCCCGGGAGTGCAGTGGAGGATGGCCCAAGTGCTTGGGCCCTGCACCCCATGGGAGACCAGGAGAAGTACCTGGCTCCTGCCATCGGATCAGCGTGGTGCGCTGGCCATGGCGCGCCGGCCGCGGCAGCCATTGGAGGGTGAACCAACGGCAAAAGGAAGACTTTTCTCTCTGTCTCTCTCTCTCACTGTCCACTCTGCCTGTCCAAAAAAAAAAAAAAAAAAAAAAATCAAAACAGCCAACTAGAGCAGTCTTTATTTCTGACCTGTTTAATGAATTTTAGCATTTCTTTACATGTACAGCAGGTACACATACTTATTTTCACTGACTCCAGACTTAAGAGTGCAACATAGAATCATAGCACAAAAGGTAAAGTAAGCTTGAACTCATTATTACTTAACATATACCAAGTATTTAGTTATGTATTCTATTCATTCCTCTAAAATTTATTCATAGGGTAGCCTAGCAGTTAAGAAACCAGCTGGATGTCGGCATCCCATATTGGAGTACCTGGGTTTGGTACCTGGCTCAGGCTCCTGCCTGACTCCAGTTGCTAATGCACACCCTGAGAGGCAGGGATCATGGCTCAGGTAATTGAGTTTCTGCACATATATGGGATACCTGATTTGAATTTCTGGGCCTTGGGCCAGTCCAGGTCTGGCCCAGTCCTGGTTATTGCAGGCATTTGGAGACTTTTAATCAATCGAGGTGGGTATACTCTCTCTCCTCTCAGTGTGTTTCTGTCTTTTTGCATCTTGGGAAAAAATGTAAGATTTATTTCTGAGTTAAATGAGCCCTCTATTTCCAGGTTTTGGGCTGCACTGTGTTGGTTCAATTACAAAGGAGTGTGGTTGTTTTCTGAATTTAGTGTATAGTAATGAATATTATAAAATGTTTAATAAATTAATTTTATATTTATAATAAATATGTTGGTTAGGAGACAATCCAGCATATTACCAGTACTCTTTCATTCATTCAGATTATTTTATTGATTATAGTATTTCAGATACTATGCTGGGTTTTGGAGACAGAAAGATGAATCGCACATACCCAAAGCCGTTAAGGAGCTTTCAAGACCATGGATGAGAAATATAACTAAGCAATAATCATGCTACAAAACTGTAAGTGCAATGATAGTGGTATTTCCCAAATGATAGAAGAGAAAAAAAGCATCTGATAGTGCTTTCCTGGGAATGGATGATGGATTTCTGAGCAGTGTTTTCAAGGAAGGGTTACCTATGTGAGTAGTCGCCAAGAAATGATCCAGATAGAATGGAGGCCATGAAGAATAACTTGGAGACACTGGCAAGTTTTTCTCACTACCAGAACCAATTCTGATTCTGCTGTACTTTTGAACTCAGAAATTCACAGCATATTTCCATGTGTTGGGGGGCTGCTAATCACACCTGCCTTCTTTCAACAAATAGAAGACACCTTATAACACATATTTTGTGTACTAATGTCATCCTCGGCTCCATCTTCTTGATTTTATTAAATTCACTTGTGTTCTGATTTTTCACTTTCTTAACATTTTTTAAAAAAATCTTTGAAGACATGTTTTTTAAGGTACATTAAGTCCTTTAGCAGAAGGCAGAGTATAAATAAATAAATAACTGTACTGGGGAATCATGGTAGCAGCACCACCATTTAGAATAAAGAAAAACAATCATAAACACCTGACTTGGCACTTGGAGCATCGGTTTTGAGCACAACTAATATACATGACGGACACCCCTAGGTCATTAGGAAGTTTAAACTTGGAATGTTATATAGAAGAAAGTACACTGCTTTTGAATATTCTGTTTTTTGTAAATGGTTGATTTTTTACATGCTTGGGAACAAACATGAAAATGTCTACATAAAGTGAAAACTTGCTAAAAGTACATTTTTTTCATGAAGGGAGTGCCTAATAAGTAAAAGTTTTAATGAATTATTAGAGATAGCTTTGTTTTAACAATATAACTAAAAATCCACCTATATATTCTACTGTACTCATAGGAAAAGGAAATATATTACATTTCTGTACTTGAATGACTTTGGGATGGCTGTATATTCATGTATAAGTTATAAATAGATGTCCAGGGAAACCCAATTCAGTCGTCTGATAAGCCTTATTCAAGCAGGAAAGATAATTATTATACAAACTATGAATATACTTTTGCTGGAAATACAGAGAAGAATGGCAAGAAATGAAGCTTTGTACTTAATACCACATTGAAATAATTTTTAAGAGCTCAATTTACTGAATAACTTACCAGTATCAATTTGTATTTTGTCATTGACAATTTGTAATTTTTCAAGCAATTCCATTTAGACTTTTAGATTGCTATTCATGTGTACCATTTCTACATTGCCTTTTTATATTTTGAACTTACCACCTCTAATAAATCTTTCCTTATAAAAATCAGACCTTGATAAAATTTCACTACATGCAACACCAAGCTTATAGACATTTTAGTTTAAATATCTTGAAAGATAGTCTTAATTTTTTTCTAGAAATTTGACAAGAGTTTGTCTTTAGATGATAAATCATTCATTCAACAAATTTTAAATCTACTATTCTATACCATTCTAAGTGCTATCTAGCTGTAAAGAATGACAGAGGACTAACTCAGAATTTTGTTTCTAGTAAAATATCACTGGGAATTGTTGATAAATGAAGGAACCAGGTCTGGAACATAGGAAGATTGACGCAAGGTCCATTTCTTAAATGTCCGAGATACTCTGCTTCTCCTGTCTAAAAATAAAGTTAACACAGAGGAAAGCATGTTGAAAGATCGGTAGGGATGACATATTTTTAGTATCTGGACCCAATCACATCTGAGACTGTACCCTCGCACCAATCTAGTATTCCAAGCCAATAAAGTCAGGCAACATATTTCAGTACTTAGACCCAATCACATCTGAGACTGTTTGTATCCTAGCACCAACCTAGTATTCCAAGCCAATAATATTCTTTTTTTTGCTGAAAATAGGTTGATTACAGTTAGATAACCAAATCAAATAAGATCTAATAGTTAATCTCTTAGATAACTTTGTATGATTGGTATTGTTTCGAGTAAGCTAATGGATGTATTGATAATAATATTATTTTAAAAAAGCCACATCTCAACACTCTGGTGGAATTTCCAGAATTACATACCTTTAAATTTTTAAACTCCTATTATGAGAGGCAGAGAGGGAGACAGAGAAAGAGAAAGAGAGAGAGAGAGAAGAGAAGGAAAGGGAAAGGGAGGAAGAGGGATAGTAAGAAGGGGAGGGAGAGGGAGAAAAAGCTTTTGGCCACTGTTGCACTCCCCAGATAACCAAAAAAGTTGGGCCAGGCCAGTGCTGAAGCAGGGATCCAGGAACACTAAATGGGTATCCAAAAGAGGTTGCAGAAACCCAATTAAATGAACCATCACTGCTGCTTCCAGGGCTTGCATTGAAAAAAAGTTGGAGTCAGGATGCTGAACTGAGAATCAAACCCAGGCACTTTGATAGAGGACACAGGAATCTCAACCACCAAGCTAAAGACCTAGTCCAGAATTAGATGTTTAAAAATTATAAATAGGGTGGATGTGTTCTCTCAAGCAAGGTATTTAATCTCCCTATGCCTCAGTTTTCTCATATGTGTAATGAGTAAAATAACAGCACATAGGGATGACTTTAAGATGGGATTAAGGGGTTGTTGTGATAGTGCAGTGGGTAAGCTTGCCACCGCCTATGACAATGGCATCCCAACTGGGCTCTGGTTCATGCCAGGCTGTCCCACTTAGGATCCCGCTCCCTGCTAATGGCCTAGAAAAGGCAGTGGAAGATGGCCTGAGTGAATTTAAAGTTGTACCTGGCAAATTAAAAGTAGCCAAATATATCACAAATATTATAATTATTATCACTATTAGTTTTCTCAAAAGGGCTGTCACCTATATAACTAAAGAAACAATACCTATGCTTTCATGGCTATTTTAGTTTAGAAGTTACTGGGTTGACAAAGAATTTATTCATAATATCATAAACCCATCTTAGCATGCTAAGTGCCTCTGTGTGAGGAGGCTTGCTGGTGAGAGTTGGCCTAAAATGCTGAGGTGGTGAAGAAGATGATATGAGATCTGGGTACAACTGCATCAAAATGCCTCTGTTATGGCGAGGCCAACAGGATAATACTGAGGGAGAATAAGAAGTCTCAGATAATAGGAAGGGAAAAGGAAGGAAAAGAGTAGAAGAGGGAGATTGCAAGCTTGGTAAACAGATAAGGGGAGAAAGATCCCATGAACCTGCACTTAATTTTATGGCAAGTATATCCCAGGGTGACTGTTCCGTGATATGTTCAGAGAACCATCAAATTGGTAAATATTTACAGAACTACTAGTGGAATTTTATTGATAGTATTAGAAAAGGAATAAACTGCGCCCAGGAGGTAGTAAACATAAAGATCACTTTTCCTTTAAACACACAGGTGCCTCCCATGCTTCATTTGTTAGTAGGGGATGTGGTAGTGCTACATAATAGATTAGTTTGGGTTCGATTAGGAGTATGCTTTAAATTCATTATTTGGAAAAGAGAAGAAAACAAATTGTTCGATGAAAGTAGTATATTGTTTTTGAGAAATATAAACAGCGCCACTGCTATCTTGGTGTTTTTTCACATATCTCATTTGTTTCAACTCATTAAAATTTTCTTACAATATAAGTTCTGTGAGGCTGCTTGGTTTGATTAACCTAATAAAGAAAACAAGCCAGCCACTTACCAACCTTCACTTGACATTGACATAAAGTCTTTACATGGCACAGTTCCTGCATTTTGTCATTGAAATGGGGCGAGGGATTGCTAGTAGAATGAAGAGGGTTGTAGTGCAACAGATTAATTAAGCAGTTCTTAGGAATGATATTGAAAGGTAACTGATTAATTGAACATTGAAGCCATCTAATCAAATAGGGGACAAAAGAAATATGTTTCTTCAGAGATAAATTATGCATTGATTGGCATATTCATTTGTACAGTTGAATTAACTCTATATGCTTTCTAAATTTGCTATGGTGGAAATAGCCACATGCTATATAGATCCTCTTTCATGTCATTCTAAAAGTGCCCGTAGAATAAGCCAGGATTCTTTCAGTATGTGAACAGCATATTCATTAAATTTGCAAACTTTCTGCTCAGAAAAAGGCGAAAAAAAAATCAAGTAAATCAATGAATTGTCATCCCACACCAACTACAATGAAGCAGAGCCCACAACAGCACTGATGATAAGCCAACAAGGAGAGGTTTTAGGCTTAACTCAGGGTTTAATAAGAGAGAAATAAGATATAATTGTAAAATCATCAATGCCAAAGAGCTATCAAGATATTCCTATATGCAATTATGTCTTTTTCTGTATGGAAATATGGTTATTACCAATTTTTTTTCATTTGATACTTCAGAGAAAATGGCCACTTTATAACTATCAAGTTTCAGTAAAATAAAGAGTTGATCTTAAATCTCAGGGCATCTGAAAGAAATAAATTCAGAGTCAAAAGCAGTTCATTTGTACTCGAACTGTCTTCCCTTTTACCTAAACCGAAACCCTGCCCTCAGCTTTGACTCCAAAGCAGAATCTAATCGCCACAGCTGTGCAGCTCAATGAATAGGAAAATTCTGTTCCCTGTGCCTGTGGATGCTCATCATCAAAGGGAGTCTGTCACAGTCTTGTCCAGAGGCAAGTTCCCTGCCAGCCTAGAGGAGCCGAGCATCAGGGGGGAGGGGCATGAAATCCTAGAGATAAGAAACACTGCCTTGTCAGCATCTAAGCTCTGGCAGCCTCCAGTCCTTATGCAGAGTCCTGACTGGATTCCTGTGTTGGTGGCTTTCTTACAAAGATTAAAGCTCCACCTAAGGGACGGTTCTGCAGGAGACAGGTCCTGCTCATGCTCTGCTGTCACAGATGTCATGTGGAAAATTGGATGGAGCCATGGTTACTCATCACTCCAAGCAGGAATTGACTAAAAAGGCAGTACAGTGTGTAGAGGCAAGATATTACAGAGTCGTTGGCTGGAAAGAAATTCAGAAGATTAGGGGAGTTTGTTTTTTTTAATGGAGACTGAAAATAAATCTTTGTAAAAATTAAGTGTGGGAATAGGAGAGGATGAAGAGTAGAAGCATAGGTATGAGAGAGGGTAGGGTAGGAAGTACCACCATGTTCCTAAATCTATATATATGAAATTTGTATACCTTAAATAAATTTTAAAAAATGGAGACTGAAAAACACAAATTTTTTTAGATAAGAAATTTCATCTTTCTTTCACCATAAAGGATTTTTAACTAAGTAATTCCAGATAAGTCACTAGCTGACCAAAGATATTATACTCCACAATATTTTACAAATTCATTTATCATTAGGGCTTTATAAAGAGTGCAAATGAGGTAAAGATCTATATGTGAAAATTGTCTGAAGTTGATCAGACACAGTATGCCTCCAAATTAGGACTGAAATGAGCTTAGGACTTCACTGAAATTATTTTGGTTTAGCCTTAGCTGAGCTTTAAATAACTAACCTCTCATCTAAAAAAAAGGCTATCCACACCATTACAATTTCATAGTTCCAGCTACTTTTCTTCGTTGTTGATGGTGGCTTTTGCATTTAAAGGGTTAATCTTAATTAAAATTGTAGAAATCTAGAGGTCTAAACAGAAAAAAGACTATCAGAATTACCAAAGAGCTAACATCTTTCTCATACTTTTGTTGTATTTTTAGAATAGCAGAAATAGATAAACAAATACAGCTTTCTCATTCTCTTCAAATGTTTATTGGTAGCAATGCCATGAGAGAAGATTGGGCCTCATTTCTCTGCCACATCCAGAATTATTTTATAACAAAGCAAAAACACTTTTTAAAAACATAGTACAGTTCTCAGAGTTACATCTGAAAGGTATGAACGCAAACGTATCTTCATTTAATAAGTTGTAATTAACCTTTAAAAGTTTCATCTCTTTATAAAATTCTGAAACCCTCTTTTGCATGAAAAGTTCTAATCTTTTTCATCTTAAACTCCTAATCAATCATTTCACATTTTAAAAACAAAATTACTTGTTCATGTATTAACTAACCAGTATTTAATGTATCTGTATATTTAGAAATTGTGTAGTAGGATGACATGATTCCTTTGATGTCTTCAATGTTAATTTCTCAAATTTTTTGGTTGTTGGTGTTCTTCAAGATCATTGTAAATACTTTTATTGTATTGCAGACTAAATAAATTAAGTTCATTTAAATTATCTGTTTTGCATAATACACATCAAATAAACTGGATGTTTTTGAATATATGAACAATTAAATACACATATAAAATTTGTTTCAAGGGATACTTTCAGTATTGTTAAAAAAAAATTAACTGTTCATATTTGTTAAAACAACCTAGCTTGGCATTATAATTTACTATGATATAAAACTGCACCACTGGCTGCTTAACTGCTTGATTGCATATCTTAGAGAATATAAAAGAATGAGATGATAAAGAGAATGAATGTGTTTTAAATTATTTTTTCATTTATGTGGTAAAGTTTAGGATGTATTTTGGGGTCTTTTTGAATTGATTTCATATTATGTTTGGTCAATAATCTTGCCTACTTACAAAAAATGAATGTATTGTAAAAGTGAACATAACCATATCTATTTGGAATGCACTATAAAAAAATTTCTTGGCATTTCTGGCTTTATGATGAACATGACATGCTATTCTACCAGCCAATTCTTTAAAAGGCCCTTTAAGAAACTAGAAATAGTTCATTTCATTTGAAAGGTATAACATGAGTTCATCATTTAGACTGTGCTATAAAACTACCCTGATTCTCTTTATCATATCAAAAATGTTATTAAAAATCCAGTCTTTTTTTTTGGCATTGTGACAGCAGCTCTCCAAAATCAGATGTGGATTGAATGAAAGTAAAGCATTAAGGAAATATTTGATGTATCTCTCTTAATGCTGAAAAAGTAAGAGAGTTTTGAATTTAGTTCAAAGAATGAGAGCTATAACTGGCTTGATTTGAAATCATGCATGTCAGCAAGTTTATATGCAGAACGATTTGAAACTTGTCTTCATCTTTTTAAATAGCAAAGAAATTTAATTCCGCATTTCTACAATGTTTTAGATGGAAGCCTTTTTTATAATTTCAAAAGAAATCATGTTAAATTTGATGTACTTTCCTGATCTACAATGTTTACTATTTTAGAAAAAAAACCAGTTATGTGTTTAAAATGAATACTACATACATCTTTATATCTCTTACTATAATTTATTGTATTTCAGATAAGTTATAGTCTAATTGATTAGTTATCAATGTCTTCTCAGCTCTTACAAAGCTCATTGTATACCATATTCCACTCAGACACACCACATATTGCATCATATGGTTTTCAACACAGTGAAAGTGAAGTGAAGGGGCAAGTCAAGATCTGGAAGAAATTAGGGAGATAGAAATAAACTTTGGAAAAAACACTCTGGAGGACCAGAATTAACAGAATTATGGTCCTTGTAATGCATACATGTTCCATGTGAAAAATAAGTGATTAAATGGATGTTTCTATTTCATTTTCCAAATAATACATATAACATACGAATGGTAAAGTTGTTATCTTTGAGAATGTACTCAAGGGGCCAGTGCTGTGGCATAGAAAATAAAGCCATCACTGGCAGTGTTGGCATCCCATATGGGTGCCAGTTCATGTCCCAGCTGCTCCACTTCCAATCATGCTCTCTGCTATGGCCTTGGAAAGCAGAAGAATATGGCCCAAGTGCATGGGCCCCCGAGCTCTCGTGGGAGACGCAGAAGAAACTCTTGTCTCCTGCTTTGGAAATTGCCCAGCTCTGGCCGTGGAGGCCATTTGGGGAGTGAACCAGCGGATGGAAGACCTTTCTCTCTCTCTCTCTCTCTCTCTGCCTCTGCCTCTCTGTAACTCTGCCTTTCAAATAAATAAATAAATAAATAAATCTTGAAAAAAAAAAAGTATGCACTCAAAATAGGAGTAAGGATAAAATCTTTAAGTCATCAAAAGAACTATTTTTATTAAACAGTGCAACTGCTACCTTACATAATTGTATATTTTGATAAATTAAACATCTCTTCCAATGTGAAAACTTGAAATTATTTATTTTTATAAAATAACTCCTTTAAAAATCTTTTTCTTTCTGTGGGGAGCAATCCGGACTAGACTAAGTTACTGGAATTAAGACTTATTCTATGCATCTGCTCTCCTCTGTGGGGAGCAGCTCGGACTAGACTGTTACTGGAATTAAGACTTATTCTATGCATCTGCTCTCCTACAATGTGGCGCTGGGAGAGGAGAAAACAGCTTCTACCCAGCTGCCTCCAGTTCAACCAATAAACTGTAGGACTTGCTCCTGATTGGAGAGCAGCGTACTCGGCGTGTGGGCAGCCGAGTTAGGATTGGCGGAGGAGGACTATAAAGGAGGAGAGAGACAGCATGCACCAGGAACATCTATGGGGAACATCTAAGGGAACCCGTGCAGCCCCCGAAAGAGCCGGCCGGCGGTGTGCCGCTCCCCTGCGGAAGTGGGGAATGCGGCCAGGGGGAACTGCCCTTCCACGGAGGTGGAAGGGATAGTAGCCAACCCGGGAAGAACCAGCAGCAAACCCGGGGAGGGCCGAGCAGACAAAAGAACAGCGCAGGGTCCTGTGTTGCTCCTCCACGAAGAGGGGGAGCGACACTTTCAAATATGAGGGGTCTTCTAAAAGTTCAAGGAAAATGTATATTATGAGAAAAATACAGTACTCCAAAAGGTTTTGTACCAAAATAGTTACCCTTTATTTCCATTTTTTCATGAACTTTCTGAACTCCCCTCACATTTTATATTTCTGTAACTTAGTTTAAGAAACAAAATGGAAAGATATTCATTATTCACTCAAAGTAGAATAAACATTAAAATTTGCTTGACCAATATCCTATGATACTTTTAATACGTCTTCAAATTAACAAAGTTAATTCTACTTAATTCTCTAAGAGGTAGGGGGTCCCTTTGGATGTTCTGATACCTCAAATCTGAGGCAGAAACTAAATGGCTAAAAAGACCCAAGATAGATTGATTATGGTCACATGTAAATCCTATTTAGTAATTTAAAATCTCACCCAGTCTCAAATGCAGCATCAATCTATATCCAATTGTAAACACTTTCCACTAAACTCACAAATATACACAGGGAAAAAAAAGAAAATACAGTTGTGTGTATTAAATACTCGTGTTTTTTTTTTTTAAGATTTAAAAATAGGTTCTAAGTGTCATCTGAAAAGAACATAGATAGCCCATGTTCAAGTCAATACTACTCTTACAATACAGTGCCACTCATTTTGACTCCTTGGAAAGATATAGCATCTAACTAGATATTTAATAAAGTTGGATTTCTTGTCAATTTATAATTTTCCAGCCATATCTCACTATTGAGACGAAATGCTAAATCCCTCTTTTATAAAACTCATAGATTGGAGTCTTTACATGGGCAAAAACATTTTACTGAATCCTAGACCATCTGCGGGGATAACAGACATTTGAAGGTGAGCTGTGAAGGGGATAGAATACTATTTCATTTATTGATCACAGGATTTATAAGAGGCAATTTGGGAAGGATGCATAGTCAAGGTCAGCTGCACCTTTAAATATAAGTTCCCACATTGCTGATTAGCTAGAGCTCCATATGTTTCCCACTAAAAATCTGTGAAGCCTTTTTCTTTCAGTTGATTAAAAGCAAAAGAAAGTTGTCAAGGGAACTAATGAGCTATACATAATGAATAAGGTGGCAATGTTCTCATATAGTCAATCTCCCCTTTTGTAAAAATGGGAGTAGCAACTTGATTTAATGCAATGCCATAGATGGTGAACCAGGAATGTTGGCCATGGCAGAAACTATCCCATAATTAAAGAAAACAGGCAGACATGAAAAACTGAATCAACTGAATTAACTGGTTTAGAGTTAAAAAAAAATTGTAAACTCTCAAGGTAAGTAAAATATTGAGAACTCACTTATTTTATTATATTCTTGTTTAGTCACAAGGTATCATGACCCTTTGGCAAATGTTCAAATGATATTTGGGCTTCTGTTCATAACCAAGTGATTATGATTAATGCACAGTCATAAATTCAGTCATTATTTTATGTTAGCTCAGACATTAGCAACTCAAAATATACTTGAAATAATTGTCTAACTCCTAGAAATATCCTAAGTAAAAATCAAAACCAGAGGGAGTCTATTTTCAACACATTCTCCCTATTTAAACTTCACCTTTCTCTCTAGTTCCCAGGCCTTAACTCTGTTCCCCTAAACCATTCACCAAGGCCCAAAAGGGAAAGGATTACCAAAGAAATTCACACATGTCCTCTATTGTCTGAAAAGAAATACCTTGGGGGCAGAAGATCCCAGGCAGTATACAAAGAAAAGCAATTTGTTTGCTTACCTGATGGAGGCAATTTATGTAGAAGTGTGAATTGACTTACATTTCCTGCCTGGCTTGCTGCTAAAAGAAGACTATTAACATAAATAGATCTTCACTAGGGGCAAGAGGGAGCCCCACTGCTTTCCCCTAAGAGCATGTTGGAGATAAGAGGAGCTAGAAACATACCATGGGATTCCAATTCAATCCCATCAAGGTGGCATGTACCAATGCCATCTCACTAGTCCAAGTGATCAATTTCAGTTCACAATTGATCATAATGATAGGACTAAGAGCCAAAGGGATCACATAAACAAGACTAGTGTGTGAAATACTAACTGATAGAATCAAAAAGGGAGAGAACAATCCAACATGGGAAGCGGGATACACAGCAGACTCATAGAATGGCAGATGTCCTAAACAGCACTCTGGCCTCAGAATCAGCCCTTAAGGCATGCGGATCTTGCTGAAAAGCCCATGAGAGTATTTCAGGCATGGAAAGCTAAGACACTCTGGCAAAAAAAAAAAAAAAAAAAAAAAAAAAAAAAAAACCTAAATGAAAGATCTCCGTGAGTGAGATCCCAGTAGAAAGAACGGGCCATCAAAGAAGGAGGTACCTTTCTCAGAAGGAAGGAGAGAACTTCTACTCTGACTACGACCTTGTCTAAATATGATCAGAGTCAGTGTACTCAAAAGGCTTCCATAGCCTTGGCAACTCATGACAAGAGCCTAGGGTGATTACTGATGCCATAAACAACTGTGTCAATTTGTTAAGTCAGCAACAGGAGTCACTGTGCACTTACTCCTCATGTAGGATCTCTGTCCTTAATGTGTTGTTCAATGTGAATTAATGCTATAACTAGTACTCAAACAGTATTCTACACTTTGTGTTTCTATGTGGGTGCAAACTGTTGAAATCTTTACTTAATGTATGCTAAACTGATCTTCTGTATATAAAGAGAATTGAAAATGAATCTTGATGTGAATGGAAGGGGAGAGGGAGCAGGAAAAGGGAGGGTTGCGGCTGGGAGGGACGTTATTGGGGGGAGGCCATTGTAATCCATAAGCTGTACTTTGGAAATTTATATTCATTAAATAAAAGTTAAAAAAAAAAAAGAGGTCAGTAACTCCAAGAACTCTCACCCTGGAAAGACTGATAGGCACTTTTCCTTTTCATGGACAGTTTCTCCTCTGCCCACTCCTGAACTTAGTCTTAAGAGCAGGAACCCAAGAGAGATACTCTCCATTTCTTCAAGGAGATGTGGTGGCTTGATATTTTCTTCAAACCCATCCTATCCTCTCTTCTCACACTCCATTAAAACCTCAAAATTTAAACAAAATAAAACCTGAAGAGAGCTTCAGTGCTACTCTCAAAGGGTCAGGAGATGATCAATAAATATTTTGCCCTTCAACTTTAGAACTGTTTAACCAAGTTTAATTTATTTTTCTCCTCTAAAGTGCCATACCCAAGGAGGAGCTTTCTCTTCTCCTTCGCTTTGTTTTGACTGCCTTGCTTCTCTTTTCACTCAGGTGGATTCTTTGTGTTTCCACCTCTAAACTACCCCCAAGCACTTTCTCTAGTTATGAGCTTGTTTTTCTCTTTCCTTCTTGAGAGTTTTATCCTGATAACTTTTATCTGCATGGGTTAAGAGAATTCTTTATAATTATTAACTTGACGTTATATAGTGTTAAATGAATGAAGTATATACCTTTTCCTTTAGGTATATCTTTCCCTATAGGAAAGAAACAATATGGTGAATCTAACTAATCTTAATAGTAAAAAGTTTACTTACTCTTCAAATTTGTTTTAATATTCTTTTGAATGTAAGGCAGTAAGTCAAATGATTCAATCTAACAGAGAAATTGAGTTTTAATTCACTTAAGATGGAAGTAAGGAAAAAAGAGTTAGAAAAAATTTGCCAAGTTTAACTGAAACTTTGACTCATAAAATTGGTAGAAATTGTCTTTGAGGCCTTACCACTTGATATTGTTTATCTTCACAAAGGCTGTCATGGAAAAGTACATCACTAAATTGTGTCATTTTAATGTATTTATAAAAAAGGTTTACAAATGAGACGAAAGGACAGCACTTCAATCATCCTTGAAAATGCTTTCTGGCTGACTTCATTAAAAGATTTCTCCCATTAGAAGTGTTTGCTAGAATGATTTTGATATTAACAAAAGTCAAAGACTAATTATTAAGAAACCATTTCTAAATATTTTGTGAACATAATTTATAAATACAGTTTTTTAGAACTGAATAGTTCATCCCACTTGGTATTTTAAACTTCTGAAGCTAAACAGGAAAAGTAACTACCATCATAATTACAAGGGCAACAGGTTGGAAAGTATTTAAAACACTGATTTGGGAACTGAACCAAATAATATTATTTACATATATGTTTCTATACAGTATCCTTAGAAACATAAAATGGTTTATCATAGGGGAAAATGTTTGACATTTTGGACATTAATCAAAACCAGTTGTGGTCAACAATGTGTGGGAAAGCTGTACCAGGATCCCATATGAGTGCTAGTCTGGGTCCTAGATGCTCCACTTCCAATCCAGCTCCTTGCTAATGTGCCTGGGAAAGCAGCAGAATTGGACTCCTGCACCCATGTAGAGAACCAGAAAGAAACTCTTGGTCCCTGGCTTCCATCTGATTCGGCACTAGCCATTGCAGCCATCTGTGGAGTGAACCAGAGGATGGAAGACTGCTTTCTCCCTCTCTCTCTCTCTCTCTCTCTCTCTCTCTCTGTGTGTGTGTGTGTGTGTGTGCATGTGTTTCTCTCTCTCTCTGTAAATGTGTAGTAAGATACATCATAAAAACAAGTGACAACTAGCCGAGCACCAAAAAGGAAACCTGTTGAAATAATGGACACTATGAGAAAGACTGACTTGATTGGCCCTTACCCTGACTGTTGATGCACAACTTAATACTTTATCCCTTTTAGTATTTTTTTTTTGTTCTACTTAATACCATTGGTTGAACTCTGTAATTAACATGCAATTATTCTTAGGTGTTTAAAGTTAACTGAAAAGTGATTTCTGTTAAATATAAGAGTGGGAATAAGAGAGGGAGGAGATGTACAATTTGGGACATGCTCAAGCTGACTTGCCCCAAACGGTAGAGTTAGAAACGTGCCAGGGGATTCTAATTCAATCCCATCAAGGTGGCATGTACCAATGCCATCTCACTAGTCCACGTGATCAATTTCAGTTCACAATTGATCATACTGATAGGTCTAAGAGTCAAAGGGATCACACAAACAAGAATAGTGTCTGCAAAAGCTAACTGATAGAATAAAAAAGGGAGAGAATGATCCAACATGGGAAGCGAGATACACAGCAGACTAGCAGACTCATAGAATGGCAGATGTCCTAAACAGCACTCTGGCCTCAGAATCAGCCTTAAGGCATTCGGATATGGCTGAAGAGCCCAATAAAAGCCAAGACACTCTGGCAAAAAAAAAAAAAAAAAAAAAAAAAGCCTAAATGAAAGATCTCTGTGAGTGAGATCCCAGTAGAAAGAACGGGCCATCAAAGAAGGAGGTACTTTTCTCCGAAGGGAGGAGAGAACTTCCACTTTGACCATGGCCTTGTCTAAATATGATCAGAGCCGGTGAACTCAGGGTCTTCCATAGCCTTGGCAGCTCATGACAAGAGCCTAGGGTGATTACTGATGCCATAAACAAGAGTGTCAATTTGTTAAGTCAACAACAGGAGTCACTGTGCACTTACTCCTCATGTAGGATCTCTGTCCTTAATGTGTTGTTCAATGTGAATTAATGCTATAACTAGTACTCAAACAGTATTCTACACTTTATGTTCTGTGTGGGTGCAAACTGTTGAAATCTTTACTTAATGTATGCTAAACTGATCTTCTGTATATAAAGAGAATTGAAAATGAATCTTGATGTGAATGGAAGGGGAGAGGGGAGCGGGATTTGGGAGGGTTGTGGGCAGGAGGGAAGTTATGGGTGGGGGGGGCCATTGTAATCCATTAACTGTACTTTGGAAATTTATATTTGCTAAATAAAAGTTAAAAAAAAAGAGACAACATTCAAATACTTAAAATATTTGAATTTTGAATTTGAGCCCGCACTGTGGCTCACTTGGTTAATCCTCCGCCTGAGACGCCAGCATCCCATATGGGTGCGGTTCTAGTCCCAGCTGCTCCTGTTCCAGTCCAGCTCTCTGCTGTGGCCCAGGAAGGCATTGGAGGATGGCCCAAGTCTTGGGCCCCTGCACCCGCATGGGAGACCTGGAGGAAGCACCTGGCTCCTGGCTTCAGATCAGTGTAGTTCTGACCATAGCGGCCATTTGGGGTGAACCAACAGAAAGAAGACCTTTCTCTATGTCTCTCTCTCTCACTATCTATAACTCTAACTGTCAAATAAATTAAAAAAAGAAACTATAAAAGCTCATATATCTAATGAAATATTCTCATAATTAAAATTTATTGTCAATGGTTTGCTATCTATTCCACAATTAAACTTTTTTTTTATATATTTATGGAGGACATCCTCCTTAACAGTTACTAATAAAAGTTATCGAGTTACAAAGATTATTCATGTTTTCCTGTGCAATTTTTGAAATATTTTATTTATTTGAGAGGTAGAATTACAGAGAGAAGGAGAGTCAGAGAGAAAGGTCTTCCATCTGCTGGTTTACTCCACCTGCTGCCTTCCAGGGTGTATATTAGCAGAGTGTAAACAAAAGCACAGGAGACCGGACTTGAATTACACACTCAGATACAAATGCAGGTTTCCCAAGTGGCAATTTAACCACTACACCAAATGCCCACCCTTGGAATTGGAAGTTTTGTCTCTCTTGTACATTCCTATATTCTCAATGTATGGGAAACATAGTAGCACTTAAAATACAGCTGTTGAAAAAAGGAACACTTTCCTTACTGTCTCTTTTTCTTGCTCTTTGACTCTTAGTATGAATGGATACCTATGGCTTGTGCAAACACAGCATCATTGACCCTTTGGGGAGCAGTCCTCTGATGCACTGTGGCATTACTCCTTCCCACTATTTAGCCGGTAGAGTTTAGGAAGGAATGCCCTTTGCTAATTCCAAGCCTGATAAGCTCCAAAGATGAGTTCAGGGTCAGTTTGGCCAACAGGGAGAGTCCATCGCACTGAATGAAATGTCTGGTTCAGATGACTGTGTGACTGACCTACACAAGGCCAAGGGGACCCGGCTGAAGAACTTTTATTAGAACTATTAAGAGGCCAGTGCTGTGGCTCACTAGGCTAATCCTCCGCCTTGCGGCGCCGGCACACCAGGTTCTAGTCCCGGTCGGGGTGCCGGATTCTGTCCCGGTTGCCCCTCTTCCAGGCCAGCTCTCTGCTGTGGCCAGGGAGTGCAGTGGAGGATGGCCCAAATGCTTGGGCCCTGCACCCCATGGGAGACCAGGATAAGCACCTAGCTCCTGCCATCGGATCAGCGTGGTGCGCCGGCCTTAGCGCGCCGGCCACGGCGGCCACTGGGTGGTGAACCAATGGCAAAAAGGAAGACCTTTCTCTCTGTCTCTCTCTCCCTCACTATCCACTCTGCCTGTCCAAAAAAAAAAAAAAAAAAAAAAAAAAACTATTAAGAAAGACAAAGTGTCTACAACAAAGTTGCCTGGTAGATGGATTGTAATCCTCAACATTCTAAAACATTATGGAAAGAAGGAAAAGCAAGGCACTGATGGTAACAGATACATCTTGGTATCACATAAACTCTGGATTCTAGGCCCAAGCCAACCCAATCACATTATGTTGAAATTTTATTTTTATGCAACCTAGTTTGAGATAGATCCTTGTTACTTGGTACTGAAACAATTATTACAAATATATCCTCAAATGCCATGATATCAATTACTTATGGTCCTATAATATAGCCATGGTAGGAAAATAGTAATAGTCAGGGTGCTCTCACAAATGAGTTTTTGTGTCCTCCATTTAATTTAGTTGGACTGAAAACCGGAAGCAAAAAGAGAAGCATTTTGTTTACTGGGACTAGCTCTAGATGCTATGCTGCTCCTTGTGTGACTTGTCACTGGTTATTTTATCACTACTGCCTATAAAAGAGAAATGAATTATAATTATAATTAATAAACAACCTTAGGCATGGTTTAAAAATATGTAGAGGGACTGGTGTTGTGGCACAGTGGGTTAATCCTCCGCCTGAGGTGCCAGCATCCCATATAGGTGCTGGTTCTAGTCCCGGCTGTTCCTCTTCCCATCCAGCTCTCTGCTATGGCCTGGGAAAGCAGTAGAAGATGGCCCAAAGTCCTTGAGCCCCTGCACCCACATGGGAAACCCAGAGGAAGCTCCCGGCTCCTGGATTCGGATCAGCACAGCTCTGGCCGTTGCAGCCATCTAGGGAGTGAACCAGCAGATGGAAGACCTCTCTGTCTCTACCTCTTACTGATTGTAACTCTACCTCTCAAATAAATAAATAAATAAAATCTTTAAAAAATATATAGTGCAGCCCATATTTTACAAAGAATCACAATTCATTAAATTATATAGAAGCCTGAAATGACCTTAGCAATCATCAATGTGTATGCTCACATTTTACAGTTGAAAAATGTTAAGGGAATTGTCCAAAGTTATGACACTGACTTGTAGCAATGACAAAGTCTGTAATACATAAATCTATATTTTACTACATTATGTGCTTACATTTTCATACTATAATTTTTTTCCAGAGATTTGTTTTTAAGTCATACACATAAGGATTTGAAAATATTATTTAAGTTTATGATTCCATTCACATGTAGAAAACTGAATTACAGTTTCAACACATGTATATTGTCACTGGGAGAATGGAAAGGAATTTCATAGTGTGCTCAACTAAATAAGCTCATTAAACAATGCATTCATTAACACCCTCAAAATTTTAATATAAACTTATATGAGTTAAGAAATAAACTGCATCATTTCTAGAGAATTAGCTATCATTTAGTTCAATGGACACAATTTATCTACTGCTACTTTAATGTCCTGACAGATTTAATTTATCCATACTTACCAGTAAAAACATGTCTATGTAATTGCCCAAGAGGAAAAAAAAAGGCCAATATAGAATACATTTAGTATATTAATATATGAAATTTTTAGTTAAGGAACTCAAGATTGCAGATGAACTATTTTCAGTAATATATTTTCAAAATAAGGACAAGCTATTTTAAATTAAAATGTAATTTAAGAGAACAAATGTTAACAAGGCTAACTTTTAAGTAGAAGTGCATTTCATTCTAACATACCATGGGTTATTTAAAACTAAGGCAATTTGTTGGATGGAATCTGATGTATCTTAAAGTTGTCCTTATATTTTGGTTTTGTTAATGCTTTCTCACTCTAATAATCAATCATAAAAACAATTTATAGTGATACTAAATAAGTGTAGCATGGTGACAGATAAAAAGTGCTTTGAAGTTCCTGGATAAAAGGCTTTGTGTTAATGCAACACATCAATTCCATAAATACCAACGAATTTAAAAGAGAAGGTCACTTGATGGAGAGAAAAGACAAGATTTTAAAGTTAATATAAATCAAAAGAAATTCTCAATATCAAGAATACATTAGTCTTATATTTTAAAACCAGTCAGTCTTATAATTAAAATCTCCTCATAAATCCCCATTGATGGGACAATGAAGTAAGTGATGTTTTGGGGGAGGGAAGTGGGAATGCAAAGAAACATCTCTATTGTTTGTAGTCACTCAAGTCTTTTTCTTGGCAACCGACCCAGGAGCCTGTTTTGGGAGAAGGTTAAAAGTTTTAATTGTTGATTGATTCTGACTAGCTCCTCATATGTCCATCACAAAATATGAACACAAAGTCTATAACCCAGTTTTCAGTGTCAGCTTGTCTGTGAGTGTGCACATGTATCTTAAGATGATGTAAGCAACATCAAGATCTATTTAGAAACCGGAGCATTCTCTTAGCCCTATCTAAAAAAGTAAAGCAGAAATTTGATGGATGGGGCATACATCTTATTCATGGATTCTATGCAATATGATATTCAGGATTTTGGCTTGAAAAATCCTGTGTCGAGGGCCAGCGCTGTGGCATAGTGGGTAAAGTCTCCACCTCCAGTGCTGGCATCCCATATGGGTACCAGTTTGAGTCCTGGCTGCTCCACTTCCCAGCCAGCTCTCTGGCCTGGGAAAGCGGTGGAGGATGGCAAAGTCCTTGGGCCTCTATACCCACATGGGAGACGTGGAAGAAGCTCCTGGCTCCGGGCTTTGGATTGGCACATCTCCAGCCTTTATGGCTGTCTGGGGAGTGAACCAATGGATGGAAGACCTCTCTCTTTTTCTCTCTCTCTACCTCTACCACTCCATAACTCTACCTTTCAAATAAATAAATAAATCTTTAAAAAAAAGAAAAAAAGGAGGTAAATGATATTTTAAAAAATAGTTTGTTGGAATGATAAGAATGTTTTTTGATTGGCAAACTGGGCACTAAACATTCATTGATTAATTGAGCCTGTTTCTGTTTTACCAAATTTGGCATTAAGATCCTGGCATGATCTAGGATACCTTGTGACAAGCATCTGGTAATAGAAGAATTAACTAAAAAGAGATCTCAGAAACTTATCTTATTGTCGCCTTTTTATTACAGCTATAAATAAGTGTTTTTATTGCCTCTGGAAGGAGGAAAAAGTGATACTTAAAGTTTAACGTTTGTAATTCTGTCAAATTTACTATGTGGCCACTTCTTGAGATGCTCTAAATGAAGTTCTCTAGGTTAATACACTTGAATATCTCTTTAATAATTATATTAGTTGGGGCCGGCGCCGCGGCTCACTAGGCTAATCCTCCGCCTAGCGGCGCCGGCACACCGGGTTCTAGTCCCGGTCGGGGCGCCGGATTCTGTCCCGGTTGCCCCTCTTCCAGGCCAGCTCTCTGCTGTGGCCAGGGAGTGCAGTGGAGGATGGCCCAGGTGCTTGGGCCCTGCACCCCATGGGAGACCAGGAAAAGCACCTGGCTCCTGGCTCCTGCCATCGGATCAGCGCGGTGTGCCGGGCGCAGCGCGCTGGCTGCGGCGGCCATTGGAGGGTGAACCAACGGCAAAGGAAGACCTTTCTCTCTGTCTCTCTCTCTCACTGTCCACTCTGCCTGTCAAAAAAAAAAAATTATATTAGTTGGAAAAAAGTTTATATCAAGCAGATTAATGTATGCCCTGTCAAAATTTTGACAAAATGATTAGAACAAGAGTGCATATAAATTCTAGCAATAAAATACCAGTTTGTGCCTGTCATTCTTTGTTCTGTTTTAGCTGATTGAAAAGTAGAAAGAGAATGATTTTTCCATCTGCTGGTTGACTCCCAAAATGCTTGCAACAGCAGGGTCAGGCCTAAGCCAGGATCCATAAACTTAATTCTGGGTCTCCTGTGCTGGGGGCAGGAACCAGTACTTGCTGTCTCCAAAGGTGCACATTAGCAGGAAGCTAAAATCTGATACAGAACCAGGTCTTGGACCTAAGGACTCCATTATGGAATGTAGGTCTCTTAAGCATCATCTTATCTGCTATACAAAAAAACTTGTCTCCAGTAATTTTTTTTTGCTGTTATTCCACAGGACCAATTCTGTTTCATTATATTTGTCTTTCTGGCATGCACAAGGTAAAATATTGGAAAAGTAAAAGATTAAGTTAATAACTGAAATAATGTGCAACTTGTAAGGCAGTGATATCAACATAATAGTACAGAACTCATTATGTATAAAGCACTGTGCAAAATTTGACATTTTAAATATATGATTTTAATTCTCATTAGCAATCATTTGAGATGAACATGTTTATTCTTTTTTACAAAAAAGGAAGTTGAGGCTCCTAGATGTTAAAAAAGAAGAAGAAAAAATCGTCTAAACTGATTTCACAAAAGGGAGAATCAGGATTTCTACCCAGGTCTCCTGAGACATAAAACATATCTGTCTTATTACAGAGTGCTACCTCAAATATTAGCAGCTTTAAGAGAAATGTTATAAAAACTTCTTATAGATTATATTTAGAATTTGAGGTGTAAACATTAACACCTATGCTTAATTACATCTCACATTATTTTTCAATGTTTTCAGAAAAAGAGGATTTATTTCAGTTTGTTTTATTTGAATTTTTCTACAGGAAAAAAGTGGGATTTGATATGCATGAATTCTTAAAGGCTTAATTTAAACAAACTTTAAAACAACAAATTTGCAAGTTGTGTATTCTGCAATTATCAATACTTCTATTTGAAAAAGCATTCCCAGAGAGACCTCTTTCTAGGAGTTTGTCCTTTGCTGAATAGATTATTCATGTGTCTAATTCTAGCATAAATGTACATGGGGGGATTTATAGGCTTAGTTGATTCTTTCATTTTACAGGCCTCTTCATAATTATGCTTCAAGTTTGTCTGCATGAAATACTCATTTATATTGGAAACATACCCCAATTAAAAAGCATTCATTCAATAAGATTTCACTATAATCCAAGATGTGTGCAGAATTGAAAAGTAAACTACTATGGTATACTTTTAAATGATTTGGTTGTCATTTCAGAAAGAACAACTCCTGA
Organism: Oryctolagus cuniculus; assembly: GCF_964237555.1. Classification (NCBI taxonomy): domain Eukaryota; kingdom Metazoa; phylum Chordata; class Mammalia; order Lagomorpha; family Leporidae; genus Oryctolagus; species Oryctolagus cuniculus. Next base: position 60,461,979 of record NC_091435.1, on the reverse strand, counting down.
AATATGACATAATTAATGATAATGCTGCACTTACACTTGCTGACATAATTTATAACAAAAATAGAGTGAAAACGTATTTCAAAAACAATAAACACTCACTCTTGAAAACTTAGACGTTTTCCCTTGGGTAGTTATGCATGGTATTTGGATTGTTTTATGGTTACCGTTGACCCCTTCCTGGTGACTACATTTGCCATGTGACTCTGGTTCCTCTCACAAAGGAGGCACACTGTGCTTCCCCACTTCAGGAATTTGGGTTCATCTGTGCCTTGTTTTGGCCACTGGAATGTCATGAAATGTGATGCAAGCAAAAGTATGAAGAAAAACACATATTTCTGCTCAGTGTTGCTTTTGAACATCACTAAAACATGCTCAAGCTGTCCTCCTTCATGTTGAGAGACAACTGTGGACCAGAATGAGATGCTCCCTGTTATGCCACCTGAAGCATATCAAGTACCACCTGATGCCCTAGACCACTCTCCTACCACCCAACATCCACTGTACCCACCCACAAACTAGTGAGCCTGCCCAAAGTAGCCAAACTCAGCCAAGATCAGTTGATCAACACACTCATTCATGAACTGAATATCTAAGTTATTCTATGCCTCTTCATTTTTTTTTAAGATTTATTCATTTATTTGAAAGGCAGAGTTACAGAGAGAAAGAGGGAGAGGGAGAGGGAGAGGGAGAGGGAGAGGGAGAGGGAGAGGGAGAGGGAGAGGGAGAGGGAGAGGGAGAGAGAGATCTTCATTCTGATGGTTCACTCCCCAAACTGTGCCAATGAGAGAGAGAGAGAGAGAGAGAGAGAGAGAGAGAGAGAGAGAGAATCTTCCTTCTGATGGTTCACTCTCCCCGAACTGTGCCAATCTGAAGCCAGGAGCCAGGAGCTTTTTCCAGGTCTCCCACATGGGTACAGGGGCCCAAGGACTTGGGCCATGCTGCACCACTTTCCCAGGCCACAGCAGAGAACTGGCTGGGAAGTGGAGCAGCTGAGACTCAAACTGGTGTCCATATGGGATGCTGGCACTGCAGTACCTGCTACACCACAGTGCCTATCCCTCTATGCCTCTTCTTATTTTGTTCTCTCTAAGGGTGTGAGTAAAGATCTGTGATTAAAGATCAACTATATCGTAATGAAGTACATTTCCTATTTCTTAATGTCAAAATAGGTCATAATCCTATTTTTACATTTAGGTACACTTTAAATTAGTATCTATTCAACATTTACTATGCTCTGCTACTGTTAGGAACTTCTAAATATATAGTTCAAAAATAATGTGTGGAATTATTTGAGCAACAAACTAAACAAATTATTACTGAAGGTACTAAGTAAATATCCATGAACCCATATTGATAAAAATAAATAATTAAGTACATTTAAAATGGGGGAAAATAGGTAAATCAACCAGGCAGAAAATTTCCAAGTAATTGAAGTAGATACTCTACCCTCAAGGAGGAGGGTATAAAGACTCCTTAGGAAAAAAAGCTTTGGAAATAGGAGATTGGCTTCATTCAGTATGACCTTAGCATGGGCTTCACATAGTGACCTTCTTCCAAAGAGCACAGAATAAAACCGGAGAAAAATGTACCTTTATACTGTAGAAATCAGACAAGCACCAACTCAACTAGGTGATCAACGTTAACATCCATATTAAGAAGAAATGTTGACAGTATGCACATTTAATATGATGTGAAGGGAATGGCATTTTGCCATTGTGGCATTCTCCCTCAAACCTCAGAATTCTAATCTCCAAATTATCATGAGAAAAACATTAGAGAAGTTTGAATAAAGTGATATTTTACTAAATATCTGACATGTACCCTTCAAAACTATAAGGATGACACAAGTAAATGAAATAATCGATCAATGAAGCTTTAGGAGACATGTGGACCAGCGCAGGATAAGCTGTCGGGTGTGATGTCAACAACACATATGGGTGCCGGTTCTGATCCAGGCTGCTCCTCTTCTGATCCAGCTCCCTTCTGAAGGGCCTGGAAAAGCAGCAGAAAATGGCCCAAGTAATTGGTCCTTGCACACACATGGGAGACCTGGATGGAGTTCCTGGTTCTTAGTTTCAGTCTGGCCCCATTACGGTTGTTGTGGTCATCTGGGGGAGTGAACCAACAGAGGGAAGATCTCCCGATATCCCTCTATCTTTCTCTTGATCTCTCTCACTATTTCTAACTCTGGCTTTCAAATAAATAAATCTTAAAAAAAAAAAGGCTTAAGGAAACATGATGACTAAATGTACTATGATAGGCAAAAATCCTAGAAAAAAGGATTTAAGGTAAAACTAAGAAAATCTGAATAGAGGCTGAATTTAAGTTGATTATAATGTAGTCCTATTTGCTTATAAGTGTTGTTGCTAGGGGAAACAGTATAGTGTAGTGTTCAAAATTTTCCTATAAAACATTCTAAAATTAAATATTATTTAAAATATAGTATGCATGGAAATATGTATCAGCAATGTTTATTTGAGTTTAAATTGCATCCATTCTGTAGTATATTTGTTTTGTTTATGTATCATTGATTTGTTTTCACTTTTATTATATTATTATTATATTCCCTGGGACTTGCAAGTGTAGTTTTCAAAATATTTTAATTTTAATAAGTTGCCAATTAAATATTGATCAGCAAGAAATAAATAATACCTCATTCTAAAATATAAAATAAACTGGAGGTGAAATTAATTGATTTTAATTAAAATGCATTTAAATAGATTGCATCCTATCTTAATATAATTTTGAAAACAAGATGAATATTGTACAATAACTGGCTTCCACTAACAATTCCTAAAATTATTTTTAAATATCATTTCTCATCACACTCTATCTCAAGAAGATTACTGGTAGGATCACAGATATACCAGCCATTTAAATATTTTTATTTACAGTGCTTACTTAATAAATAACCAATCTGCTTAGCAACTATAACCATTCATCAATTGAAAAGTTTTCATGGAAATGCCCTGCACATAGATCATTATTATTTTCTAATACTAGACCATTAACTTGCAGAATTTAATGTAATGAGAGAAATGTTTAATGCAGCTACAAAATAAATACCACATCATATGCCTTGCGGCTTTAAAAAATTTCAAGATACCCAACAGGCTTTGGTAAACAAGTCTAAAAGATAAAGGAAGCAGGTGTAGAAGACATTTAATAAAACATGCTTCTCATTTTTATTCCTTTTCTATTTGGTTTCTTGGGGATCTCTGTTTGACAGTGACCTCTAGTGTATTTGCTTCGGGCAGATACTTTATTCTCAGTCTACTGATGTGGCAACCAACAAAGGATGACAGAAAGTAGGATTGAAAGCTGATATTAAGTTTTAAAAAGAAAAATAGGATTTTTGCAGAAAGACTTACAGTTTTAAGCAATTAAAGTGTTTGGTTTAACATTTGTGATCTGAACTTTTGCATCTTATGGAATAGATTATAGATCCTAACCACAAATTAGAAGAGATCGCATCAACATAAATTCATTGAGAGTGTTTTCTTCCTTTGTGCTCAGTGTAAAGGCTGCATAATGTAAGTAACTAAGTCATAAAATTAAATATTCATTTCTTCCTCTCTCAAGGGATTAGGATGCCAATTCTAGTCTGAAGACCAACTCCAGTGCACTATAGCACCACCTCTTTTTCTGGTATGTATGCCTTCACAAGAACAATTTCTAGTTTCAATATTCTTTGTTGGTGGACTAATGTAACTAGAGCACTGGCTGTATTAATCTACTGTTGCTTTTCATGAGGGTCAACACATCAGCTTCCATGTTTCTATATAACAGACAAAAACTTATAAAGAGATACCAAAATGCAATGTTTTATGAATTGCCTTTTTTAAAAATATTTTTTTAAATTTTGATTTTATTTGAAAAGTAAAGAGACGTACAGAGAGAGATTTCCCCATCCACTGGTTCACTCCTCCAAATACCCACAATAAGTAAGGGTTAGGGAAGGCTGAAGTCAGGAGACTGGAACTTAATCTGGGCTTCCCGAGTTGGTGACAGTAATCCATCCACTTGAGCCATCATCTGCTGCCTTACAGGATGCATAATAGAGAAAACTGGATGGGCAGTGGAGGAGCCTGGACTTGAACCAGGCACTACAGTATGCTAAATGCTTGCCCAATTGAATTACCTTTTAAAATTGCCAATTCTGAAACACTTGCCAGAAATCAGGACTATAATTTTTACTCCTCTTACTTTGCTCAGTATCAAATTTTCCTATTGGCCAGCGCCGCGTCTCACTTGGCTAATCCTCCGCCTGCGGCGCCAGCACCCCGGGTTCTAGTCCCGGTTGGGGCACCAGATTCTGTCCCGGTTGCTCCTCTTCCACTCCAGCTCTCTGCCATGGCCTGGGAAGGCAGTGGAGGATGGCCCAAGTGCTTGGGCCCTGCACCCGCATGGGAGACCAGGAGGAGGCACCTGGTTCCTGGCTTCAGATAGGCGCACGTGCCGGCCATAGCAGCCATTTTGGGGGGTGAACCAATGGAATGAAGACTTTTCTCTTTCTCTCTCTCACTGTCTAACTCTGCCTGTCAAAAAAAATTTCCTATTACTAAAATTAGCAGAAATTAAATAATTTTATTTGTATATATAATACATGCATGATGTGTTATGTTTTTAAAATAGAGGAGTCAAATAATTTCCTTAAGTTCCAGGAAACAGGAATATCACAATATGTTGGAAAGTGCAATTTCAGAAATTTTTTTTCTTTTCAAATGGCTAGTTCAGAAATACAAGGATAAAAATTAAGAGAGAAAGAATCTTCTTCATATGCGTGCTTTTCTTTTTATACTTTATTGTTTCCAGGATGGAGAAACATAATGGGGAATATTGTCTTGCCTTTTAATCTTGAAAAATGTTAAGGTCACAAACCTTAATCTTCTAATTCTAAGATTGTCTAATAATATTGACTCAGCCATAAGGAATTTACAAAGAATACAAATAGTGCGATCTTAAGTGCACATAGCAACTCCAGGCCTTTGTAGATATTCAAATATTTAGTTCAGATGCTTCAGGATTTCAAAGGAAGGACTTATTTTTTTTTTTCTTTTGCAATTTCTTTGTGCATATATGTGGGCAAAATATATATTAGCTCAACCTAATGTGACTTTCTCATTACTCTATAAGAGTCAGTATTACAGATTGTATTGAATCTTGAAATGAATTGTCTGGAAACCTCCTTTTTTTTTATCATTTGTAGGCATTTTTTAATCGGGAGAATTAAGTGTACATGGTGACTAGGTTTTCAGAATGCCACATGTAAGCAAGGTAAATCCTGATAAAGATTTGGAAAATCAAGTAAGAGAGTTATAAAGCCTATTGAGATGTTATATTGATACTGAAGTTCATGATGTTTTTGAGAATCTGATAGATTCTGAGACCTCTACCGTAAACCTTCATTAACACCCAAACTTGGGAGCCAGTGTTGTGGCACCACAGGTTAAGCTGCCACCTGCAATGAGGGCATTCCTTAGGAGCCCCTGCTCAAGTCCTGATTGCTCCGCTTCTGATCCAACTGCATGCTAATGACCTGGGAAAAGCAGGAGAAGATGGCCCAAGTGCTTGTGCTCCTGCCATCCAGGTGAGAGACCCGGAAGAAACTCCTGGTTCCTGACTTCAGATTGGCCTAACTTTGGCCGTTGCGGCCATCTGGGTAGTGAACCAGTGGATGAAAGATTCTCTCTCTTTCTCTCTCACCCTCTCTCTCCCTCTCTCTGTGTAATTCTGACCTTCAAGTTAATAAATCTTAAAAAAAAAAAATCCAAATGTCATCTACAATTTCATGAAATAAAGAGCATTGTGAAGCTCATTTAAGGAATACCGAAAGCTAGGTGATTTAAAACACTTGCTCTGGGCAAGTTGTCAGACACCACAGGGGAAACAGGGGAGGGAGAATAGACACTGAGGGAGACAAGGGCTTTCCTTTTCCCAGATTCCCATTCTTTTGCTCCTGCTAATGGCACTCTTCAGCCTGTGGTCATGAAGTAGTGCTGACATAAGACAAGCACTGGCAGCCATGGACATTGTTTAGCTTGGTTTTAATGTATTTATTTTTAATTGACAGATAATTGTGTAAACTTATGGGGTATAATGTGATGATCTGATCTAAGCATATATTGTAGTCAAGCTAATTAACAAATTCTTCACCTCAGTAACATAATTCTTTTATGGTGAGATGGTGAGAATGTTAAAGATTTATGTTCAGGGGCCGGCACTGTGGCACAGTGGATTAACATGCTTGCCTGAAGTGCCAGTATCCCATACGGCTGCTCCACTTTAGATTCAGCTCTCTGCTATGGCCTGGGAAGGCAGTAGAAGATGGCCCAGGTCCTTGAGTCCCTGGACCCGTGTGGGAGACCCAGAAGAAGCTCCTGGCTCCTGGCTTTGGATAGGCGCAGCTCCAGCCATTGTGAACAACTAGGGAGTGAACCATCAGGTAGAAGACCTCTCTCTTTCTCTCTGTGTAACTCTTTCAAATAAATAAATAAATCTTTTAAAAAAAAAAGATACATATTCAGGGTGAGTGTACAGCACAGTGGTTAAGACACTATTTGGGGGTCGGTTCCCTCCTCCTCCGCCCCACTGTTCTTCCTCCTTTGCTCAGAGGATGTCCTTTTTCCAGATCAGCCTCAATCTGCTTAAGTAGATGCTTGGCTTCATAAAGGTCCTTGAGTGGATTGTGCCCATCTTTACTTTGGCCACCTGTGGATGTTTTTAAGGGCAAAACAGAGGTTCCAGTGTATTGTCCTCCTCAGTTTCCTGGCATGAAAACTATGACAGCTAGTTTTGGTTATCCATTCAAGTTAAATCAGGTATTATTTCAGGCAAATGTAAATGTGTGTGGCCTAAGTTGGGAAGGTCATGTCTTCATAGATTACTCTTCTTTGGCACAGTTTTATTAGGTTTGCAGTCTTTGCATTCTTTCATTGCATTGCTGCCCTTCTGCTGTATGTTGGTTGTATGAACCTAGACAGAGACACTCACAAACTACCCATAGTTTACTTTGTTATCACTTTTCTTGCCACTTTTTTTGTGGTTGGTGAGCACTTTGGCTTAAAACTCTCAAGAACATTAAAGTAACCAATCGGCACAATATTGTTCAGGAACCTCTGCCTTTTGAACAGCAGGACGCGCATTACTACTTTGGTTCTGTGACTTGTATGGGATCCCTAAACGTATATGTGATCTTTGGCTTTCTGAACATGATACTTTGAGGAGGAAATGCATGGTTTGTATTCAAGGAGATCAGTTTCCACAGTCCATCAAATACTTTTGCCCATGGCCAGGGAGGTATTGCACCTCCTACTAGAATATAATTAAAGAAAAAATGCACTGTAGGAAATTTGTGTCTTGCTATGACTTGTTGCCAACATCTTGAGAAGCATTATTGGTTTCTAATAAAAGTAATGGCTTTTTCAATAAAATTGTGGTTTTAAATTTTGCTGCATTTTTACATAAAGCCAGTATATTTTCTAGAAATGTAAGATGTAAATGTATTCTCACATGTAAATTTGAAAATCCAGGGGCCTATTATGAGATGATGTACATTTTTAAATGAGCAGTGAGTTGTTTGCTTTCTAAAGTGTTTACACCTTAAGCCTTAACATATATCTTCATTCAGAAAATTCATATTATCATATCATAATAAGAAGAAAACTATTTGGGACATATACTACTATAAGTTTGTATAGATCATATGCTCAAGATCTATCTTTGTTTAATAAAGTCTAGGTTATATAAGTTGTATTTAGAAAAAATATATTTAGTTCAAAATGTATATCTGAGCATTGTTCATGTCATAAAAAATGTAATTGCAAAGACTGGGTATATGCTCTATTTCTGTTTTTTTCCTAAATGATCTGCTGTACTTAATATGTGTACTAAAACCGTGTTGGGAGCAGGGATTTGGAAGTTTCTAACAGATAGGTAGTTTATTTAGTAATTCTTTTACTTGAGAAATAAGCCTACATTACACTAGTGGTTTAATAGGAATTAAAAGATAATGTATGTTTTCCATGAACTTCTCTGAACCACCCTCATGTATCAGTAAAAAGAACATGGCTTACCTAGATATCTTCGTATGTGTGGGCATTACTTTTGGTGATGTTTATTTGCTGTCATATGTTGCTCTTGCTGTATAAGCATAGGTTGAGACCTAGTCTCCTTGCGAGTAGAGAAAAATAGGCCACTTCTTTTTGAAGACCCTTTTCAGAAGGCTACAAAAATTAAGATTATATTTTACTTTTGAAACATTTAACATTTAGAGTTGATGAAGTTGCATTGATATTTTCAAAGACCTAAATCTATGATCCATTACCATCAAATTACTAGAGAACATTGGGGAAACTGTAAAAAACATTGGCATAGCCAAGAATTATTAGAAAAGACCCCAAAAGTACAGACAATCAAAGCCAAAATTGACAAATGGGATAACATCAAATTGAGAAGCTTTCACACTGCAAAAGAAATACACTGCAAAGTGAAGAGGCAATTGACAAAATGGAACAAAATATTTACAAACTATGCATCTGATAAAGGGTTAGCATCCAGAATCTATAAAAAGTTCAAAAAACTCAAAAACAACAAAATAAACAATCCAGTTAAGAAATAGGCCAAGGGCTTGAATAGGCATTTTTCAAGAGAGGAAATTCAAATGGCCGACAGACACTTGAAAAAATGATCAAGATCACTAGCTATGGCAGATGTCCTAAATAGCACTCTGGCCTCAGAATCAGCCCTAAAGGCATTTGGATCTGGCTGAAAAGCCCATGAGAGTATTTCAGGCATGGAAAGCCAAGACACTCTGGCAAAAGATCTCTGCGAGTGAGATCCCAGTGAAAAGAACAAGTCTTCAAAGAAGGAGGTACCTTTCTCTGAAGGGAGGAGAGAACCTCCACTTTGACTATGACCTTGTCTAAACAAGATAAGAATCGGAGAACTCAGAGGGCTTCCATAGCCTTGGAAACTCATGACTGGAGCATAGGGAGACTACTGATGCCATAGACAGGAGTGTCAATTGGTAAAGTCAACAACAGGAGTCACTGTGCACTTACTCCTCATGTAGGATCTCTGTCCTTAATGTGCTGTGCATTGAGATTTAATGCTATAACGAGTACTCAAACAATATATTTCACTTTGTGTTTCTATGGGGGTGCAAACTGTTGAAATCTTTACTTAATGTATACTAAACTGATCCTCTGTAAAAAAAAAAAAAAAATTATCAACTCCCAACTTGACTCTCACTGGGATTAAACATGACAATAGGTCTGCTCTGATTTCATCATCATTTAAAAAAAATCATCTATTATTTTTCACTTTATGTTTCTGTGTGAGAGCAAACTGTTGAAATCCTTACTTAATGTATACTAAGCTGATCTTCTGTATATTAAGATAATCGAAAATGAATCTTGATGTGAATGGAAGGGGAGAGGGAGTGGGAAAGGGGAGGATAGTGGGTGGGAGGGACGGTATGTGGGGGAAGCCATTGTAATGCATAAATCGTACTTTGGAAATTTATATTCATTAAATAAAAGTTAAAAAAAAATCACTAGCTATCAGGGAAATACAAATCAAAACTACAATGAGGTTTCATCTCATTCCAGTTAGAATGGCTCTGATACAGAAATCAACAAACAACAAATGGTGGCAAGGATGTAGAAAAAAGGTAGGCTAATCCATTGTTGGTGGGAATGTAAACTTTTGCAGCCACTGTGGAAGACACTGGAGATACCTCAGAAATCTGAATATAGATCTCTCATTTGATTCAGCCATCCCATTCCTAGGAATTCACCCAAACCAAAGGAAATCAGCATATGAAAGAGTATCTATACACCCATGTGCACTGTAGCACAATTCACAATAACTAAGATATGGAATCAACCCAGATGACCATCAGCTGTTGACTGGATAGAGAAATTATGGTATTTATACACTATGGAGTACACTCAGCTATAAAAAAAAAAAAAAAAGAAAAAAGAAATCCTGTTTTTTGCAACAAGATGGACGCAACTGGAAACCATTATAGTTAAGCCAGTCCCAAAAAGACAGATATAATATGTTTTCTCTGATCTGAGGTAACTAACAGAATACTAGAAATGTAATGTATTGGAGTGAAATAGACATTTTGGGATTTTGTGATTGTTTACAGCCCTGTGTCTTCCATTGAGGTTACAGTGTGTATTTTTTTTCTCTTCATACTATTTGTTGAACTCTTTTACTTAGTGTAGGTTTAACTATACAATCATTAAGTAAACTGAAAATAGATGTTTGTAAAAATTAAGAGTGGGAATGTGAGAGAGTATAGGAGGAATGGTTGGAACATGGGTGGGAGGGAGGGTGGGAGAGAAGTGTCACTATGTTCCTAAATCTATATTCATGAAATATATGAAACTTGTATAGCTTAAATAAAACATAAAATCTCCTTTATTTAAAATTTCCAAGATATTTTTGAAAGGACTTAGGAGCCAACAACCTTCAAAAATAGAATGAATATAGAAAAATCATTTTTGAAATTTGGTGCTAAGCACCAAGATTATTTACTTTTACTTCCTAAATTTCTAAGTTATAAAACCAAGGCTAGAAGAGCTTAATTTACTTGACCAAGATCACTCAGCAAGTTAATGTCTCTAAATATTTGATTTCAGAAAATACCTTCACCTTCCCAAATTAAGTTTTCAGTTAATAACTGTATAATGCAGAACACAGATCTAGATAAAATGCAAAAACAAAGCTCAGTTTGTCTGTGAGCCTAGGGGCTGCATTCCCTTCCACTGGAAGAGTGAGTCTCCTACACAAAGAAAAAGCGTAAGTTAAATCATAAAAAGATCTCAGTTTTTAAAGAGAGGTTCCTCATTTTCTGAGATTAAAAAAATCACTTGCCACCTAGTTTAACTAGGTAAGATTATTGCCTACGTTCTGAAAGAATATTTTGCTCTTCCAGTAACCATGTGATCAATGCTCAATTTTGAGAATCCATTCCCCTTTAGAGTAAAAACTATTAAAACTATGCCAGCAAAAATACATGATAGCTATAGTATTAATCTTTTTATGATGTACATATTAGTAGCTATTTAATTTATGCTTACTTATTATAAGGTACTGCATGGTACATTTAAAACATAAGCTTATAGATAATCAGAACCTAATTAAAAACTTTACACTTTAATTTTCGGTACTTGCTTTCATCTGTACTTTTACGGGAGTAATTATAGGATTTTTACAGTGCAATCTATTTAATTTTATGATAAATTATTCTTTAAATCATTGCTAGGGAACAAAAATCAGTTCTCAAGTATCAGAAGTGTCCAGCAGATGCACCAAAGGCACATGATTCCTTTAATGCATCCTTCTCCTCTGACACAATTGGAGGCTCCGCTCTGGAAGAGGAAGGGATGCTGGCTCTTTTGCACTGCTCAATCCTAGTTAAATACACTCCCACACCCACCCCCTTGCAACACACACACACACACATGCACACACACAGTGTGTAAAGAAAATAGAACCAGCATATCATCAAACATAGAGTATAGCTTGAATTCAAATAAGAAGGTAATTTTTTCAGAGAGGTTAAACTTGTCAACATATTCATATATCATGGAATACAGAACAAAATTTCAAGGTTCTGAATTTTAGCATTAATTGTTCTACTTAGTGTTAAGACATCTTGAGCCATCTTCGAACCTCATTCTTCTTGTCACTAGCTAGACGATTCCACCCATAGATTGAAGGGAATATAATTAAAATAAGCATAAAGATTTGCATATAAAATCTCCCAGGGTTCAATTTTACCACCTACTCCATGATGCCAAAGACAATAGCAGAAACAATAGTGGGTGCTGAATTTGATTTGTTCAGTCAGTGAAGGAAGTCAGTCTTCTAGGTGAGAAAGTTAGTTACCCTTTCCTCTTCTTCATCTATGATAGTCCATCAACATAACAAATTATTTGCTTCTTTGAGATGGCTATGGCACACTGGACACAGTTTCATTGTTTGATGCTCTTTTAATCTGGCCATGTAGACTCATACATGGATTCCTAGAGGGTCATCCTTACCTCTCTCACTCTTCTTTTCCCTCCCAAACAAATTTGCTTTTTTGACACTTTTAGAAATATCCAGACACTATCAGTGCCTTCAAATACTAACCTCAATAAATTCCAAATTACATAGTCTGTAGTTTAAGATATTCTCTAAACTAACTTTACAATTTCTCAATATTACTTACCCATAACTCTAAAATCAAGCAAAATTAATTGCTCAGTATACCACCATAAACATTTTCATTCCAGTACCAACATATTTCTGATATTTGTTTTGCTAGAGTGTCTTATTTTCAGTATAGAAGAAATAACATGTTTTTTGGATTCAAATTATTCTCAGGATTAATCTGAATTCTCCTACTTCACTAGATGTGTGATTTAGAATAGTGTGACCCCTTGTAAAATGGGAATTTTCTCTACGCAACAAGTTGTTTTTGTGAGTATTAAACAAGGTGTTTATGCCTAAAACCTTCGGAGAGCTTAATGTGGTTCAGGCTCCTTCCTCTACTTTTTGTATTTATTTATGCATATGACACTCAGAAAATCTCTATGAAGCAAATACTGCTTCTCATTCAAAAGGAAATTGTAGAATAGGGAACTTAAGTAATTTCCCAGGAAATACTACTTGGCTTATGAGCTGGCATCCTTAACTACTTAAATATCTGTATCCACAATGAACCAAAGTCAAAGATGTCAGTGAATGAACAAATACTTTGAAATTTTAATGATAATTTCATGATTCTTTTAAAAAATACTAGTTGAATTCTGCCCAAATTATTCAAATAATAGTAGCTTATTTGATGTAAATAGAATACTCACCATGAGTCAAAGTTGCAGGCTATATAATTTGACCCATACTAGATTTATTTTCTTTCTGAAAAAGGAATATGAATGTTCAATCATTGGCTCAGTGTTTATTAAGGTTGTGCTTGCTTTGAATTTTAAATAACATGTTTTTTTCATAGGATTAGGATAGCATAAATTTTGAAAATAAAATTTTATTTATTTGAGAGGCAGAGAGACAGAGCCACAAATCCCCATCCACTGGTTCATTCCACAAATGCCCTCAATGGGAGGGAGTGGGCCAGGCTGAAGCCCAGAGCCAGGAATGCCAACCAGGTCTCCCACATGAGGGGCAGGGACCCAAGTACTTGAGCCTCCCAAGGTCCATACTGAAGGTAAATTGGAATTGAGACTGGAACCAGGACTAAAACCCAGCCACTTTTATGTGGATACAGGAATCTCCAAGCAGTGTCTTAACTAAGATGTCAAATGCCCAAACCAAACCAGCATTAATTTATAGAATAAAATGGGAAATGAATATCTATGATTTTTGAATTAAATGCTCGAATATACTACGTCACCAGCTAAAATAATGTGGCTAATATTAATCTAATGTAATTCTTAGTCATTAAGGAAACAAATATGAGAGTGATGTTATGGCGCAGCAGGCCAAGATGCTGCTTGTACTGCTTGAATCCCATATCAGAGTGCCAGTTGGAGTCCCAGCAGCTCCATGTCCCATCCAGCAACCCTGATAATATGGATGAGAAGCCAGCAGAAGATGGCACATGTTCTTGGGTCCCTGCCACTAATATAGGAGACCATGATGGAGGTCTGGGCTCTTGCTTCAGACTTACTGCTGCAGACATTCAGGTACACAGTGCACCAGTGGATGGAAAATCTCTTTCTATTCTTCATTCTATTTTACCCTGCCTTTCACATAAATAAATCTTAAAAATCACAAACAAAAAGACCTGTCAGGACTTGAAATACACTGAATATAATTTTAATACTATCTGATTATACATTGTTTTCTTTTTTTCTAAAAGAACAAATGCTAAAACAAATGCTAAGCCTGCAGCAATGGTGAGTCCCAGCTGCTCCACTTCCGATCCAGCTCTCTGCTGTGGCCTGGGAAAGCAGAAGATGGCCCAGTTCCTTGGCCCCTGTACCCCGGTGGGAGATCCAGAAGAAGCTCCTGACTCCTGGCTTTGGATCAACTCAGCTCTGGCCATTGTGGTCATTTGGAGAGTGAACCAGTGGAAGGAAGACCTCTCTCTCTCTCTGGCTCTACCTCTTTCTCTAACTCTGTCTTCTAAATAAAGTAAGTCTTTAAAAAAAAAAAAAACACAAATGCCTAGTGAAAAAACATGATTATATATCATCCATAGTTAAAAAAATCATGCAAGGGTCAGGTGACAGGCTTAGTATCTAAGACACCAGCTTCCTCCTAAGGTACAATCAGGCAGGAAGTGGTCATGGATCAAATATATGGATTCCTGCCACCCGTGTAGGAGATGTGGATTGTGTTCTCATCCCCAGCTTTGTTTCTTCCTACCTCATCGTTGTTCCCACTGCAGGCATATAAGGATTGAACCAGCAGCTGGGAATCTCCCCACACCCCCACTTGTGTGTGTGTGGAGGGGTGTATGTGATCTGTTTCACTCTCTTTGTCTTTATAAAAATGTTTTTAAATCACTCAATACTGAAATCCCAGGACAAAAGATCAATCCTAATGCCTTGATTAAATTATTGCCCTGTTTGTCCTCCACTTAAAGACTGTACACAAGTAAGATTTCCAAGACAATGCTAACAATCATTTGTCAGAATATTTATGTTTTCTTAGGCCCTGAAAAAATGTTTTTACTGACACTGGCAGGAAGAAAATTTCACAAAACAATCATACATATTTTAGTAAACAGCTAAGGATATTATAATATAATGGTTGTTACAAATTTTTGCAATTTTGATTCACCATCTGTAATACAGGAATCCAGAAATTAAACAGAATTTCTATTTCATCCTGATCTCTCAGAAAAAGCATTAAAGACCAGTTCCCTTTTCACTGCTAAGAATAGGAGCATACATTAGAAGATTCCAGTAAAATTATATGACTTAACTATATACAATGTTGTAAAAGGGTATAGCTACTATATTTTAAAAGTAGAACTAATGCAATTGTTAGTTATGAGTCTAATATATTTTTGAAAAGTGTGTTCAGTTGTTGAACTATGTCCTTCCCTAGAGTAATGACTGTACTTGCTCTTTCTGTCCATTAGCTGTTTTTCCCACTCAAATATGTTGCATCCCACTGAATCTTTAGGAAGTAGTTGGAGAACAAAACAAGTTCATCTGGCATAATTCCATATCAGTGGCTTGAACACAGGTTGTTTAGAAAGCTGTTCTGTCTCATTATTGTTCAATATTCTATTCCATAATATGCTGCAGAAATCCAATACTGCACAGTAATAACATCCCGTGTATTCAACACATTAAATGATTACGACAGCACCCGTAAGTGGAGGAAAAGCACTATCTTTCTCTATCACCTGTGGTTTAGAAAAGCACATTACTCATCCCCGTCCAAAAGGCCACAAAATATCTCGGGGGAAAGCAAAAATTCAGAAGCACTGATTTATTAATCAGTGTCCCAGAAATACATTGATTCAACTTTGAAAAAAAAGGGGGGGATGGAGTCAAACAAATTTCTTCCTGAGTGCATTACCAGTTCCACTGGAAATAATCTTTCAACAACACGTTGCTTTAAAGTTGTTAGTGGTCTTTTTTTTTTTTTTTTTTTTTTAACAGATAGAGTCAGTGAGAGAGAGAGACAGAGAGAAAATTCTTCCCGCCATTGGTTCACCCCCTAAATGGCCACTACTGCCGGAGCTACGCCGGTCCGAAGCCAGGAGCCAGGAGCTTCCTCCAGGTCTCCCACGTGGGTGCAGGGGTCCAAGCACTTGGGCCATCCTCCACTGCCTTCCTGGGCCACAGCAGAGAGCTGGACTGGAAGAGGAGCAACCGGGACTAGAACCCAGCGCCCAGGTGGGATGCTGGCGCAGCAGGCAGAGGATTTAACCAAGTGAGCCATGGCACCAGCCCCTGTTCACCTTAAGGAGTTAAAAATTGTCCAAAACTGAGTTTGCAGAAATGAAATAAAAGGTTTATAACTCCACCAACATTTTGACTAAAGAACACACGACAAAGGCTCAGGAATTTAACAGTTTTCTTATCAAGAACACTTCTCAGGAGATGAACACTGAGTTCCATGGCATTGTCAAGACTGTGGAATGCATCATTTTTCTGAGTCTCAGGTCTTTACTCACTTTTCTATGAGAAACCATTTCTTTCTTCATCGTTCATTGGTAGTGGCTGAGGTTCACAGCAGATATGATTTAAAATAATTTATCTTTGTTTCTATTTTAATGATAAATAATTCTTTAAATTATCATTTTACTGGCAAACTATACTAAAAATGTATCATAAATACAATATGTGGTCATTGAGATCTGGTATTTGCAATGTTATACTAAACACAAAGTCTTAATTTGTTATGAATCTCAAAAGAAACATAGCATGGATACTATTCTACTTTTTAATCAATACATGTAATTTGTCTTCTCATTTCTCTATGTTCCCAGCTTACATTTAACTCAGCCAGCTAGACCATTGGTGGTGATTATTAACTGTGTAAATTTAATCATTCAGTCATTTTCCTGGATATTTCTTCACCTCTAAAATACAACTGACAACTTTCCATCAGAGTGGTTATTAAAGGAGATACTAGTACTAAACTATATAATATCTAAAAACATTGTTTAAGGTAGTGTCTGAGGAATAAAAACAAATGTGTATTAGAGACTATTTGCAAACAGGTTGCTAATTCTTAAAAAAAAAAAAAAAAATTTGCTCCAGACTAAAGTTTCTACTGAACTGTTGATGTTGCTGTGAATTCGTTCTGAGAGGAGGAGTGTGGTGGGGCAAGAGGCGCGGAGTCACCACACAGACCCCGGGAGTCGGGTGAAAGCAGGCCAGAGGTGAGCAGCCCGCAGACTCGTTTATTTCAGTTGGTACAGCAGCTTAAATAGCCAAGGCAACCAATCCAGTCAAGGGGAGGTTTATGCCCTAACCAATCACAGACTGTTGCCAGGCAGTATCCAAAGCCATCCAATCACAGCCTGTTGCCAGGCAGGCTCTGTTGCCAGGTGGGTTTCAAAGCCATTCCTGATTAACTGATGCTCACTTGCCAGTGGCCATCTTGGCATAGCCTTCTCATTCCACTACATTTCCCCCTTTTTGTTTATTTTTGAGCAAAGGGAGGCATTATTCTTGGCCATACCATTGTTGATCCCATTTCCATGTGGTCTCCGTATGCACCTGTGCCTGTCTTAGGTTGTCCCCCGGGGGATCTTACCCATCATTGACTAACCAGTGCTCAAAACAGGACACCACTGGTTTCCTACTTTCAAATACAACCAAATTTTGTCTAAAACTGCTGAATCCTTTTCCTCTATGATCTCTTGGAGATGACAGTCTTGCTCCTTTCACTTTCCTCTCTTCAGCAAATACACCTTCTGCACCCACAATATATTGTTCTCTCTTTATGTTCCCATAGCAATACCTCCATTATAGTTCTCAATCTTTGTACCTTTTAATTAACTGAATATGCTGTCATCTCTATGGCTCTGTGATTCATACAGAAAAGGAATTATTTCCTTCTCTGTGTCTCTAATAGCTGCTACCTGCGCATATGGGCTGCATGGCTAGACTTTCCCCAAAGGGATGCTGAACGGAATAACCCACAGTAGCAAGAAGAAACTGATGTCCTGTGAGCTAAGGAAAATATAATGACAAAAGTTATTTGAGAAGACACAGAATTTAAAAAATTCTAATATATAATCTCAAATAATCTCATTGGCCAAATCAATTGTAACTGTAGTTAGCTCATTTCAACTGATGTTTAGAGCATGATTTCTACAAAGTAAGCAATCTCTGAGGCAAATTTTGATTATTTTATAGTGAATACCAGTGTGTAGAATCTGCACAGAATTTCTCTAAGTTAAATTGTTCTTATAAATATTTTTGACATAGAACTTTGTGGAAGAAATAAAGGTTGTCACTTATCAATGAACAAAGCACTTTTAAAACTCTTCTTGGGCTTGTACTGCAGTGTAGAAGGCTAAGCCTCCACCTGCGGCATCCCATGTGGGTACTGGTTCAAACCTGGCTGCTCCTCTTCTGATCCAGCTCTCTGATAATGCCATGGGAAAACAGAGGAAGATGGCACAAGTGCTCCTGCATCCACAAAGGAGACCCGGAAGGAGCTGTGGGCTCCTGACTTCAGATTGACCCAGCTCTTGCTGTTGCCACCATTTGGGGAGTGAATCAATGGGTGGAAGACCTTGTGCTCTCTCTCTCTCCCTCTCTCTGTCTATAACTCTGTCTCTCAAATAAATAAAATATTTTTTTAAAAAAAAGTTCATGTAAAATCTGTAGGTGAAAAAACCTATGCCTGAATTTGAAAACTTTTTGTCCTGAAGATTCCAAGATGGCTGAATATGGGAATGATGTGCTGATTTTGACTAGGGGAAGAATACAGAAGAAAAGTGAAGGAAGTGCATCCCTGAGGGAGTGTTGTAGAGAAGTTTGCAGTGGAAAATCTACAGAAAGCAGAGAGATGCATGGAGCAGCATGGACAGAACAAACATGCAGCAGCCAGCAAAGACACCACCCATGATTCCTGCAACTGGGGCCTGGAGGAGATGCCAGCTTCTGAGAGAGAGCAAGGTGCAAGCAGACTGTGTGGAAGCCTGTGTCGCTGGTGATGTTACCTGAGGGAGAACCTTGTGGACCACACTGACTTTGAGTCCAGCCTGGAGCCCTAGCGGGGCACCATGAAAGAAAAGCACACTTCTTTCTCTCCATACCCTAAGATCCAAGAGCTTCTTCCAGGTCTCCCACAAAGGTGCAGGGGCCCAAGCACTTTGGTCATCTTCTACCGTTTTCACAGGACATTAGCAGGAAGCTGGGTCAGAAGTGGAGCAGCCGTGACTCCAACCGGCGGTGCCATTTTGGGATGCTGACACCACAGGCAGGGGCTTAATCTACTCTGCCACAGCACTGGCCCCTGCTTCACTTCTGATTCAATTTCCTGCGGCCAGCGCCGTGGCTCACTAAGCTAATCCTCCGCATTGCAGCGCCGGCACACTGGGTTCTAGTCTCGGTCGGGGCGCCAGATTCGGTCCCGGTTGCCCCTCTTCCAGGCCAGCTCTCTGCTGTGGCCAGGGAGTGCAGTGGAGGATGGCCCAAGTACTTGGGCCCTGCACCCCATGGGAGACCAGGATAAGCACCTGGCTCCTGCCATCGGATCAGCGCGGTGCGCTGGCCGCAGCACGCAGGCTGCAGCGGCCATTGGAGGGTGAACCAACGGCAAAAGGAAGACCTTTCTCTCTGTCTCTCTCTCTCACTGTCCACTCTGCCTGTCAAAAAAAAAAAAAAAAAAAAAAAAAAATTCCTGCTAATGGTCTGGGAAAAACAGAGAAAAATGGACCAAGTGTTTGGGCCCCCACACCCATGCAGGAAATGTGAATGAAGCTCCTAATCCTGGTTTTGGTCTGGCTCAACCTTGGCCATTGCAGCCATCTGGGAAGTGATCCACAGACTGTAAGATCTCTCTCTCTCTTCCTCCCCCTCTCTCTGCCTCTTCATCTCTATAAGGATGAATTTCAATAAATAAATGAATCATTAATAAACAGAAGATGTTCATTTTGGAGGACAGAAATGCATTGTTATGTGTACTATTTGACCTTCTTCAGAATGTGAACTGTGGGATACCATAATTACTTGAATGTCACAATTATTTATTTGTTCTATGGGGAAATTTAATTTCTTATAACCACCTGCTTATTTTGACTATAATGTACAGTTAATTCTCAGCTTGTAGCAGCTACTTCAATTGGAAAAATAAGACACCTTTGAGACCACTTATAATTTCTAGTCTGCTACATTTTTTAAAATTCCCTATGGGAAATTTTATTATCATATACTTTAAGGCCTAACAAAATTTGACTCTTTATATTCATTTCCCTTCTTTGCCTCTGGACCTTCCCTGTCACATTGACCCTTGAAACATTGTAGAGTTATTACGTTCTCTGTAATGCAGTTTGGAGCATCACCTTTATCGGCCATCAAGGTGGAGGTAACAGAGCTCTCTCCAGGGCACTATGTCTTTTTCCCATTAGTGCTCCAGAACCATTACTACTTCTCTGACCTTTTCTTTTTTTTTTAATTAGTGTTATGTCTTAGGTAGTCTGAACTCAACTGTTTTTACACTATTTCTGAAATACAGCAATATAAAGAAATGACATCAATCGAATGTGACTAAGATATCAAGCTTCCTATTTAATTTAGGCTCTTTGTGGAATTATTTCTTAAGTTTAATTCCTTTGATATCACTGTAGCCCTTTAGGGAGTAAATGAGGAGAACCTACTTTGAACCATAATGCCACATTTTAGTCTTTTAGGAGAAAAATGAGGGTAAATTTATTATTCTTAATTATATATTATTATATATTTAATTATATATAATAACTATATACTATAATTTAATTATATATAATTAATATTCTTAATTATTCGTTACTATTTATAAACACACAAGTTCAATAAGTGAAATGCATGATTAGACAATTTTTACATTGTGCAAACATTGGCTGAAAAGTCATTATGCTGTGCATGACTGTATAGGTATTATAAGCTAATTTTTATTTTAAATAAAAAAGCACCCTCTTTTAAGAGACTAGAAAAATCAAAGACCTTCTAGATGCACTGGGATTTGGGGTTAAAAATGATCTCAAGAGGAAGTAGAATGTAACAAATGTTAAGAAAACACAGAAATGTAATTTGATTAGAGAATTTTTTTGTGAAAAGGAAAGAAAATGGTAGAAATGAAACAGTAGGTGGGTAATATTTGAGAAATAGGAAATGGTTTGGGATGTAGTGTGAAAAATAAAATAGTACTCAGTAAAAATTCCATTTGTGGCCAGAATTTTTTTCCTCCAATGAATACCCAGGAAAATAAAGAAACTGAAGATAAAATTCAATAGCTATACTATCAAATTTAATTTTATCATATTAACATGTATATACATTTTTAAATTCATCCCTCATTTGTATTTTGATCACAGTTATCTAACACTAACCACCCTATCCTCACAAACTTTGAAGCAGATCATCATAAAATTAGCAACAACTCACAACAAATGAAAAACACACAACAGAAGAAAATTGTTCAATCCGTCAACTGTCACAATCTGCCGTTTTAGAAAATTCTACTCTATGAAATGAATTTGAACTGTCATTAACTAATTTTTTTTTTCTTTTTAATCTCATAGTAGTGCAGACTTACTGAAAGGAGCACATGTGTTTGACTGAAGATTCAAGGAGAAATGGTGTCACACTCAACCTTTCAGCTGTTTCTTAATGGAGAATTAACTTCAAAGCTTTTTGAGCATTAGATTCTTACTCTGAAGCTAGCCAACATACACTGCTCATGTGAGAAACTAAAATCTAATTTAAAAATGGACAGCTGTTGAAGATTGCATTTTAATATCCTTAAAACCAAGAGTCACCTCTTCAACCCCTTTATTCTCTTTTACTTTCTAAAAATCAAGTAAGAGACACTATAAAAACACACAAGATTTGCATTAGAGTTTATATTAGATGAATTTAAAGACCTTTGGAAAACAAAATGATGACTGCCATATATTAGTAAGAGGAAATGAAAATGAAACACATTTTTATTCAGGGTGAGTCAGCACTGCATAATCAGACCCCTCAAATCAATCAGCAAAAAGACAAGTTTTTTTCTGGTCCTTTTAATCATTAGATCATTCCATCTGCCCAAGTTACAGCAAAGAATACTTATTCCTGACAAAAACAGTGTTATAATTCCTTCATTCCCAGAGACACTAAAATAATGATTAAAATAATGATTCACTATCAATCACTCAAAGAATAATAACAAAAAATAGGGAACAAATTAAATTCTGTATATCCTAAGAGAATATACAATAGAATGGCAAGAACGCTTCAGGGTAATCAAAATCACTGCTCCTACTTCAAAAGAGCAACTTTAAATAAAAAGGGGAAGAAAGAGGAAGCAAACTTTATAGAAAATACATTTGTGTTAAATGCTTTACATATGTTTCCTCATTTAACTTTCATAACAAACATGAGGAGAATAAAATTACCGCACAATTTCCTGATTTAAAAAAAACTGAGTGTAAACAATTTGCTCAAGGTTACAGAGTTAGCAAATGGTCTAGCTGGGATTTGAGCTCAGGTCTGAGTGGGTTAATAAAGTCTTTCATCTTCTCACTACAGTTCATACATTTCATTCAACAATTATTTACTAAATATCTAACTTTACATCCATGTTAATATTTTGGCCAAAATGGTGAAACCAAAGGAGTCTTCTAGGTCCTCAAGGGCTTCAGAATCAGAGGATAAGATCTTGTATAAGAAAATTAAGCATGGTGAATGCAGTGTAGAAACAGGAAATCCTACAAGATTTAATAATATGTTGGCTGGGTGTGGAGTAGGAAGGGAGGAAGGTATCAGGAAAGCTTTTGGGAAAATTCACTAGGCCTGAGAGGTCAGAGTTATGCAGGTGAAACATTAGTGTTAGATGTACCTTCCAGGCAGAGGAAATGGTGTATAAAGGCCTGGGATGGAAATGGGACAGGGAAATAAAGGAAGTTCAGTAAAGCTGAAGCTTTTGGATACAGAAGTGGTAACGAGGAGATGAATGACATTAGGGAATTAGGCAAAGAACACATTGTGCTGGGCTTTTATTATAGCTCATTTCAAGGATTTTAGGCTTCATATTAGAGGTTATGAGATGCTATTGAAACATTTTAAGCAGGAGATAACATGATCAGGTTTGCATTTTTAAAAATCTCTCTAACTAGAGGAATGAATTGTATAGCAGGCAAGACAACTGTGGGGACAGGAGTTAGTTATTACAAGTAGTTCAAGTAAAGAAATTACGGTTGCTTGAATCAAGGGTATGACAATGAATAGAAATGGAGAAAATGATGGTGGGTGACTATTTGGTGCAGCAGTTAAAAAACCAGTTGGGACAGCATCATTATATATCAGCATTTGGATCTGAGTTCTGGCTCTGCTCTTGAATCCAGCTTCTTGCTAATATGCACTTTAGGAGGAAGTAAATGACTACTCAAGTAATTGGGTCCCTATCACACATGTGGGTGACCCAGATTGAGTACTGAGTTCCAAGCTTTGGTCTGGCCTAGACCTGGCTGTTGTGGGTATTTCAGGAGTGAGGTACTGATTGAGAGATCTTTTTCTATCTCTACACTTTTAAATTTTAAAAAAATGAGGGGGGTGGATAAGTTGAGATGCAAAAGACTCTTGGGTAGAATAAACAGAATGTGCTGAGTGATTGTAAATAGGATGTGACGGGTGGAGATGTGACAAGGGTATTTCAGGAGATCAGTCCAAAAATTGGTTAGATGGTATTGCCACTCCTCAAGATTGGGAACACAGAAAGAGAAGCAATATGGGACTGTTTCATAATAATAACACTATTGCTATTATCAATAATAATGATAATTATTGAACTTAACTATGTACCAGAAACTGAATTCTGCTTCACATATGCATTATTTATGACACAAATATAGTTACATATAATTTTCTTACAATATCCATTTCTGAAATAGTCATTAGCCCAAATTCATAAGTGAAAAAAATTAAGAAGTTTAGTAACTTGATCACTATCATACAGATGGTATGTGGCATTACTAACTGGATAGGCTATAAGAAAAAACACATTAATAAGAAATTAAATGTTTAATTTGGAAAAAGGGAGCTCAAGGCATGCTGAAGTCTCCTCTTACTGGTTTAAGATCTCATGGGAACATTCTATGGAATTTATTCTTCAATGGAAATTATGTAAAAAGCCTATACCACATCCTTGAGAGGGACAGCAAGGTCAAGTTCAGGAAGACACAGGAAGCAATCACAAGCCAAGCAGAAACTAATAGAAATGTATCGAATTTGGGAATAAGTAGGAGAGTTGCATTGTCCCCAAGGAGCACCAGGAATCTATTTGTTGGCAAATAATTGGTACATATAATATCTGTTTCTCTTAAAGTATGAACAACATGTAAAAATTATATAGAAAATCAATGGAAAAATGTGGCAAAACTATATACTTACTTTAGATCCAAAAATACAAGAGGTCCTCAAAACATTCATAGGAAATGCATAGTATGAAAACAAACTATGCATGACCTTCTAAATTTCATTTTCCATGAACTTTTTGAAGCACTCCTGTGTTTAACCTAATCTATGTTTTAACTAGATACCCTTGAACATAATAGTAAATTCTAAGAGATGAATGTTCTCTGTAGACCCTACTGATGTTAATCTATTGTTGAATCAAAGATTAGCCATTGGTAAAAGTCTAATGAACACACATCTTTTCACATAAATCTGAAGGGATGAATTAAAAAGAAAGAAGGCACTAGAAAAAACAATCATGGCAGAAAACAACACAACACAGTATTCTATCAGTACAAAATAAAAGGTAATAGATTCAAATAAAACTAATTTATATATGCCCACTTCAATACAACATGTTCATTCTTACGGTTACTAGAAGAGAAATGTTACTATGGTTGACATTAATATGAATTTTGCAAGCTGTTTTCATATAAAAGAAAGCTATTGTTACC
Organism: Oryctolagus cuniculus; assembly: GCF_964237555.1. Taxonomy (NCBI): domain Eukaryota; kingdom Metazoa; phylum Chordata; class Mammalia; order Lagomorpha; family Leporidae; genus Oryctolagus; species Oryctolagus cuniculus. The sequence goes on along the minus strand of NC_091435.1, from coordinate 60,437,390 downwards.
GTAAAGAAATTTTCATTTACTACGCAAATCTGGTCCTAGAGGACATATTATTTGGTTGTCTCTAGATATCTTTTTCTTGACATGATTTCTGTCTTTCTTTTACTTACTTATATGCACAAAGAGAAACTGCTAAGCTTGATTTCCTTCAGGAAAATCTCATTTTCCACAATTCTTTCAAAAGAACTTCATCTTAATTAATGAATCCTTAAAAACTCTTTGAGACCAAAGTGATAAAGGTAAGCAATTCATGTTTACCATGCCTGGAGTTTTTCTGTTAAAAAACATGGAAAAATGAACATCCATCAACTATTCCAACATGCTTTCTAAAGGGGATTATGCAATGTTTTCAGTCATTTAAATGACTTGACTTACTAGTCATGAAAAATAGTGCTTTACAGAGCAGTCAGATCTATCTAATCTGCCATAAATCTTGATGCTCTATGTAAAATATCTCCTGAATCAGCTGTCTTCCCCCTGCTGAGGTTCTAGGTCAGATTATATCTGTCTTTCACTTTTACCATCACCATAGCTTCTCAAATGCTGTTTCTGTTTCTGAGGTCATTCTCCACAAGCGTACCTTAAAGACTAGCGTTAGAGTTATCTGAGTTTTTTTCACTCCTTTGGACAAAAGTCTTTGATGTAGTCTCACTGTCTATAAAATAAGATCAAACACCTTGGCCTAGAATTCAAATCCTTCTTCAACTTAATTATAGCTTAAGCTTTTGAATTTTATGTCCTACTATACTCTGATGCATATCCTGTGTCTTACAAATAAACATAATTACACATACACATATGCACACAAGCATCCTAGATTCCAGTTCCCTGAACATATGCTGAGCTTTCTCAAATCTGAGTCTTTATTCCAGCTGTTTTCCAGAGTGCCCTTAAACTTCATAGCAGTCTTTCAATCTTCATATGTCATCTGCGTAAGGAGGCTATCTAATTCATCCAAGTTAGAAAACATTTTATATTTCATTTCCAATCTCATAGTACTTTGAATACGCATCTCCTCAAACATTTTCGCTGCTTATCTTAAACTTTGCATTTCTGTCAATCACTGGATTGCAAGTCATTAAACAGAACTGTATTTAACTTATTTGTATTCATTACCCCCCTCATCAGCATTGAACATGATGTTTTGCATGTAGTAGGCATTAAATTAGCCTAATTGAAGTAAATAATGCTTAACAAATAGCATATGACCACTTTAGGCTTTAGTAAACTAGTTATTTACTATAAATTTTTCATCCATTTAGTGAGTGCAAAATTTCCACTGAAAATATTAAACATACTACCCTTATTTTGTAATTACTTCTGAATTTCCTCAGCAAAAGGTATTGTAATTAAAAGGAAATGTATAATGATCAAACATATACTGCAATAAGGAAGAACTGTAGGCACATTACTTAGTTAGTATTAAGCCTGCTCTTTGTCAACTACAGAAATTCGTGACATTGTTGTAGCTATAGTAATTCCAAGCAATCTATTAACCTAACTAAAAGTCTTCTTTTACAAATGACAACTGAGGTCAGAGGAATAGTATTTTGCTTCTTCTTCTTATTTGTTGAATTCTTTATGTAGTACAGGATTAAGCTTAGGATTCTAAAATAAACTGAAAGTATGTCATTGTAAAAATAAAACGAAAGAATAACAAAGGAAGGAAGAAGGATGGGAGTGTGGGCCGAAGGGAGGGTGTTGTGGGAAGTGTCACTATGCTCCTAACTCTATAAATATGGAATCCATGAAACTTGTTCACCTTATATTAAGAAGCAATATATATAAAAAAAAAAAACAAGAACAAAAGGAGATGGAATGGGTGACTTATCCAACATCCATCTAGTAAGTGACAGGTAGAAAATAGAAGTCAAGTATATTTGAATATAAAGTCTACCTATGTTCTAATCTATAGCACAAGCCAGGTCTGCATGATTGGAATGATTTGTGAATGTGTATACAGAAGGTGGAAAAACTATTTTGTATCAAATTTATAAGCAAATTTATACCAAAGTTTAATCCCTGAAATAGTGACCCCTCTATAACTAACTTATAATACTTAACATGAACTATATAATGTTATTAGTAACTAATATATTTTAAATCACTTAATAATTATAAAATATAATCATCTCTGACACACATGAAGTATCAGTCACTGTAGGAAGCCCTTAATTCACTAGTTCAGTTTTCACAAGAACAGGGATAAATATTATCATTATATATATTTTACTGATGAAGAAATGGAAAAGTTAGAGATGTTATTAATCTGCCCAAGGTCACAAGGTCACATCATTGGCTAGTAGAACTTTGGCCAAGAACTGGGTTTGCTTGAATAGCAAGATATTTTTACTGACTACAAGCACAAGATCACAGCATTTAAGCAAAACAAGTATTGGAAAATGTAAAATTTAGATAAACATTTATTATTGCTTATTATATGATGAGTACATGAGCTCATGTAAATGTACATTTATGAACACGTCCTTTAAAATATTTCCTTGAAAAAACTTCTAATTTTTTTAATTTACTTTTTTTTAAAGATGTATTTATTTATTTGAAAGTCAGAGCCACAGAGAGAAAGGAGAGGCAGAGAGAGAGGTCTTTTATCCGCTGGCTCACTCTCCAGATGGCCACAACAGCCAGAGCTGTGCCGATCCAAAGCCAGGAGCCAGGAGCTTCCTCCAGGTCTCCCACGTGGGTTCAAGAGCCCAAGGACTTGGGCCATCTTCTACGGCTTTTCCAGGCCACAGCAGAGAGCTGGATTGGAAGAGAAGCAGCCGGACTAGAACCAGCATCCATACGGGATGCCAACGCCCCAGGCCAGGGCCTTAACCCACTGCGCCACAGCACCGGCCCCAAATTTACTTGTTTATTTGAAAGGCAGAGTTACAAAGAGAGGGGAATTTACACAGAGAGATTTTCCATCTGTTGGTTCACCACCTCCCCCAGACAGCTGCAATGGCCAGGCTGCAGAGAGGAGCCAGGAGCTTCTTCCAAGTCTCCCAAGTATTAGCAGGGTCCTAAGCACTTGAGCCATCTCCTGCTGCTTTTCCCAGGCCATTAGCAGGGACCAGATTGGAAATCGAACAGCCACTACACAAACAGGTGCCATATGGAATGCCGGCATGGTAGGTAGCAGTTTTACCTGCTACACCACGATGCTGGCCACAATAATTTCCAAATTAATATCTCTGTTAATCATCCCTCTGTTCTTATTGTGTATCTAATATAAAATGCTAAACATGTTGAATGATCATTAATATATTTTTCTTGTATTTTTTTCACATGTTCTCCTAGTATGTTATAAAATTAGGGTGCTCAGGAACATTCTTCCTAAACCAAACCAGACCTCATTTTCTTTCTGCTCATATTGATTTTTGATACAGTATGAAAGATATTTTTTTCTTCTAAAAGGCACAATTCTCATGATTGTAAATCATCTCATTTGTAAAAAACAGCAATCTGGCACTTTTAAAATTCTGACTCTGGATTACAATTTGTGTATTTCTCAAGCACAAAAAGGCAAAATAAGGTTAATTATTTGAATACAATAAGTGCATATGAATCATGAATTTTACTAGTTGTAAGTATATGATCATTCTACTATTTTACCTCTAACAGTGTTATGGTGAGAAGAATATATTTGCTTAAAATTTTAACTACTGAATTTCAAATTAATTGTAATTACACCATTTCAGCATTGTCTGGCATATCTCTTCACACTGAGAATAAAGCACATTTGTTTCTAATACTTTTTGACCTTCATATTCTTTTGTAGCACCACATTCTTCAAGATTGTTAAGGAAAAATCCTGAAGGAAACGGATGTCCTAATTATTTGGACACACAGATCTCTTTCTTCCATTATGAGCACTGTTCCAAGATATTAAAAATTTACGAATTACTTTATAAAATTGCAGGCCTGAAAAGGACTCTAGAGATTTGTTCCTTTTTCCCTCCAGCTTTTACTCAGATCATTCTATACTGATGCTATTAGTCTTGGCATTAAATATCTCCAGGGGAAAAGATTCTATTTCCTCTTTCAGCAACCTGTTTCAGTTCACAAAAGTGCCCTTACCAGTATGATATGTCCCTTTTGTTTCTGTTCCTGATACAAATCTCTATGTGTGATTAAATCACTTCTTGTATTTTTCTTTTTAGGATAAAAAATATTCTCCTTCATTTCAGGTTGTAATTTTTCTAAGAGGTCACAGTTGGCACTGTTAAGAAGTATCTGTTCACTTTTGTTTAGAGGCCTAACCAGCATTTCTAAACTTTGAGCACTGCACACGCATTTGTTCTTTAGCTCTTTGCTGAGTTTTGATGATTACTGTTCTCATAGGCAATATCATATAAAATAGGAATTGCCTATATCATAAGAGATATTGTGAGAGTTAAACATAATAAAATAGATACACAATTTAGAACACTGCCTAGCTCACATTTAATAGTCAATCGGTGTTAGCTATTGCTCTTGTTCCCACTGCTACTATTTCTACTACTACAAATGCTATTGCTTCTACTGCTGATGTTACTATTGTTGCTGATATTAATATTACCCTTTTACTATACCGCACTTCTGTTACTATACTCCTACTATTAATTCTGTTTCTGCTGCCGCTGCTGTAATTATGCCCTGAAATATATACTTTCTTCTACCAAGTGGGAAATCAGATGAAATGGAAAGCCTTGGTGAATTGGGGACCACTTTCTTCCAAATCTCAGCTCCTGTTCATTACACAGTTGAGCTGAGTTGTCCCTGATCATATGGCCTCTGATACACTATTACTCACCTGACAGAGATACCACAGACCAGGGACTCCAGGTTTTCTGACTGTTCACCCTTCCTGGGGTCTTTCTGACAGTTTGTCATTTTGTAAGATTGGCATCAATGTTTTTCCATTAACATGAATAATTGAAAGTGCATATAATAGAAACATCTTTCAATATTATATGATGTTTACCAACTTCATTAATGGCTTAGAAGAACCATGGTACACAAGTATAGAAAATTGTACAGGGATGGGGCTGGTTCTGTGGCTCAGTGGTTTAAGCTGCCACCTATAGCACCAACATCCCATATGGATGTCAGTTCGAGGTCAGCTGCTTCACTTCTGATCTAGCTCCCTGCAAATGCGCCTAGGAGAGCAGCGGAAGATGGCTCAACTCCTTAGGCCCCTGAACCCACGTGGGAGATCCAGAAGAAGCTCTTGACTCCTGCCTTTGGACTGGCTCAGCTCCAGCCACTGCGGCCATTTGGGTAGTGAACCAGCAGATGGAAGACCTCTTTCTCTCTCTACCTCTCCTTCTCTCTATAACTCCACCTTCCATGTGAATAAATAAATCTTAAAAAAAAAGTGTAGAGAAAAACCAAATATTAAATTCCTTAAAAAGGTCTATTATGCAAAATTTCAGTTTTTCTCTGTAAGTTGATGTCAAAGAACATTTCAAAAGTAGTCAAATTTTTCATAACACTTTGTATTCTCAAAGTGCCCTATAATCAACATTAACATTTATTTCTCAGGGACAGCGCTGTTGCGCAGCAGGTTAACGTCCTGGCCTGAAGCACAGGCATCCCATATGGGTGCCAGTTCTAGTCCTGGCTGCTCCACTCCCTGTCCAGCTCTCTGTTATTGCCTGGGAAAGTATTAGAAGATGGCCCAAGTCCTTGGGCCACTGCACCCACGTGGGAGATCTGGAGGAGGCTCCTGGCTCCTGGCTTCGGATCGGTGCAGCTCCGGCCATCGCAGCCAATTGTGGAGTGAACCATCGGATAGAAGACCTCTCTCTCTCTCTCTGCCTCTCCTCTCTCTGTATAACTCTGACTTTCAAGTAAAATAAATAAATCTTTAAAAAAATTTATTTCTCATTCAAACCCCACTGGAGAGTAGGACCTTCTTCAAACATTTGTAAACAGATGAAGAGTCTAAAGTGTGGAGATTAAACAAATCAAGAATGGGTCAAAATATGATTAGATTCAACAGGTTCTGAGTTGCTACCATGCTGTTAAGTCAATTGAAGCCTGCCTGCCTCAAAGGGTAAACAAAATAAAGGAGTCAGCATTCAGATTTCCAAATGAATCAACAGTCCATCATAAACCAAGTTAGTAAAGCATTTTTCAAGGAGGTACAGACAATTCTGCAGTACACAAACACAGACATACATATAACACACACACATGCACACATACACACAGAATGGCACTAACTCTTCTCTAATGCACTTTGGATCAACAGTAGTTGTTTGACAGATCTTATGGTAAACATCACAGCAGACACTACTTCCTTTCCCCTAATTTAAGACAACTTGGCTTTGTGGCTTCCAACACAGCCTGTTCAACCTGCCTTTCCAATTATGCTAATTCTCAGTGACCTAGATAGGCAGTGAAGACTGAACCTACCAATGTTACAGTTAATGGACCTGTCACAACATCAAAAAATGACTATGAGGAAAAAATAAACTAGTATTTTAAAATTACAAGCACCAGATTCAAATTCATGTGGGCAACAGCTATTTTAAATTTGACTATGACCCTGTCTAAATAAGATCAAAGTCAGTGAACTCAAAAGGTTTCCATAGCCTTGGCAACTCATGACAACAGTCTAGGGTGATTACTGATGCCATAAACAAAAGTGTCAATTGTTAAGTCAACAACAGGAGTCACTGTGCACTTACTCCTCATGTAGGATCTCTGTCCTTAATGTGCTGTACAATGTAAATTAATGCTATAACTAGTACTCAAATAGTATTTTACACTTTTTGTTTCTGTGTGGGTGCAAACTGTTGAAATCGTTACTTAATATATACTAAATTGATCTTCTGTATATAAAGGTAATTGAAAATGAATCTTGATGTGAATGGAATGGGAGAGGGAGTGGGAGATGGGAGGGTTGCGGGTGGGAGAGAAGTTATGGGGGGGCGGGGAAAGCCACTGTAATCCAAAAGCTGTACTTTGGAAATTTATATTTATTAAATAAAAGTTTAAAAATATGATAAAAAGGCATATGGAAAAAAAAAAACAGAACCATGTCTTTGTATACCTCCCCAAGCCCAAACAATATATAACACCAAGAGTGACACTTTATGTAAACTATATATTTTGGGGAACAATAATGTATCAATGTAGGCTCATCAATTGTAACAAATGTGCCACTGTGGTGGGGCATATTGATAATGGAGGAGATCGTGTGCATGGAGGAGAGAAGGAGAAATCTTTGTATCTTCCATTTAATTTGGCAGTCAACCTCAAATTCTTCTAAAAAATAAAGTCTAAAAAAATAAAAACTTCTCTAAAAGATACAGATCCTGGCCAGTGTTTTGGCATAGAAAGTTAAGCCACTGCCTGTGATACCAGCATCCCATTTGGGAGCCAGTTCGTGTCCAGCTGTTCCACTTCCATTCCAGCTCCCTTTTAAGGCTCCTGGGAAGGCAGCGGAAGATGCCCCAGTCCTTAAGGTCCTGCACCCACATGGGAGACTCAGAAAAAGCTCTTGGCTCCTGAATTTGGCCTGGCCCAGTCCTGGCTTTTGTGGCTATTTGGGGAGTGACCCAGGGATGGAAGATCACTCTCTGGCTCTCCCGCCATTTCTGTAACTCTAACTTGCAAATTAATTGTGTCTTTTTTTTTAAAAAAAAAAAAAAAAAAAAAAAAAAGGAAAGTACTAAAAAAGAAAAGAAAAAAATAAAGATCAATCTGGCCTAAATTAATTTTAATTATAAAGCTCTTACTGACAATATATGATAATAATGCATTAATTGTCAGGACAAGAAATTCCCAATAACATGATAAAGTCTCTAGATTTAGCATATTTATTCACAGAAAATTTCCACTGAGTATAAATAAAATCATGATTATCTAAATGTAATTTGCTTCAGTTGCTTTCTGTATAAGCCAGATATTTAAAAAACTAAAATGGGGACATTGGTAGTTTCAGATGTATTACTATTTTTATCATTGGTTTTGTTCAATCTGTCATTATTTAGTATCGTAGAGTTAGACACTCTTTCCTTTTTTCTCTTATCTCCTTTTCTCTCTCAAGTAGCAGATATAAATCATGGTTATGAATTAGGATTAACCGTAAAGTTTTCAAACAATACTGATACCTAGGTCCAGACGTTTTTATTTGTATGTAGTAGGATTCAGTTATTAGTATGTTTAAAATTGTCAACATGATCCTAAGGTGCAGTCAGGTTATAAAGAACTTTGCTTCATGGCATGTAAGTAACCTGGCCATATCTAAAAATGAGAAAGGCAGGGGGTCATTGAAAGGATCATAGTATGGGCATGGGAGTGGCAATTTTACTGTTTTTTTTTTCTGTATATATTATTAAGAGAGCCCTTTAAAGGTGTCAGAATGGATTTATTTATTTATTTGAAAGAGTTACAGAGAGAGGGAGACACACACATATACACACACACATGGGGTGGGAAGAGAGAGAGAGAGCGAGAGCAAGAGCGAGAGTGAGAGCGAGAGTGAGAGAGAGAGAGAGAGGGAGACTCTTCAATCCACTGGTTCAATAAACAGAAGGTTGCAACGGCCAGGGCTGAGGTAGGCTGAAGCCAGGAACTAGGAGGTTCTTCAAGGTCTCCCATGTGGGTGACAGGGACCCAAAGTTTGGGCCATCTTCCACTGCTTTTTCAGGCCACTAGCAGGGGGCTGCAGCGGAAGTGCAGCAGCTGTGACGTGAACTTGCTGCCCATGTGGGATACTGGCTTTGCAGGTGACAGCTTTACTTGCTATGACACATCTCCATCACCCACCTCCTTCTTTTCATTCTTTTTAGTATATGTGCTGCCGAAGTGAGCACCTTCTTTTCATTCTTAAAACACACTATTGGCCGGCGTCGCGGCTCACTTGGTAATCCTCTGCCGGCAGCGCCAGCACCCTGGGTTCTAGTCCGGTTGGGGTGCCGGATTCTGTCCCAGTTGCTCCTCTTCCAGTCCAGCTCTCTGCTGTGGCATGGGAAGGCAGTGGAGGATGGCCCAAGTGCTTGGGTCCTGCACCCTCATGGGAGACCAGGAGGAAGCGCCTGGCTCCTGGCTTCGGATTGGCGCACACGCCAGCCATAGCGGCCATTTAAGGGGTGAACCAATGGAAGGATTACCTTTCTCTGTGTCTCTCTCTCTCACTGTCTAACTCTGCCTGTCAAAAAACAAACAAACAAACAAACAAAAAAACACTATCAGTTCCATGAAAGCAAGGGCTATATCTATCTGAGTTACTGTTGTAATTCCAAGAGTAGTTCTATGCTGTTAGCATAAAAAATCCTTGAGAAACATTTCTGTATTAATGAATAAACCAATAATTTCAGTGATAGTAAGTATGTGTTTTGCTAGGGGGACTCATTTCTCATAACAAAGCTATCTGAATATTATTTTCTCCCAAAAGTTCAGTGCCACTCCTCTGCTGGGTTGTTTCTGTGTTGTTCCTAAAGACTCTTCTTCGGTGAAAGTTTGTAAAAGCCCACAAGGTTGAAATCATGGTGGTGCTCATGAAATGCAAGATAAAACTCAATAAAGGCAGCATCTATCTCAGTTTGTCATTTACTGCATTGTTATAGTCCTCAGTATTCAACACAACAAGGAGCCACTAACTTTCAATTCCTGTGGATAATTGAAAGTAATTGTCAATGCCTATTGAACATCATCAATGTTCAACCTCAATGGGAACTATACCTAAAACTTGGAATCATTTTGAGTTCTGGGTTTGTTCTTTTAGTAACAGCTCTCATTTTTGAGTTTCTACTTTGTGTATAGGATGACTTTAACACACATTTTTCAATTGATATTCCTATTAACTTTATAAAACAGGTATTGCCTTCCCCATTTTACATATGAGAAAATGATCAAAAGACTAAAGTAACCTTCTGAAAGGCACATGACTAACCTATGCCTGGGCAAGAATTTAATCTCTGCTGTATCTGATTCCAGTCTGAACAAGAGATTAGTTTCTCATCTCTTCTCTTCCCTCAATGAACAAATTGAGCCATCCTCTTCACCACAACCATCACCATCCCATCTTCAGGCAATCATTCACTTAAGTATTTCTGTAATTCTTTCTTTTTTAATGTACAGCCTGAGGGCCTTTTACTCATTTATAAAACTCAGGCTAAGATATATTAAAATTTCTTACGATTACTCTACCACTGTTCTAAATTTGTAATGTTATATATGACATTAATGAAATCATATAAATGCAAATGATACATTACAGTAGATCAGTTTATTAATCTGAACATCTCCAGCACTATCAGTGAATAAAATTAAAATTTTATATTTTATATTCTTTAAAAATATTTTGTACATATACAAATGACAGTGCCTTGTTTCTATTTGTTATTTATAACAAAGTGACATCTGCCCGGCTAGCTCAGTCAGTAGAGCAAGAGTCTTAAATTAAGTGATGTTTGGAGATTTTTAAGAAAATACATAGTTCTTAAAACCTAATAATAAATATGTGTGTCACCACTGAAGATATAAAGGTTTCAAACACATTCAATCAATGTTATAAGAAAAATATTTCATCATCTCATGATCCAAATGAAAGATTTTTACTTCTCTAATCCCTCTTTTGTATGTTTGAATTCACTTCCACACTTGTATCAAGGTTCACAAAGAAAGATGGTAACTCACTTAAACTATTATGCTTTAACTTCAATTATTTAAAACAGGAGTAGTGACAACCTATAAAATATGTATATAAGAATAAAGGTATTAGCAAGTCAAGACAGAAAGCAGATAATAGATGGTGGATGTGTTAAGGAGATTGAGGACAAAATATACTACCTTTTAAGAACAATTTTTTATAAAAATGGATACAGACTATCTGTTAACCAAGTTAAATTTAGCCAGTGGGTAAGAATGCTCTGTATTCTCAGGCCAATGGTACTGCTGAAAAAAGCCAGAGTTTTTAAAACAGAGGACTCTTGTTGTCTTTGTGTGAACTGAATGGCTAGTTTGGGTTTTCCAAGGAGGCCAAGTTTTCCTGATTTCCTTGGTTAGAAAAGGATAGCCTGAAAGATAGATCTGAAAGCATAAAACCATCAATATATGCTATCGACTCACTAAGAGAATGTAAAATTAACATTAGTAACAATAACCTAGTCTAGCACTGTATTTATTCATTGTTCTATTTTTATATTGAAATATGATAAAGAACTGCAGGTAATAAATCTAACAAGACAGCATATGTTTATGTGCAATAATATATATTTATTGCCACTAAATTCTGTGTTATCTACTCTGATTTGTCTGAACTAGTTATTTGATATATAGATAATAACTAAATTAATGTTCTGACAATATATTACAGTTTTATTTATGTTTTCAGACTTATAAAGTTTAAAAGCATAATATTATAAATACAGTGATAAAGACTACACTAACCCTCAGAAAGATAACAGGCATGGAATATCCTTTGAAGCTAAAAGACAAAAGTCAAAAATACTTAGGTTAGCAAATATCTAATGAAATCTGTGGGGTACTATGATGAGTACTGAAATAATACAACCAATGTCCTAACTTTATCTGAATAATTTCTTTTTACTCTGAAGCACATTTATTTTTGAAATGGAAAAGACCACCAAACTCAAGCAGCATTTTTTAAAGAAAAGATAAAAATTTGTTATTATATGTAATTTATATTTGAGACTGAACCTCTTTGTATTTTGAGTCAACTTCCCCAGTTCACTTAATATTCACAAGAAAATGAGTTGAGAAGTAGAACAAATTAAACTGTGAAGGTGGCAAAAAAGAAAAATAAAAGGCTTGTGCATTCTAGAAGGTGTTTTTTGTTTGCTTGTTTTATTTTTTCTACTCTTGGAGAAAGAAAGAAAGTGAAAGGCAACCTCCAGTGCTAAGAAAATGTAGACATGAAACAGTAATGATTAGAAATTGTTATATTCTTTATGTATAGCTCTCCTAAACATGCTATGGTTAATGGTTTAGGGTACAAAAGATAAGACCATGGCAAAAGTGATAGAAGAGGCTTTCATACTAGGAAAATAATTTATGCAATAAACACAAGTGTAGTCATTCTAGTAGGCACACTGCTATCCATCTTAATTATTGCAACAAATGAACCACTGGTCATCACATTTAAAAGACTATGGAAAACTGGATGGTTACCAAAAGATCAGAAAGAAAAGCTTTATGTTAAAATGAAGTGATGATTCAATTGAAAATCAGTTGCTGATGATACATTTTCACTAGAATAAACAAGTTAGCTTTTGCCTTTAAAAATCATATTTACCTGACCTTGTAAAGGTTTTGTTAATTCAATAAGCAACTATACAGTTTGTGAAACACTCATATACCAGACTAAATTTATAGAAAGCATTTTTCTACTGGGAATAATTTAAAACAGGGGCCTATAGCACAGTTGAGGCAATAAATAGGCTAATTGGAGCCCTGGTATATAGAAAACACTGCCTCTTCCAAGACAGCTATTTTCAGAGTATAGTCCCAGGACTGGCAATCTCAGCAATATCTGTGACTTGTTAGACTATCAAATTCTGAGTGCTAATCCTGAAATACTGAGTCTGAAACTGGGTGTCTGAAACAAAAATCTATATCAATAAGCACTTTGGGTAATTCTGATTCATGTCCAGGTTTCAGAAGCACTAACTCTGAGAGCGCCAGTGGACCACACAGTGTTCATTGCTATATTCCCAGCACCCAACTTGTCCTAGTAGCTAACCCATAGCAGTAACACAATAAATATGTTGATAAATTAATTAAAATAAACCTTTTTCAAAGAAAGTAAATATTAAAAGATATCTCATTCATCATTTTGAATATTTTTAGACCTAGCAAACAAATGATTTCATTTATGGAACATAAATTCAAGCTTTTAAAGAGCTTTATTAAATTGACTGAATTATTATTTGCATTTGGAATTAAATTATATTTGACGCCGGCGCCGCGGCTCACTAGGCTAATCCTCCGCCTTGCGGCGCCAGCACACCAGGTTCTAGTCCCGGTCGGGGTGCTGGATTCTGTCCCGGTTGCCCCTCTTCCAGGAGAGCTCTCTGCTGTGGCCCGGGAGTGCAGTGGAGGATGGCCCAAGTGCTTGGGCCCTGCACCCCATGGGAGACCAGGATAAGTATCTGGCTCCTGCCATCAGATCAGCGCAGTGTGCCAGCCACAGCGCGCCGGCCACGGCGGCCATTGGAGGGTGAACCAACGGCAAAGGAAGACCTTTCTCTCTGTCTCTCTCTCACACTGTCCACTCTGCCTGTCAAAAAATAAAAAATAAAAAAATTATATTTGAAAAAATAAAATGCTATTTTAAAAGATATTGTGACAATCATTAAAAAATAATTTTAAATTGGGGGGTATATGTTTAGTTTGTTTTGTTAGTTGTTCAAAATTGGGGGGAGGGTTACTTGAGGAGAAATTATCATGAAAACATCAGTTGCTTTTTCTCTATTTTTGGAATTTATTCATTTGTTAAAATTTATGGTTATCACTTCTTGTCATTCAGCATATGAGTATATGCACATAATTTTATGTTATAAAATTATATAACACCTTGGATAAGTTGACTTCATTATACATGTGTGCAGTCTTGAAAAGCTAATTTTCATTTTTCAAAAGCATGTTTATAACAAATGAACAAAAATCAAAATAAGAGAAAAGTAAGATTTGTACCTGTAAACTCAAAACTTATATTGCCAGTTAAATAAGGAAACAATTGCCAAGAGGGAAATTTATGAACCTCAAGGGTCATAGTAACAGCCATCATCATTTCACCAGGTACAATTTTAGGAGACACACTTTATTGTATTTTTGTTTGAATTACAGTCTTTAGTAGAAAATAGAAAAGTACATTCTAACTCTGGCATATTGTCTTATATAGCCTCACAAAAAGTTATTCTAAAAAATTAATTCAATTCATCTACAAGAGGAAATCTGACACCATGAGCTGAAAATGGGATAAAAGTCCACAAAAAGAAAGTTAAAAGCACTTTAATACCACCTGTATATATACATACACTTTTTATAAAAATTGTTATTCCACATGATGATATATAACCAAGAATCACAAAGCTTCCAAGAAATTAATCCAGAGGTTATACTCTTGGAAAGATATCTTTAGCCATCTTTTTGCTACATCTTGTAGAAGCCCAACAAGGTTCCAAATATTCTTCAGCTTCTCAGCTCTCTCCAACGCTGAGCCTTTCCTTAAGCAATCCTATTCCTTTCAAAGTTCAGGTCTGTCCCTTTACACTGCTCCTTGTTTCCTCACATTAGGCTCTTACTAATACGCATTTTCATCTCTCTTCTATCTCAAATATTCTGTCTCAAACCTCCTAGGTCCTTAACCTGCTATCTCTCTCCATTCATTCATCACTAAACTCTATTCTCTGCATTGCATGCCAGTGTTTTATGTAGCTACAATATTCCACTAGACTGGCTACACACATTTATCTTACTCTACTCATCTTCATCCAGAACAAGTTACATATAATAACTTGTGCATATAAATAGCCAATAAGTATTAGATTAAGTAAAGAGTACTTTAATAAGTAAGTAGAATTTTTATCTGCCCAATCATTTCTCTTAACAGATCCCCATTTTCTTCCATGCAGAAATGCCAACTTAGCCTCCTCCACCCCTAGTCAATTATTCCTAAGTGAGCAACTGACACATGCTGAGACAATCAGAGTATTTTCCCTTTGAGTTTGGATTGTAAGAAGGTAAACCATGCTGGTTAATTTACTAAATGAAGAAAAACTAGGGGGCCGACGCCGTGGCTCACTTGGTTAATCCTCCGCCTGCGGCGCAAGCATCCCATATAGGTGCTGGGTTCTAGTCCCAGTTGCTTCTCTTCCACTCCAGCTCTCTGCTGTGGCCTGGGAAGGCAGTGGAGGATGGCCCAGGTGGTTGGGCCCCTGCACACGCATAGGAGACCAGGAGGAGGCACTTGGCTCCTGTCTTCGGTTCAACATTACTCTGGCAGTTATGGCCATTTGTGGGGGTGAACCAACGGAAGGAAGACCTTTCTCTCTCTCTCTCTCTCTCTCTCTCTCTCTCTCATTGTCTAACTATGTCAAAAAAAAAAAAAAAGAAAAAAGAAAAAAAGAAAAACTACATCACTACATCCAGGTACTAGCAACTGCTATATGGCCATATATTCAAAGTAGGATAATGAGAAGAAACAGAGAAGACAAATAAAAAGAAAAAGAGCTAACAAATGGAGATAGAAGTGACAGCACTCATGGCATTAATTCTAGTTATTTCCCAGGTTCTTAATCCCACCTACATCGTCTTCCTGGTTAAAGAGATTTTTGTACTTTCAATATATGTCCTGAACTTTCGCTTAAGCTATATCCTGTACAATTGTGTCACTGCAAGAAAATTTCCTAAAAAACACAGGTACCAAAACCATGGGTTATATTAATTATTTTCAACTTAGTATAATAAAATTATATTTTCAGGTGAAATAATCTAAAGTGGAGATCTGATGTGGAAGAGTCTCTTAGATTTCATAGAACAGATATATTACAATAGTATATGTAAAGAACAATTTAGTAAGAAAAAAAGTCTGCATGCAGGAAATGGGAACCTATTTGTTTTTATGAATTTCAATATTTCTTTATATTCTCCAAGAACAAAAAGTTTCCAAATATTAGGGTGATAAGATGTGAAACACCACTCTAAATAAGTTCCAGTGGAGATTGCTGAGCCTAAAATCTAAAAATATATTCTGTTGTAGTGCTAAATCTATTTCTTAATGGAGAGACAATAAATGCCACCTTAACATGTATGAAGACCTAAATTTAAGACCTGAGACTATGAAACTGCTAAAATAAAATGTTGGGGAAACACTTCAGGACATTGGTGTAAGTGATGACTCTTCTTGGAAAAGACTGCAAAAGTGTAGGCAACAAAAGCAAAACTAGCCAAATGGGATTATATCAAACTCAGAAGCTTCTGCACACAAAAGAAACAATCTTTAGAATGAAGAGACAGTTGATTGAATAGGAGAAAATATTTGCAAACTACTTTTTGGACAAAGGATTTATGTCCAGAATATAAAGCAACTCAAAAAACTCAACAACACACACACACACACACAAAAGCAAATCAAAAGAAAACCAACAACCCAACTAAGAAATGGGTGAAGGAACTGAACAGCTAATTCTCAAAAAAAGAAGAAACATAAATGACCAACGAATATATGTTAAAAGTGCTCAATACTACTAGCCATTAGGGAAATGCAAATAAAACCGCAATAAGATATTAATTCATCCCTTTCAGAAAGGCTGTTTTCCCAAAGACACAGCAACCAATGCTGGTGATGATGTAGAGAAAGGGGAACTCTTAAATACTGTTGGGAATATAAATTAATGGATCCACTGTGGAAAACAATATAGAAATTTCTTAAACAACTAAGAGTGGAACTGCAATATGAACCAGCAATCCCACTACTATGTATATACCCAAAACACATGAACTCATTCTATCAGAGTGATACCTGCTCTACCATGTTTATGGCAGCACTGTTTACAATAGCCAAAATATGAAATCAACCACACACATAAACACACTGGAATATTATTGACTAAAATATGAAATTCTATAATTTGCATCAAAATGGTTGAAAGTGGAGGACATCATATTGACTGAAATAAATCAGACACAGAAAGAGAAAATACTACATGTTCTCCATTATGTATGTGAGAAAAAAATTTTAAAAAAGAAAATTAATGCCTGTATGAGTTCATTTTGCTGCAAATACAGTGTTTTGTCAAACTTTGTATTAAATCTTCATTAAATAATGAAAGGAAGTTTATACTATTACAAATTTAATTATTTTGCAACTATTTTAAAATATACTTCGTATGAGTGGAGTTGAACATCTTTTCACTTGATTATTAGTTGTAGTATTTGTAGTCTTTACCTATTTTCCTGCTGGACTGTTAGCTCTTTTGTTTTTTATTTGTTGAACTATTTATTAAGTAGTGTCATTAAGCTTTTGACTATAATGTAAATTAAAAGTATTTTATCTCAAAAAATAATGAAATATTAAGCCCAAAAATTAAAATAGATTAGGAAAAAAGGTTCAAAGTGATTGTTAAAAAATAATGCCACAGAGTCTGTTAATAAATTAGTAGTAAGGCCATTTTATGAAAACTCAAATTATACGCTGGTTGTTAACTTGTGATAAGGTTTGGGCATAATTTTATGGCATGAGATTCATTACTTACTGTGTCTTTAGCTGAAATATTATAAAAACTTCTATGTGAAAGTCATTATTACCTTCCCTGCATTTGCTTCACCAGTTATAAAAGTATTATTACTTTAAAGAAAAGCATAATTTCATGGAGTAAAACCTTAGAAGGATATATTGAAGAACAGCAAAATATAGTCCCTATAAATCACTGGATTGTAAAATATTGTCATTGGGTTGTCAAACTTTTTGTATAATTGTATTGAATCATAAAATGGAAAAAAAATAATGCTTCCCTGGCTGAGTTGTTCTAAGTGTATATTAGGGATATAACTCTAAAATAAAATTATTTTCAGGAGTACTTATGGATAATGTTTCATGTTTTGTGTTTTCTTTAAAACAATGATAATTTTTTCATGTCCTCTGTTCAAAGGTCTGCTTTACAAAGTCAGCCTAGGTGAAAAGAGTCCAGGAAAACCACTGGGTTTTCAAAAAAGAGTAAGTGATGTCAAGGAAGCAGAGCAATGTCTATAGACCAGTTGAAGATGGAACCAAAGATTTAGAAAATCTTGGGCATTTGGGAGCAAGGACAGTGTATCCAGACCATGCTAGTGTGTTTTGCAGCAGAGAAATATCTCCAGATGCTCTCCTTCCTTCATCCCTAACATACCCATTTTAGGTCCCATCACGTGTGACACCAAAATACATAACGTAGTGTGTCCTGTGTCATGGACACACATGGAGAAATAAAATGGGAACTATTGCCTTCTTCTATCCTGAACTTCTTAATAGGTTTAATTATTGAATAACTAAAATTGACTTATTCCATATTTAGGTGTTTTACATGCTGTCTATTATCATAGTCAGTCGAAGTACCACAATACTTTGCTATAAATGTAGCAATCTTGAGAAAAATGGACCACTGCTATTCTATAAAACATGAAGTCTTTTTGTTTGCTCATATTACTAGTACTATTGTAATTTGAAACAATTCATAATGCCCTTCATAAACTATGCATCCCAGCTCATACATCGAGTACATTTTTCACTTAAATCAACTCTGCTTCCTGACAGTTGAAGTTAGTTAACATACTCTGAGATTGTTGGTACATCTAGGGTGATGTTCATTACAGTTTTAACTTAAAAATAGAAACACTTTTAGTCCTAGTTTTAATGTTAACATCTTTTCTTTGAATATTTTCTTACAAAACATGTTGACATATATTTTACTGTCTAATCTCTTCTGAATTACCTCCTTACTAGCTGTGAACAAAATGTCAGGTACAAAGGAGAGCCTAGAAATCAGACAAACTTTGATTACTAAATAACAGAATGCAATCTAAAGTAAGACACCTTTACCTGGACTGTCATCATGTGAAAGAATTATTTTATGAGTGGTGTTTCTGAAAAATACCAAAGATAATAGCTATAGAAAGACTGTGGCCAAGAACTGTCTCTTCGAATCAGGTGAGTAATAGATGAATCTGTAAACAAAAAGATTTACCTTGAAGTTGCAAAGCATCTTGGAAGGTTAAAGTTATGTCTCACAGAATTTAGCACTGTGGTACTTCAAAGAAAAAATAAGACTTAATATTCTTCCACTTCTCTATGAAATCCTCAAGTTAGAACAAGAAATGTACTCAGTTTGGATGTCTATAATTAGAAATTTTCTGTGACTGTCAAAAGTAAGTTGGCAATACAATTTTTCTATATTCTGTGCAGTGAGGTAATATTTTTGAATTTTTCTTAGAATTCTAGCCTCTATTTTCTAAATCTGAATATTATTTAATATATGTTTGCTTAATGAATTTTATTTGTATATATTGTTTCCTAAGTACTGGTTCTCCAAATGGCTCAAGTAAGAAACAAGACTAAACAATGTTAAGCAAATTTCTTCATACCAAGATTTAGCAAAGCTTATTTGTACTATGAATTTCAACAGTGAGTGTTAAGTATACATGATTTCCTAATTAATTATGTTATAGTCTAGTTATTATGGTCATAAGAGTTTGGGAAACATTGTTCTAAAAATTCTACAGCACAAATTCATAAAATAACTCCATTAAACATGATTCAACAATCAACAGACACAAAATTTAAATTCTTTTTATTACATGTCTTCTCATAAGTACTTGCTTGTCATCACATGTGAATTGTTTTTTCATTAGTGAATAATGGTCTTTTGTTAGCTATGTTTCTGCAGTTATTAACAGGTAATCTATCCTTACATGTTCACATTTAAAATATCTTCAAAACACCAATGAAAAAGTACACTATGAAGCCACACCTAATATGTAATTTAACTTAAAAAAGGACTAATTTTTTAAAAAAATCACAATAGAAATGAAAGATCATTTTAATTCCAATACACTTGTATGTATACTGTAGCAAGTCGGAAAGTTTTCACATATCCACAAAAGAAAAAGAGAAAAAAGGAACATATGAAGTGAGCAAAGTAATTAACCTAAGGCTTCAAGAGAACCAAAACTAATTAATTGTCCTAATTTCTCAATTCCAAACAAATGAACAACTACTTGAGATTATGTGTCTATCTCTTCTATAGTTTTGGTAGGAGCACTGTTGTTACAATAATCCTAGTACTAGCAGTTTATTTAAAAATAATACACATGAAAACATTATATATATACAATTCAAGTAAATGAATACAAAGTTAAAAATAAAAAGGCTTCCCTCCAATATCATATGCCCCAGCCTCACTTCCAAAGATAACCATTATTAAAAATTCTTACATGTACTTCAGGAAAAATTATCCTGGCATAAGTATGTACAATCTTGTAAGTGATTATGTGCAATCTGAAAAACATTGTATCTTTTTAAAAAATCATATCATGTATACTGCTCTGTCACTTCATTTTTCTAGCTATTCATACCTGCATTTTTAATAAATATGAATAAAAAAGTATGGTGGGATAATTGCTTGACATGGAAACTTTTTCATCTTTTTTATTATATATGAATGTATCATTGTTGAAGCTTTTCTTGAAACCTATGTATATTCAACATTCAGCTTCAGATGTTGACAATACAGAAGTGTGAACAACAACTAACATTTCTGAAGCTTGTTCTACTGGCCATTTACTTTCCAAGGATCATCTGTTAGTTCTTTCAACAAATTTCCCATGTAATAAATATTATTCCTGACTTAGAAAGTGACTTATAGACTGTAATAACTCGTTCACTTCAGTGACTTGTTACTGTCATTCTTTCTTCTTCTTTTCATGCATGAAATCCTTAATATTCATATAGCCATTTAATGGATATTATGTAACTAAAAACCAACAGGGTATGGTTAGAACCATTTGTAAACTAATTATTGATTTCAAACCATACTCATTTTATCCTTTAAAAGAAAAAGATATCTGGTTTTTCAGAAATTAATACATAAGTCCACACCAACTAATCTTTTGCAAATGAGCTAAAATCATCCCTGAAGAAAGGACAGTCTCTTCAACAGACGATGTTGGGAAAATTTTATTTCCACATGCAGAAGTTTGAAACAAGACAACCACCTTACATCCTATACAAAAATCAACTCACAATGGATCAAAATTGTAAGCCTAAGATATGAAACATTCAAATTACTAGAGGAAAATAGGAGAAACACTGCAAGATGTTGGCCTAGACAAAGACTTCTTGGATAAGATCCCAGAAATACACACAATAAAATCAAAAATAGACAAATGGGAAATATGCTAAGAATCTTCTGCACAAGAAAAGAAACACTCAACAAAGTGAAGAGGCTACTGACCAAATGGGAGAAAATATTTCAAATCACATTTCTGATAAAGGATTAATATACAGACAATATAAAGAGCTCAAGAAACTCAGTAACAACAAAATAAAAATTCCAGCTGAGAAATCAGCAAAGGATGTGAACATGCAAAGAATGAAATACAAATGACCAACAGACACATGCAAAAATGCTCAGGAAAACTAGCCATCAGGGAAACGCAAATAAAAATCACAGTGAGGTATCACCTCAACAAAGTTAGAATGGCTATCATCCAAAAATAAAAAAAAAAAAAAAAACAAATGCTGCTGAGAATGTGCGAAAAATGGTACCCTAAAACACTGTTGTGGGGAATGTAAACTGGTACAGTCATTATGCAAGACAGTAGGGAGATTCCTCAAGAAACTAAAAAACAGATTGATCTCTGTTAAATTAATAAAAAAAACTTTCATTTTGTGTTCTCTTTTACTACATGAAAGCTACAAAACAGAACTATTTCCATGTGTAAATTATTCAGGAAATTCAGAAAAAGTGAAATTTTCTTACTTTAATTTTTATAAGGTAACAAATTGTGCTGATACAATAATAAAAAAATTCTATCATATGACCCATCTCTACACTCCTGGGAATATATCCAAAGGAAATGAAATCAGTGTATGAAAGAGTTATTGCACTCCCATGTTTACAGCAGCTCAATTCACAATAGCTAAGATATGGAATCAACCTAAATGTCCATTAACTGATGTCTGGATAATGAAAATAGGGTTATATATCATATGCAATATTATTAAGTCAAAAAAGAATGAAATCCTGACATTTGCAACTAAATGGATTCAACTGGAAAATATTATGCAAAATGTAACAAGCCAGACCCCAAAAGACAAATATCATATGCTTTTTCTCTTATTTGTAGCAGTTAATGTATAGAGAGAATATAAGAATTAAATGGACCTCATATTATTTGGTATATAGCCATAATCAGTGTTTCACTAGTTATATTATATAAATTACAATACATTCTTATTTCACACACTTAAAAGAAAGAAATGGAAAAGGGTGGAATAGTGAGGACTCTTGTGACACTAGCAATGCTTTGTTCATAATTTGAGGGTTGGTTACGAGTGTGATCAGATGACAAACTCACTTATATGTTTTCTTATATGCATTTCTTGGAATGTATACTGTATTTTTTAAAAATGTTTAAAAATATAAATAATAAAAAGAAAAAAAGATGTTTCACTAGAAGGTTTAATAGGGATTGAAGCATTCCTATTATCAAATATTTAGTGAAACCTCAGATCTGATATCTCAAAAATCAAAAATATTATGAACCAGAAAGAATCTTAAGTCACAGTTTCTTCCTATCACTCTACAGATAAGAAAAATGAGGCCTTTATCACTAAATTCACCAACAAATTTATCATCCTTTCATGTGGATCTCAAAGTTGATACGGGTGTCAGGAAATCTCTGCCTGGAATATGGTATAGATATCAAACACGCAAGACAGAAAAGCAGTTATAACATTTGTAATACTGTCAGAAGTAGTGGTCCCTGAGTTTTCTTCAAAAGGAGAAAATTTAAAGTAAGAAACCAGCTCTTTGTTGCAGCAATGAATGTTGTTTTGAGGTGTGGGACAGCAACCTGTGTTGATGGACCAGCATTAACACCACAGGTATCAATTCAACATTTATTCCTTCATTCTATAGACTTTAACCATTCCATACACAGCCATATGCTTTAAGGTTTAATTATGTAAGGTTTAATCATTGTTGCTGTTACTCTCTGAACCAAATCTACTATCTCTATTTCTTTATTTAAAACACAGAGACTGAAATGAAATGAAATGTAACATTACATTCTTAAGGAAAGTTGGTTCATTTTTAAGGTAGAGGTTATATCTCTCCTTCTCTATTCACAATAACAAAATATGAAATCAATCAAGATGTCCATCTATTCATTACTAGATAAAGAAAATGTGGTATATATACATGATAAAATATTGCTTATTCAAAGAAGAATGAGATTCTGATATTTGCAACAAACTGGATGGAACTTGAGATCATTATGATGAATGAAATAAACCAAAGAAAAACAAATACTGTGATATTTTTTACATGTGGAAGTTAATATATAGAGTATAAAAATTGTGCAGGGCTGGTGTTGTGGCATAACAGTTTAAGCTGCCGCCTGCAGCGCTGGCATCCCATATGGGCACCAGTTCGAGTCCCAGCTGTTCTACTTTCAACCCAACTCTCTGGCAATATGCCTGGGAAATCAGTGGAGGATGGTTCAAGTGCCTGAGCCCTTGCACAGACCTAGAAGACCTGGAGAAAGCTCCTGGCTCACAGTTTCCTCCTGGCCCAGCCATAGCCTTTGTGGCCATTTAGGGGGTGAATCAGTGGATGGAAGATTCATATTTTCTCTCTCTCTCTTTCTCTGTCTGTCTGACTCTCCCTCTCTCTCTCTGTAGCTTTGCCTTTCAAATAATAAATTTTAAAAAAATGTGTAGATGTTAGAATAGTATGTACTGTTAGTGCTTTCCTATATTTTATTTTTTAATTTCTGCCAAAATTATTCTACTTATGATCTCCTGTGACTTTGAAAATCTCAGTCTGTAAAATGTTACATGGTTAATTCTTGATAATGCATACTCATGAGAACAAAAAAATACAAATTTATACAAAAAAAGAGACAACGTAATGACCATTTGGAACAAAGTCACATAACCTTCACAATGACATGGAAAGTAGTTGAATCGGTTGTAGTCTAAAAAATTATCATCAAACAAGAAAAGTAACAGAAAACAGGAATATACACAGGGCTTCTGGTAAAGGCAGAACCAAAACCTGAATCTCTGGCTCCCTTTCCAGTGTTCCTCCACCTCACTTTGCCATTGGTCACAATAGCCAATCCTAACAAAGAAGGAAAGTTTCTGGTTACTGTTATTAACTTGACAATGATCTTGGCAAACATTACTGAATCAACAATGACAAACCAACACTCACTTGTCAAAGTTTTCCAATTCAATCACTAAGTAAGAAAATGCAAGAGCTGTTAACACAGGCATATTTTCTTAATTTCTTTTTTTATTTTTCTACTTATGAAGCAACCATATTTAAAAATATAGTTACTTAACAAGTGCACACTAGTTCTATTGTGAGAATTAATGGGCATTTTTTTGTTAGAACATTCTTAGCCCACAAACATCTAAGAGAAAAAGCAAATAGATTGAGCAATAT
The DNA here is from genome assembly GCF_964237555.1 of Oryctolagus cuniculus. Lineage (NCBI taxonomy): Eukaryota > Metazoa > Chordata > Mammalia > Lagomorpha > Leporidae > Oryctolagus > Oryctolagus cuniculus. Next base: position 60,413,223 of record NC_091435.1, on the reverse strand, counting down.
TTCCAGAAGGCAAAGCAAATAGCCAGCTGAAGATGAGAAGTAAAAGATGATCTTATGTTTAAGGTAGTTCAAAGCTTTGTTTGATGGTTTCATCGCAGTTTTTTTGTTTGTTTGTTTGACTTGGTTTGGTGAGTGGGAAGGATTGTTGATTATATTTTTATTTCTGCCTGCCATTCCCTGTAGCAACCTCATTTGGAAGCTTGGCCTGTAAGACCACCACATACTGCTGTGGAAAATATGATGACGCCTCAGTTATTCCGTTTCTCTTATGGATAAATCTAAATTCTTATTCAGAAAATGACCTGAGATAAAAAGAAAAGGCAAACTACAAACTTATCAATTTGAAAAAAAAGTCATCAACACTGACTATGATATTAAGTAGAGTGAAATTTAAACTCTTGGTCAAAATAATTTTTAGTGAGTAATTTCCTCATGCTACCTTTGATGTCTGCTTTCACATCATAGAATTAAGTTCAGGGGGCCGGCGCCGTGGCACAGCAGGTTAACGTCCTTGCCTAAAGCGATGGCATCCCATATGGGTGCCGGTTCAAGACCCGGCTGCTCCACTTCCTGTCCAGCTCTCTGCTGTGGCCTAGGAAAGCAGTAGAAGATGGCCCAAGTCCTTGTACCCTTGCATCCGCATGGGAGACCCGGAGAAAGCTCCTGGGTCCTGGCTTCGGATCGGTGCAGCTCTGGCCATTGCGGTCAATTGGGGAATGAACCATCGGATGGAAGACTTCTCTCTCTCTCTGCCTCTCCTCTCTCTGTGTAACTCTGACTTTGAAGTAAAATAAATAAATCTTGAAAAAAAAAAAAAAAGAAAATCTCTAAAAAAATAATTAAGTTCAGAAGGTAAACATTAGAAACTGGGCTAGGAAAAGTAATATATCAATACTAGTTATTTGATAATTCCTTAATTAGTGTTTGGTGTCTAAGGTGTGATTTTTATAAATGTGTCTAAATTGATAGAAAAAAAATACTTTCCATTTCATTTTAAGTTTTAAAAGAAAAAATTCACAATTCACAAAGAAAAGAATTTAAAATGCATATTTACTCTGATATAATGAAAGGGTAAAGTCTAGTCTGTCAAGAAGCAAGGTCTGTGGGGCCAGTATTGTGGCACAGCAAGTAAAGCTGCCACCTCCACACGCCGGCATTGCATATGTGCGCTGGCTTGTGTCCTACCTACTCCACTTCTGCTACAGCTCCCTGCCTGGGAAAGGCAGCAGAAGATGGCCCAAGTGTTTGAGCCCCTACATCCACATGGTAGACCCAGATGAAGCTCCTGACTTCTATCTTTGGCCTGGTACAGCAAGGCAGCTAGGGAGTGAACCAGAAAACGGAACATGTCTCTGTCTCTGTCTCTCTCTCTGTGTAATTCTGCCTTTCAAAATAAATAAATAAATCTTTTAATCTTTTTTTTTTGGAAAAAAAAAAAGCAGATAGAGGAATTACAGGAATTCAAATCAGAAGGTAGGGTGTAGAGAAATATCTTGTAAAACTAGTTGGGGGACTAATGAGCCCAGCCAGTGAGAATAGATTTAGTTTGGTTCTATGTGTGAATAAAGCAAAGGAGTTAACCAATAATTAGGACCAAATCTTCAGACTATGAAGCCTTGGCTATTTCTATTCCGTTGACCCATGCATGAACCATAGAACACTTAATTCAAAACAGATACAGATGAAGCTATTCTAACCAAAGACATTTCATTGATTCACTTCTATCTTCCTCACTCTGTTATTCTAATATTCACTTCTTCCTCCAGATTTCTTATCCGACCAGACTTCCCTTTTCAGAATTTGAGTTATACTCAATTTATGTTATGCTCATTTCTGTAGTTTTAACTTCTTTTGCAATCTGTTAGGGTGGAGATAAGCAAATAAGTGCTCAATGCCCACGTCTTTTCTCAGGCCTAACAATGTCCAGGGTTAAGGCAGATATTTCAACACTATTTGGCCCATCCATCTGTGGAGAAGCAGCTTCAAAAATATTTTCCTAGAGTCTCATTGGTTCACATTTGGGACAGAACCTGGATGTACAAGTATTCAGTATTCACGAAAGGTCTGAGTATATTTATAGAGTCATTCAGTTGAAGACTAATAGGTATATTATATTTTATTATTAAATGATATTCTATGGCATTAGTTAACTGAATTCAAGTTTCTCTATAGAATTCTTAAATTTTGATAAAGAACCATGAATTCACATCTGCTGTCAGAATTTAACACTGTTTGATCAATAATTCTCTGTATTCCAAGATGACTTTGCATCAGAATTTCCCTACAGGAAGTTTTTTTTTTTTCTTATCCACTGCTCTACTTCTTTAAGGAGAAGAAATTAATTGAGTATTAATATTGATGGAAGAGTTTCAAATTAGAAATTACTAGAAGGTATCATCAACTGGGTGTCAGAACAAACCAGGAAAAATAATTTCTTTTACAGCATAGGGACCCTGGTCAATACAATTTTCAGTAATTTTTTTAACAAGTAAGTTCCATTTCATGTTGGCTTCTAGTCTTATCTTTTTTCTCTGAAGAGAAGTCCCTTTCCTCACCAGTACAAGCTGTTCCCTTCAGCTTCACTTATCCTCCGTGGCTTTTATAAAACACAGTGTTCTCCATTACTGGAATCGTATCTAAGGTCATAAAACTGAACTTTCTAACTCTGCTTACACAGACTTATACAAGGATTGTTAATGATAAAAATTTCCAGTTCCACAGAAAATGGAGACTTTTATTCATAAATTATCTTTTATGTTTTGGGGAGTAATATTTTCTTGGGTTACACATCACTAATCTGAAGCCAATATCAAAGGCCAAAAATCCAATAATCCACAAATATTTGTCACAGAAATGGGTAACATTTTCCCATATAGTAGAAAATTTATATATATATATATATATATATATATATATTTTAAATTATCATGGAGCCTATTTGATTAACCCCGAATCTTGAGAGGCTGATGATATGGGCAAACTAACTTTACATGTTTAAATAGAGAGGCCCATTTATATGCTTTATTTGATATATTTATTTATATATAGACAATAGTGTATTGAGTCCTACATTGAAAAGAGTGAAAATGTGATTAAATTGTGTTACTTAAAAATAAAAATAAACTAGAAGCACAGATTTTTTTGTAAGCTTAAAATAGTGTATTCAAATACTCATTCTTTAGTGGATACTACATTGCATAGAACATAGCAGTTTTCAATAGATGGGAGCATTCTGATAGTGGGTAGGGCTTATATTGATTTATTCAGAAAGAACCTTTATAATGTTCTAGAAAAATCTTAGAATTTCTAAGTACAAGTTTAGGAGATAGTTTGACTCTCAGACCAAAGAAGTAAATATACTGACAAGATTATCTATATGGAGAACAATGGAGTAAAACCATGATATAGAAATTAAAATTCTGAATAACTGGAAAACATACAAGGTAAGTAAAAAAAAAAAGAATCAAGGCTTATACAAAAGGATTTAAGTAAAATGATTATAGAAATTTAATTATTTTGTCCAGGGAAGAGATAGCAAAAAACCTAAAAAATATTTTTTCAGTCATCACATGAGATACTATGATGACTTGAATTTTGTTCCGTGTTTATCAATACAGTTTTGCTTTTTAAAACTTCATGTTAGTTTTAACAGAACAATTTCCATTTTTCAGTAAAAATGAAGTGTTCAATATTTTTCTCATTTTTTAGGTTTATAACACAATTTTATACACATATATCAATTTTTATATATAACAATTTAAAGATTGTTCTTTAGTAGATAGTATTTTTGGAAAATATAACAACAGATTTTTCCAAAGTATTTATTTTATTTGAATGGCAAAACTACAGAGAGGAAAGGTGAGACAGAGAGACAGAAAATCTTCCATCCATTTGTTCACTCCCCAAATGTCAGCAATGACCACTGGCACCAGGAACCAGGAACTTCACCTGGGTCTCCCATGCAGGTGGCAGGAGACAAAGTACTCGAACTATCTTCCAATGGTTTCTTAGGCACATTAGCAGGAAGCTGGATGGAAAATGGAGCATCCAGGACACAAACTGGCTGGTGCTCATGTGGGATGCCAATGTGGCAGGTGGTGGCTTAACCCCCTATACCACAATACCAGCTTCCTCTCCAACTTATTTCTAATTTTTTACTGTTGACAGGATTTAAGGCACCACCCACAGTTACATATTTATTTACTATAATTTACATATTTATTTACTATAATTCTCTGGATGAGCTCACGATAAATAAATAAACAACGTTAAATTTCTAGGGGACTCTAAAAGAACAAAAGAATCCATTAAAGAAAGAAACAAAAGCAAAGAGGCAATATACGAAATGAACTCTGGGAACTCAGAGGACAGGCATCCTAGAGGGCTCAGGGAAGTATTCCTGGGAGAATGGGCAGTGAAACTGCTCTGAAGGATGGGAGTACAAATTATTCAGGCAATGGGAGGATAAAGGGGGACAGCATGAACAAACACATGTTGTAGACTAAGAGATGTGAAAAAACAGCCCAGGGATCACATAGGGTACGGCACATTTAGAGTATGGTCAGAACATGGAATTCCAATAAAGACTGTGTTGAGGAATGTAAAACCTTTCAGTGCTGCAATGAAGAATTTATGATTTACCCCAACAATACCAGGGAGCCACTGAAATAGTTTAAGCAGAGCAGTGATGAGATTCTATGTATAGCTTCTAACATTCTGACGGCAGAGGAGAGAAAAAATCAGAGGGAGGATACACAAGTGGTTTGAAAAACACATTCAGCGATGTATCCTTTATTCAGTTTCTTAACATATGGTCACTGAGCCCTAAGTTACTCCGAATCTACACTAGTTTTTCCGCTAAGTACACACATTTTTGTACTCATAAATTATCTGTGGCCCATTCACATTAATGCTGGAAAACAATTGCTCTCAGACACTGTGTACCATATGTTGCAATGCATCTCATCTTTAGTCTTAAATTTACATTTATGTTTTGATTTCAACTTCATTATTGCAATACTACCCTGTTTCATAATGAGTATGACACTAATAATTAATGGATAAAGTCTTGGAGTTTGTGAATGATTTGTGAGAAATTTCAAGGTTATGCCCGATAAATAATATGAAACCACTCTCACTGATATTCCATTTCTTGAATAGAAGAAATATTGGAGTGAAGAGGAGGTAGAGCTGGTAATTTTATAATTCTGAACAACCTAACCTCGCATCTTTATGCATCTATGGAAGTAGGCTGGCAATATGGTCATATTTTCTAGGAAAGATTACCTGAGATTAAACACCTGAGTCTAAATTTTACCATAAGAGCTTACTTGGAGGCAGAACTCTGTCGCCTGCAATGCTGGCATCCCATATGGACGCAGTTCAAGACTTAGCTCCTCCACTTCCTATCCAGCTCCCTACTGATGGCCTGGGAAAAGCAATGGAAAATAGTCCAGGTATTTGGGCCCCTGCCACCTATGTGGGAGCCTCAGATGAATCTCTTGGCTCCTGGATTCAGCCTGGCCCAGTGCTGGCCATTGCGGCCATCTGGGGAGTCTCCTAGAGGACAGAAGATTCTCTCTCTCTCTCTCTCTCTCTCTCTGTACGTCTTTCAGAATAGGTAAATAAGTCTTTATTTAAAAAAGTTTACTCCAAGCTGTGGAAATATGCATTATGTATATTAATTTATTTAAATTTCCCACCAACCCTAAAAGGTAGGTATTATGGTCCTCACTGCATAGATCAGTACAGAAGAGAGGTTAAGCAACTCGCTAGTGTCACACAGCTTGGAAAACAGAGTGGAGAAATTGGTTTTAAAACTACAGTTTGGCTGCAGAAGCCATATTCTCAAACTCACACCCACAGTGGAAAGTAACACAACAAAATTAGCATTAATTTTTAGGAATATTTAAAATTATGCTTTGTTAAAACTGTGATGAATGAGCTATAGGCATCCATTTCTAGGCTGCTTCCTCAGTGTTGCCACAAAGGCAGATATTAACCTAATCCTAACATGAAATATTGTAAGCTGTGTTGACAATTCTTAACTATGCCAGTGAACTGAGTTATTCTTTAACTGATAACACTTTAGTAATGAATTAGCAAGTACATTGCATGGGATTATGTAACTTAAATTTTTTTCTAATGGAACTGCAAGGAAAATTACTGCTTAATATTGATTCAAAGCTAAACAAATGTGTGTGCGTATTATTTTCCTAAATCAAGTTGTATCCTTGCATCTTAGATTTTTTTTGAGCTGTGAAGAAAATACATGGCACAATATTTCCATTACAAAGGTAAATCTCTTAAAAGGTAAAGAAATTCTCAGAATCACACACAGAATAGAATATTACTGCTTTATATAGGAACAGTTTAGAAGATGCATTATACATTTAAAACCACTCAACTTTTTAATTCAATGTAGTGCATTTGTTCCAAAAATTATCAATTTTTGTACCTAAAAACCCAACATTTTTCATCACAGTAAATTAAAAGACAAAGTAACAACTGATAAGATGATGAAATAGAATGATCAAAGTCAAGGTGATATGTGGAAAAATAAAAGAGGAAAGTGCAAGAATAGACCATTTCTATGTAGAAATCTATAGTCATCTGTTTAAAAGTCCAAGAAGTTATTACTAAAATATTAGCTATTTTCCTCCACTATTCAAACATGTAATAGTTTAATTTATTAGCTACCACAAAATTAGTATCGAAACACGTATTATTTTATCATTTTAAAAAAACTTTGTTTTCTTTTTTACCTTACTATATTAAAGTATATTTCTTGAGAGTATACATATTTTAATTTCTTCTAGTGATTTATTATCCAAAAGGTACAAAGAAATAAGAACTAGGGATTTTAAAACATCAAATATATTTAAGAAGCATTTCTATGGATATCATAAATAGGAGGAAGATATTATTTGATTTCGAAGCATCCTTAATATTAAAATTGAAGGTTTTTATAATTTTCACTATTAAATTAGAGGTCACTATGAAATCATAATAAATGGAAGCATCCCACTGTGCTCCTAAAATGAAAGTAGTGGAGCTCCCTCTATTGAATTTCAATTTATATTGAAAATGTGCCTTGTATTTAAAATCATAATTTGGTCATGGAAATTTCTACATTACAATAATTGAATTTTTTTGCTCTTTCCAAGGTGTAATATTTTCAAATTAAACAGACATATATACAATGCTAATATCATAGAATAATAGAGTTAATTATATATGTCCCAATTTTAAAATATGTAAAGCTTTTTGCTGGTTTCCTTGCTTGGGGTAACCACCTTTTAACACTGCTATTTTTTAATTTATTACTTTGCTTCAATTTTCTTGAGTTAATAAAACTGAATCGTTACTTGACAATCTTGGGATTATTAAATCTCCTAATAAAATACGCTTTCTGATTTTGTTATAGAAACCCAAAATATATTCAGATGGAAATGAAGCATATTTCTAAATCAGTAGATGAGATATTTCACAAGTTTTTGGAGGTAAATGCATCGATATTATTATATTATGATTACTGAAAATGTCATTCATATTAATTATTATTGGTTGAGAATCTAGCATTGCCAGCCATTGAGAAGCACCGTATATACTCTTTACCTTCTTGAATATCAATATCAAATAATTTTGGAGGTATTGCTACCCTCAATTTACAAACAAGAAAACAGTGGCAAAAGCTAGAATGCAAGCTGACACTTTGACCCAATGCTCAAGTTCTTGAGCCTTTGTGCAAAGTTTTTGCAGTCTAGAATCTGTAAGAATTTACAGTTCATAAAAATAAAGCAAATAATGTATTATTTTAATGACATTTTAAAAATGATAATCTACAAACTATACCCTGAAACTCTCCTTTTTTTGATGTTTTATCATTTCTTTTATATATCTTATCAGCAAAGTGATAAATAACTTAGCAGGTACAGAGATTGTTTGAATAAACAGATACTTAGTATTTGCCATTCTGGTGTGATAAGAACAGCAGTTTAATCTTATATTAAACAGACGTTTCTCAAAGAAGCTCCATTTGAAAACTAGCTAGCATCCACTGAAGTTCTGTCAAGTAGATGTATCTAAAAGGGTAAATCCATTTATATATTACATCTTACTCTTAGACATATTAAAAGCATTATTCATATTTAAAGCCATATCCATCTCTGAAAAAAACCTATGTCTTATAACTACCATAAATAGTCTTGTTTAAAAGTGTCAGACCTTTAACCAGACTGCAAATCCTTGCAGAATGAAGTATACATGCCACATATGTAAACATTTAAAATTAAGCGCCAGGCTAAAACTGCTTATTCATAAAATTACATTATGTGCACACTAATATTAATTAAATTATGAATATGTTATTTTAAAAGTTTATATCAAGCATATATTTGTTAAAACCTCCTTATTATATATAGTGCTAATTTTTCTATATAAAGTGACTATAAAACAGATTTTCCTTCTACCTCCCATAGTAGGTCTAAAAATAACAGAATGAAACATACAGTTAAGAGTACTTTTTTAATATTTGCAAAAGGTGAAACTTTTATTCAGCTTGTAGAAATTTTCACAAGCTTATTAATCTTCTTGGAAAATTTGTTCAAAATGTGATTTACTTAAAAATAAGTGGTTTTTAGTAAACCAATATACAGTATTTAAACAATAGAATTAGTTAGACCACCATATTATGTGTGTCGTACCTATGTGAACAAACACAAATATTTGGAAACTCTTTGTATAATGAAAAACAGCATCAAATCTTCTTAAGGTTCACATTTGGTTGCCCCTGAATCTACTCTTTCAGTTTAGTCAATCTGATTCCATAGAATATGAAAGTTAAAGGAAAAGGAAAAAATGGCTTACAAAATTACGTTTATGTTCTAAAAGTTAGCAACCTTTTGTGGAAACAGCACATAAGTTCATAGTAAACACATTTTTCCCCACTTTTGGTTTTATCACATACATAATAAAGTTAGGCACCAATGCATTATAGTTTTTGCCTTATATGTGAGTATGTGTGCTTATTATTCCTATAATTGTATTCTTTCCATAAACCTTAAATCAGAACAAACCAAGGAATTATTCTGGTTAAACATAAACTATTACTGAGTTATGGAGAGAGTATAAGAAAGGGGCATCATCATATAGTTGGATGGACGTTTATAAAGGCGGGTATTTTTTGAAATAAAGTTTTACATTTTCTTTATAATTGAACAATATACATATTCTTTTACTCAACAATTTCATTTCCAAAACATTTTCTTAGGAACATAATTGTTCATAAGGATAATAACATCTATTAGAATACTCACTGCTCTGTTGTTTGTAATAACAACATAATGGAAACTATATACACTTCAAGAAAACAGTAAACTGGTTACATTAATTATGGTGGTAAATAAAATCCAATGCATCATTTTTATGTGCTGTTGATATGGGACAAAATTTTAATCTCCAAAATGTACTGCTAAGTGATAAGGAAGGCACAATATTTTATGTATGGTATGGTCCCACTTTATTTTTTTAATGAAGGAAGTGTAAATGCAAATGTTTGTTAGTATAAGAGTATTTAAGTAAGACAAAGAGATCTTCTTAACTCACAATTGGTAAGTCAGCCAGGGAGACCACAGGAAAGTACCTGAACAACTTCAAGAATCCCTGGTTTCTGTTTCAACCTTCAGAGGTCCTTTGATTTCACCAGAAAGGGACAAGCCTCTCTTCCTGTCCAGGAGTTAGAAGTCATGTTCCTTCTCACTTTCCTGTCTTCATTCATGCTAATCCTTCTGTCCAATTGTCTGTTTAATTATTCCTTAGCACATACTTTCTGAAGTGACTCCTGTGAGTTTTTCCTAAAATGCAGCTCAAATTTTGTTCACTTTAATGTAAACTGATTATTTATTCATGTCATACTTGGCAAAATTTCAAGCAAATAGTTATACAGTAAATTGACTGATGTCTCTTAAAGAGAACATATTTTCAGTGATAGGACCTTGACTGTCCCGTAGTTTATTTCCATATCCCCAAGTATAGTGCTTTGCACATATTGAGAACTCTATTCACATGAGTTTTAATTTTAGACTGGCCAAAAGTATGACCTTACTTAAATCGCTAAGTAATTTTAAAGTTTTTTTAATACCCCCAAATCTTTAAGCCATCGGTCTAGGCGCAACTGAAACTAAGAATATTGTTGTCTCTAAGAACTGTGGTTACATTGCTATTGAATTTTAGATGGTCTCTTAACTTGTATCTTCATTTTTTTTCAGCTTTCTAATAGAGGAATGAACAAGATAAGCATCTAAGAAACTTTCTCATTTTTCCAACATCTTTTCTACCTCATGATAGCTCATGACATGAACTGTGTACCTCTAATCTTTCCAAGCCTCCCCTATCATCCTTTAATATGCACACAAATACACAGACTCAGCTTCCCATAATTTCATTCCAGAAGTTAAGGTTTTAACAATAGGAACTAGTATTCTTATTGGACACTGCGAAGGCTCCAATAAGGCACATGTTTTGCCCAAGAGGAAGGTGTAAACCACTAATGTGGGATCAAAGCTCTAACGCAATGGTCCTTGTTGGTGCCACATTCTCTATTGTTTTGTATAATGGATTCAAAAAAGTGCAGGTAATTTTCTCTGTCTGGTCTTTATCCACATACAATAGGAAGAGATAATGCCCCCAGCCTTGTATTTGAGCTGGGTATGTGACCTGTCTTCATCAATAGAATGAGACAAAAATGATGATTTACCAGTTCTGATGCTAGGCCTCAGGAAAACTTGCAAGCTTCTGGTTTCTCTGAGAACTAAGCTTCTACTAAGAGAACAAGCCTTGGCAAGCCTGTTAGAGAACGGAAGATCATGGGGGAGAGTTATTTTTCCTAAACAATAGCCAGCCAACTCCCAGAAACAAGGCTATTGGACTGACCTGCAGATGCCTGCAGTACAATGAAGACATTCAACTAAACCAAACAACAAAAACCAAACAAACAAAATGCACCTAGCCAAGCCCAAACCAAGCTGTCAACCTGCAGAATAATGAAAAAAAAAAAAAAAAAAAAAGTGGTTGCTGTTTTAAACCATTGTTTTGGAGTGCTTTATTACTTAGCAATAGTTAACTAATACACTGCCAGATCTCTTATATTTTTGCCTGATCTAGAACAAGGCAAATTCCATACCCTGAAACTAACCATCAGGGAAAATACTTCAGTTTAGACTGACAAGAGGTTCAGTCACAGAGGCCAATGTCCCTTCCCTTTATTCAACCCTATTAATAAGAAGAAAACTATGGCATTTCTTTACCCTGTGTTCTTGGAAAATGCCCTCTTAACTTCCCTTAAATCCCCTGATTTGGGGGATTTGGGGAAGTACCTTAAACACTGAGCCAGCTGAACCAAACAGCACATGAGTGTCCAGTTTGGAAGGAGCAGTCTAAGCACTGATTGCTCTATCTTCATGATTGGCTGCCCCCACTCAGGACACCATATCTGACTGATGCAACTCTAGTTTACATGTACAGAAGGGCTTGGGGACTTTTTTCATCTTTATAGACATCCCTGATAGTTATCTTTAAATCCAAATTGATGCTGGGGCACTGAGAAACCTCATAGAAGAAAAGAATAGAATTGCACAATTTGCTGTAAAAGGATTTCAAGCTCAGACTAAAACTTGCTTTTCCTCAATAATCCCATAATCAAATGTGCTCTCAGATAAATTTCAGTCGTTCTTATTCCTCTGGCATCTCAGGTCAGTTTGATTTCGACTATAAACCATGAGATCCTCAGTGTTCTACACCCACTACAACATCTGGGATTCCAGGCTCAAGCATCGTGTCTATCTTACACTTGACAGGAAAGCAGCACATAATTCACTGTAGCTGATATTTAAATTTAAAAAGGGTACAAATAGGCACTTTGTTTAGATAAATAATCCCCTAAAGTTAAGACAAAAATATAAACAAGTTACTAATAACTATACTGACCAAATAATTTACCATCCACACTGCATTTTTGAGAGTGAAAGAGGTGTCATTAATAATTGAACCAGGTCACCGGAGATATGCCAAGATTGCCTTGGACATACAAGGATGTATGATATATGGTCATCCTACTAACAATGTGCTTATTAAACCAAATTTCACCAAAGTTATAAAATACCTATGCAAAATAACTAGGTCACAACAGGTGACACAATAAGTGTCATCTTGTGTATGACTATACCTCAGGAGGACTCATGAGATGAATTTGCCATCATTCATTGTGTAACTTTAGCCCTGAAAATATCAGTTACTTTTGGCTGCTTACCAAAAGTTTTCCCATCTTTCAAGGATGACTATTACTAGCCAAACTCATAAAGTAGCTTATTGGTTTACATGAGAACAATTACTGCTAGGGGAGTACAATGCTCACAATCCTATAGCAAGGATGTCCTCTTCCTGTAAATTAGCTTTATAGGAATTCACATTATAGTTCGAAAGATTTTTTTAGTGATCATAAAAATCACAGCATGGGAAAATTCATTCTATGATTTTTAATATTTAAAGCATTAGGCTCTGATGTATCTTACCAGTCCGGACAGATGATTGATAGATAGATAGATAGATAGATAGATAGACAGACAGACACACCTGCAAAGGGGGGTGGGGCTGGGCAAATTGTGTCTTCTAGTTAGAGGAGCCACTTCCACCACAAAAGAAAGCATCTGCTCAATAACTACAATTGAATAACCCACACCATTTTCCTTTTATTTTCTCTACTGATCAAAGCATTTTCTGATTTTAATCACAAGTTCTTCCTAATGTATGTGTTCTTTTCATTCTTTTCTCTTCATTTATACTATCAAAATGTCATCATGTCTTAATGGTCTGTGAATTCTTTGCATTCAGATAATTTTTGAATCTATTTTTTCTTTCACGGTGCTTTTATTTTCTTGTTTAATTCTCATGGAGCAGTATTATATCCTCAATTCCCAAGTTCCTTGAGAAAGTATCTGTGATAGCCCATGAATGGGCTTATAAACAAGCTTAGTTTTCCATTTTGGTGCTAGAGCTATTTAATACAATGAAAACAAAGAAGCATGTTCTCTTTACTGTACTGAAGGATACACAAATGAATATAAAATTTTGTATTCAAAAGATCATGATCAATTGAGGGAAAAAAAGTAATGTCATACTACACAGTGGCAAAGCCTACAGCAAATACAACGAGGGGGCAAAGGGAAAGAGAACAGTTGGGAACGACACTTGTTCCTGATATTTCAATGCTAATTTTGTATTGAACACAAAAAGTATAGTGAAGTTAATCATTTTTCATTCAAAGCTTAAATGAAGTAGCCTAGACACCCTGAATCTATGCTCTACAAATGAAAAGCAAAAAACTACTTTCATCAACTTCTGAGGTCAGAGGAGCTTTAGGATTTTTTCTAAGAAAATATTGCACTGGAATGCTTGTTGATATCTTAATCTGCAAACTTATGTAACTACTGTGTTGAAATTATCACAACAAAGTAATCCAAAAGGAAGTCCTTTAAATTTCAATCTTCCTCTGTCATTTGTGGATTTGATATTACCGGTTTTCACTGTTTATAGTGACTTTATAATCCATTCAAAGTAATTTTTTTTTCCCCTAAAAGCAGGTTGCTCACAGAGTCAATCTATCAGGGTACCAAGTGAACTCATATCAAGACAAAGGTATGATTTCTTTATTTATTCATTCATAGAAAATTTTCTTAAGAAAAATTGTTCACAAAGGAAGGAAAAAAACTTAATAAATATTCAAAATGTAATTTTTTTCACAGTTAAACAATACTTGGATGAGAAACAAAGAACTCTTGATAGAAGAGTGACTGAACAAAGTCAGAAAACTATACCAATTGCCAAGCCCATAGAAGTTTGCCTTATGATCATTAACAGTCTGTTATACTTCTATGATTTGCAAAGATCACAAACACTGGAATTAATTTCATAAATGTTTTTACTCTTACTTGGGCATGATTTTGCATCAGTTTTTGAAGTGATACAGGAGAGAATTAGAGTTGGAGAGAAGGGGGGGGGCAGAAAGAAAAAGAGTCAGAGAACCTAGACTGCTGTCTAATTTTGAATTAATCTATTCCCCCACAGTTTATTTTCATTATGTTGAAATAATATGAATTTGTAGAAGACTAGATACAGGCATGTTCACTGAAGTACCTCAACTCAAAGTCAAATTAAGTAATCCTTTGATTAGAAGCTGTTTTGATAGTATGCAACTCTGATTTCCCCTTCAATTGAATGGGTAATTGAGAAGTGACTGGGTAAATAAGAGAGGAAGCATTAAAAGCTAATTTCATTCTTGGAACATACACTACAATAATGGGCTATGATAATAGGTTACCATAAAACAATTACTGAATACCACAGCACATTTGGAACTAGTGCTATCTGAAATAAATAAGATATTCCATTCAATAATGACGGGGGGTGGAAGAATATGGATTTTGTTATTTAAACAGAGAAATTAGCTGAATGAAAATATTAGTAACTCCAAAAATACAATAATGTTTTATATATTGTAGGGATACTATAAAAATTGTAGGATTTAACACCTCTCAACAGTCTATAAAACCCTCTTAAATAAAGAATATATATTTTAGTAGTGAATTTGTTCTCCTAGGGGGAGAGAAAATTCTGCTCTAATAAAAGAAGTAATGAAAAGTATAAATGGTCATTTTTCTGGTCCTCTTCATTTATTATTGGAAATTAAATGAGCTGAAATCCGAAAGTAATAATCAAATAAATATTCATTTATCACTCACTACTAGTAAGAAAACATTCTTTAGTATTTCTGTGAGTTAACTCATTCTTCATATGTCACATATATTTATGTGTAGGAAATGAGATGGGCCTTTGTGAAAACTTAACAATGAAAAATATAAATGCACATAAAGAAGAAAAAAATTTCACCTTAAGTTTCATGTATACACAGAGACACTCTTTGATCACAGCTGTACCTAAGTGGCTTCTCTGCATATTTAGGATATAAGTCACACGTATCTACTTGAGTTAGTAGCTTCAGGGAGCTAGAACTCTTTGATGATGTTTGATGCTAAATAAATGGCCAGAACAGAATGAGATGTGTTTGGGAATATAAGACAGGGTGATTACAAAGCATTTCAAATACCATCTGACAAAATGCTGCCATCTTACACAAGTACTGCTGACAACTTGCACAGTGCTCATGTCTAGTGGCATGAAAACTTGAAGGAGAAAAATTGAAAAGAAAAAATAAAATATTTTCGCCTGCTTTTAATGAATGAACTAGTCAAAGTGATAATTAACTAGAATTAATTAAAGGGTGTTATTCTATTAAGTACATAATAAAAGTATTAATTAATATAGCATGTTTTACTTGAAAAAATCAAAATGCTGCGCAAGGGAATTATTCATCTGGCCACAATCAGAACCACACATTATACAGACAGAAAATCTTGTGGATGAGAAATAAAAAAGAACAGAATAACTCTCCTCAGGTCACAACATTCTTAAATTGCATAGCTAAAAACCCAACATAAATACTGATGCCCATATAAAGAGTTTTCTGATAACACAACCACTTAAGTAGGTTTTTATTGATTTTCTTCTTTTTAATATCCAACAGTAGACACACATTCCAATCAGAATTTCTATTATAAAAGGTAAGCTAGCTTGAATTTTTAGAAGTCCAAAAAAATTTTGGAATCTGGAAATGTAAAATATGTTGGACTTCTGCAGGGTTTTAAACAACATGAAAGTATTAGAGTCTTCTATTTCCTTTTATAATAGTATTATAGCTTCAGGGTCTACATGTGAGGCTTTGTCTTATGAACATTTTAACATCGATCATCACTTACATCTCATTCTAGGAACTGTATATGCAATTTAGATAGTGGCAGTCTTACAGTAGTTGAGAGTTTCACTAGCAGGGTGCCCTGAAACCTAAGATCTTTTTCTTTTTTGGGAATCTCTTTTCGCAGGAGAATGAAAGATTAATTCCTATACATCAAATTGCTTGTTTGTTTTTTTAAATAGCCCTATTAAGGCCTGGAAGAGTAAGCACAGGGTATTACAGTGGATTCATAAAAGTAAAAAAAAGAGAGAGAGAGAGAGAGAGAGGGTTAAAATTGGGATCCACTAATACTTTTGCAATAGTATAATTTTATGTTTTGTCCAGACTAAGAACAGCAGGAAAATACTACTAGAAAATTACAAGATATTACAATGAATTCATAAAAGTGAAAAAAGGGGAGGGAGTTAAAATTGGAATCCACTGGCACTTTTGTGGTAATTTATGTCTTGACTAGGAACAGTAGAGAAATACTACTGGAAAATTATTTTTGCCAGGTAAATTCAAATTTTTACTTGAGGACATCAGAAACACATTTTTTTTTTTCAGCTGGAAGAGAGCAGACCCTTTGCACACCTTTTATTTTATACAGAGAGAGCTGAAGCCCAAAGAGGTCCAATGATTTGCTCAAGTGCCTGAAGGTAGATGTTCCTGAGCCAAGCCTAGAAATGCAATTTACTGCAAATATCACCCCCATTAAACTGAAAACCGTTATTGGATTAAATAAATGTTTGTGGGAGAAAACAATATATGTTGGCTCTTGAGCAGGTTTAGTTTTTAAATTAATAAATTTTAATTCTCACATCAGTGTCTGAAAGGACATTGAGTTGGTGCTTTTCCCAGAGCCTGT
This sequence comes from Oryctolagus cuniculus, assembly GCF_964237555.1. Lineage (NCBI taxonomy): Eukaryota > Metazoa > Chordata > Mammalia > Lagomorpha > Leporidae > Oryctolagus > Oryctolagus cuniculus. The sequence goes on along the minus strand of NC_091435.1, from coordinate 60,396,511 downwards.
TCGAGATAAATTGATATTTTTCAAACATAATATCCCACTAAAAATATCCCACTACAAAGGTCTTTATGTGGACTTAAACCATGAAATGAATGATATTGCTGAGTAGTTATGAAAAACCCTAGGGACAGGTACAAACAGACGCCCCAAGTGAAGAAAGAGTTAACTGCAGCGCCCCGCCTCCTTGTTGTAAATAATCAAGGAAGCCTTTCTAAAGCAATACAAAATGTCACCACAGGCTGACGCTCTTTCTACAAGAATAATGAGATTCTTGCTCCCTTGGATGCGAAGCACACACTCCATTGCCTTTATCTCTGAATTCAGTGTTCCCGGTTCCTAATACCCTCCTCCTCTCCTCTATAGATGTAACGCAGCTTGCCTAAAAGACACCCGTGATTTCACAGCGACCACAGGCCAAAAGACCCGCGGGAGCAGTTCCATAAACTCGAGTTTTGTCTTCTGGTGCTGGGCACACACTACTGAAACTGCTGGGGAAACCAAGGGCAGCAGGCGCGTGGCCAGTTTGTCTCTAGAAGGAAACTAGCCATTCATTGCTGCTTCTCTCCCTTGCAGAGGACTCAGAAGGAGGTGCACCTGCCGTCCAAGACTTGCTCTCCTACTGGAGACTGGGCGCCTTTGGTGCCCTGATCCTTCCATTTACAACACGCTGATACTACATCCAGAACGTCACTCAATGCCAGAGTGGCAATTCTGGGAAAGCACGCATCCGAGGGTCTGCGGCATCGACCCCCAGATGGGCGATGGCTGGTGGCGGGCTGAGAGCTCCCAGCTGCCAGACAGCGCGGCTCTGCGCCCCCTGCACGCACAAGCCTGCGGTGCCAAATAATCCCCGCGAAAGAAGGTTAAACAGCGGAACCTTTCCTCTTGTAGCAATTAAATATACGGAGAAGCCTGTCCTCTGACGTGGCCCAACGGAAAATAAATTCCAGCGCGACCGCAAGTAAAAGGACACAGGGCGCGCGCGTGTGCCCCGGGCGGAGGTGGAGGTGAGATTATGGTTTCAAAGTCGCGAGGGGGTTAACTGAAAACCGACCGCGGGCCTGCGGATCCTAGGCATTTTGCAAACTAAAGCACCCACGTCCTGCCTTCTAGACCCTCTTCTGGGCTCCAACCAAGTGCCCTTCCCTTCCTTCTCCCATCGGACTCTAGGATTGGAAAAAAAAAAAAAGTGAAATCCGCACTGTGTTAGACCCCGGGGCGGCGGGGGGTCGGGGGTGGGGGGTTCGTCCCTTCCCATCTCCCCAGTGCTCTTCCCCACCACCACCTGCTTTCACCGTCCCCGCCCCAGAACCCGAGATTCGTCACAGACTCCTCTCTCAGCCTCAGAAACAGCAGGTGAGCTCATTACCTCACCCAGAAATGTAACTTTAATAAAGAGATCTGGCCAGGGCAAATCCCCATGCACACCCACGCGGCGGCGGCGGCGGCAGCTCACACACTAGCGATGTCTGCCTCAGGCTCTAGACCCCAGTCTCACTTCCCCCTTTCCCTTGAGAGGTTCAGAGGCTTCCAATCCTCTTCCCTGGGCCCCGCTCGCCAACAACTGAAGGGACGTGCAGGAATCAAAGAGGCGAGGAGGAAGTGAGCTTTTTTTTTTTCTTTGATATAAGGTAAAGAAAAGGGCAAGAGCAAAGAGCAGCCCATGTAACAGAAGTAATTTAGCAAGGATCTACGAAGGCAGAGAAACCAAAACTTCAAGGGGAGGGTGGGGGAGCCCAAACCCTTCCGTGGGGCGAGGAAATGAACCTGCCGCGCAGTCAAGTGACCGAGAGCGCGCAGACCGCGGGGCGAGGACCAACTCGTGTCAGCGCCTGGCGGGCCTGAGGACGCCCCCGAGGTGCGGAGAGGGATTCCCCGCTAGATATTTTACTTGTTGGGAATTTTGCCTTGTTTTTTTCTTTCTTTCTTTCTAAAGCACAGTACGGAACTGAGAACCCAAGCTCTCGGGTAGGTCCTGGCAATCCACAAGGCTATGGGTAAGGTCTCGCAAACCACAGCCAGCCCCGGCTGTTAATTCCAGTTCAGGCTGCGTGGGTTGCCTGCCATCACCCCGACACGCTCACCTCCCACCCAGACAATGGAACCACGTTTTTTCAAGGGTGGTGGGGAGGGATAAAAGTCCTTTTTTTCTCCTCTACCCCTCCCAGTCCTTCCTCATCTCAAAGCAAGGGGAAGTTACTAGGGGAATTATACGAAAAAGTGCGGGTAGTTATTTCATCCGACAGCTAAACGAAAGGAAAACTGCCCGGGGCGCAGCAGCGTGGACTTTGCCGCCCAGAGACGGGAGAAACGGTGGGAGGGTGAGAGCCGGCTGCCCGCCCGCAGCCCCAGGAACCAGGGAAGAGCCGCGCGATCCTGTCCGCGGGCTCCCGGAGCCTCGACCCCGGCCGCACCCAAAGTTCCTGGAGAGGTTTCCAGGCCCCCTTGCCCGATGCCCAAACTTGGGCCGCCCAGCCGAGACCAAAGGTGCGACCCAGGGGACTGAGCCCGGGGCCGGCTGTGCGTCCGGACGGGCCGTCCCCGTACCTCCCCCACGCGCCTGGGCGCACAGCCCGGCGGGCGCCAGGCCGGGGCCCGGGCCTTTAGGGACCTGCCCCCAGCACACGTCGTTCGGGGCTGCTCCAAGGCCCTTGCTCACCTGGCCTGAGGACTGCGGCGGAGATCAGGAGGCAGAAGACCAGACGGCAGGAGGGGGCAGCCTCGGATGCCATATTCCTCCTCCTTCTCGGGGGAGGGGGGCACTGACAGAGTCCACGCCGCAGGAGGGGGCGTCGTCCCGCGCCCCGCGGTGCCCGCGCGCTCGCGGGTCCCGACGCAAGGGGCAGTCTCTTCGCCCAGACACACAGTCCCTCTGGGCTGTGGCGCTGCACCTTGGGCTTTCTGTCGCTCGCAACTTTCCACCTCCCGGGACCCCGACTCCTCCCTCCCAGTCAGCACTCGCCCTCGGTCTCTCCGGCCGCTCCTTCCCGCACCGGCGCCCTCTCTTTCCGCGAGACACTGGAGTAATAGGGAAAGGTGTTCCTGGTTCTTTTCGGCGGGTGTCTTCTTTTAGTTTCCTTCTCGTGCGGCGAGACTAATAATGGTAGTTGCAGCGTGCAAAAGGAAGCCCGGTGCGAGGGAACGGCCGGGGGCGACGGCGGGGCTCTGCGGGTCTCCTCAGGTGGCAGCGGCGGCGGAGGCAGAGCGAGCGGCGGCAGCGGTCTCCGGGCTGCTCTGAGTGGAGGGACCGGGAGGCGTGTGTAAGCGGCCTCTCTCCGCCTCCCCCGCCCCTCCCTCTTCTCCAGTCGCCTCTCTGCTTCCCCCGGAGCAGCGCGGAGCAGGTGGTTGGAGCGCCGATCCGCAGCCTAGAGGCGCTGCAGGACCGAGTCGGAGACGCAGCCCAGCGCCGGGACTCTGGCTGGTGGGGGAGAACCGTGCGCCCCAACCCGAGCGCGCCAGGGGGCGGAGCTTCCCGCTCGCGGAAAGTTCCGCCCCCTAGGCCACCCCCGCCAATCGGCAGGCGCGGGAGCCGCGCGCGCCCGGCTGGGTCTCAAGGAGCGACACTTCCCGTGGCGTTACCCGCGCCGTCACCACGCGGCCTCTTCCCTCTGCCCACGCAGCCTCGCCAAGCTTGGAAAAGTCAGACTGCTCTTTTCTTGCCCCCAGAAGCCCCACCCACTGCCTCGCTCATCCAGGACTTTCCGCGCTGTTGCTGCCTTCTCTCCTGTGATGAGCAGTGGGGCAGGGCGCTTTGGGTCCAGGGACGTAAAGGGGTAGGAGAAATGGGAAAGAAGGAAACTCCTGGGAGCTAGCGGGGATAGCCGCTGGGTGTCCCGGGCCACCCGGGTCCTGCCCTGACTCTCCTGTAGCTTTTCAGACTCCGCCGCCCCTTGTAAGCCCCTGGCTCTGGCTCTCAGCCTCCCTTCCAGGCAGCCCACCCACCGCAGTTCGCCGCTCCGTACCGAGAAGAGCGTAGCTCTTTTTCCCCCGGGGCAATTAAATCAGGAATTTGTAGACCTTATTCTGTCACTGATTTTCCCAACGTCTACAAATCTAGAGCGCGCGCCGCTGTTACTTCGAATTAAGTGGTGATTTTTTTTAAGTGACAAACAGAAAATCCTCAAATTACTCAGATTAAAAGCCAAGCTCCTCCTGGCGCGTTCCAGAAAGCCAGGCGCCCCAACAGATGGACAGGCGTCTCAGGCAATTTTTGAAGACTGAACCACCTCCCAAGGCGGAACGTAGGGGAGCCTGTGTGGCTTTCAGATCAGGCACAGAGCTCGAAGGAAGGGTTTTCTCCAGAACGCCGAGGTGGAGCTGTGGAACCCTAAAGGGATTCTAAATCAGGGATGAGCGATCACAACTCTGATCCCCGAAGCGTAAGAAAATTTTGGTCCCTGAGACTCCTCTCCCGGGGTACTAAACAGTCTTACGTGCGTCCCAGGATCACCCTTGTGTGGGGGCTGATCTTCAACAGGGAATAGCAACTAGTAACAGTCACGTCCTGGGCTTCCATCAAAAGGCTGGGAGTCGCCAGCCAGATGGGGGTTAGGGTGTGGGGATGGCAGAAGCTGAAGGGAAACAGAACCCTCGCATTCCCACCCCCTCCGCACGCCAACACGCAGCTTGTGAATCCTTTATCTTTCCGTGCTCGAAACTACTGAGCTTCCTCTTCAGCTGTGATTTTTCTCAAAAGCCTGCCTGTCTTGTTTTCCCGGTTCTCCTTACAGTAACAGTATTCTAAGGTAGAGAGCTCTTAATATTTTTACTCTCAAATTTAGTTGCTCCCCTTGGGTTTAACATCAACAAGAAGGCTAATGCTAGAAAGCAAACACCTTTTAGCTCTGTATTCTGTGAGCTAAGTTTGCCTGGACTGTTAGCATTCCCATGGGATCCTGCAGACTCCCATTTGGGAATTGTTTTTCTTCTAACTGTGCCTCTAAATGGCTTGTGTTAGAGCACATCATCCTAACGATTTGTTTAACCTGAATCTGCAAACTCTCTATCTGACCTTTGTATTTGGGGTGGGAATTAATAAGCCTAATTGTTTAAAAGTAGATTGGTGAAACAGAGACTGTCTCTGATACTTATTAACCGTGTGGTCTTGGACAACTCAATCTCTCTAATCCTCCAATGATACCGAAAGTGCTAACTTCACAGGATTGTGGTTGAGATTAAATGAGATCACAGAGATAACTAACTGATGGATACAGAAGGCGCTAGGGCTTTGGGGGTGTAGACAAAGCCTTTTTAGAATTCGTGTTCTGCACTTACTCAGTGAGTGACCTTGAGCAAGAGTAAGTCTCTCAACACTGAAGGGTGATGTCACATTACAATACCACTTTCAAAAGTGTGCAGCTAAATTGGGTGAATATACATTATGTGAGTTAAGGATATTGAACACACTGCAACTCTGGAAGCACCTGATTATATGTACATATCTCTGTGTGTATAATAAATATATTTATGTATAATCCATGGCTCCTAGAATTCCTTTTGGAGAACAATATGTTCTAGTTTAGGAAGATGACTTAATAGCCAGTTGGGATAATAACTCTAAAGATTGTTGATGGTATATAGCTAAAACCATAAAAATAATGGTAAAACTGCTCTGTAGTCAACAAAATCATAAAAACTGCAATAATAATTTGACAGGGGAATGTGGCAGGACTCTGAAGAGAGAAGGAAAGAGGGCTCAATCATACAAGCTGGAGTTTGGCATGGTTAAAAGCCTGTAAATATATTTTAATTAGTTTATTAGCAAGACTTATTGAGAACTTATTGCATGTTGGGTTACTCAGCAATTTATAGGAATGAATGGACATAATCCCCTATGAAAAAATTTTATGAAGTAATTATTATTTTCATTTTCATGTTACTCATGAAGGAACAGATATTCAAAAATATGAAGGAACTTTCACAAGGTCACACAATGATTCACAGAAATGATAAATCCAGACTTGTACCACAGGCACTCTGCTTCTAGAACTGAGCTCCTGGTAACCTTTGCTCATCAGTGTCCACTTTGCCCATTAGAGGTGTATAGCTATGAATTTGTGCTTTTAATATAAATTCCTGCATCTTTCCAAAACTTTAATAAAATAGGCTTCCCTCAAACACATTTTCCTTGAGGAAATTAATAAAGCAGTATACTCAATTTGCATGGGCGACGTGTGGTGCATATGAGATGACAAGACCTTTTCTAAACTGAAATAATGCAGCATAAGCAAGAGTTCAGAGTTAGAAACAAACATTAAAATGTAAGCTCCACAAAATAATACAACGAAACAGGAGTATATGCCTTTCAACATCTAGGTAATGGAAGATTGGATCCATCTTACTTAGTTCTTAAGTGGATGAGTGTTTCCAGCTGCCATCTGGATGGCACTCACTCTTGTTACAACCGAGGATACATAGTATCCCAATGATATTTATCAGAGAGTTTAGTCATGCATCAGAGCCTCGTGATGGGTACTTCTGACTGCAGGAGGTAAAATGAATAATGTTCAGCCAGGGGAGAAATATTTCATGTTACCTGGAACATAAGAAGAGCTTTGCATTTTAAATATAAAAGAATGCATCATCAATCAGGACAGTATGCTCCAAGCAGTGACACAGCACAGTAGGCAGATCCTACTTGGGGTCTGTTGAGACCAGAACTCAGGAGCCCCAGTGTTCAAGTCAGGACCCTTTGCCCTGTACTAAAACATTATGGGACAACATAGCCAGTTAAGGCATGTGAGCATTTGAAATATGAAAGTGATTTTTTCCCCAGGTTAGCTTAAAAGATTTCTGACTAGGGATGTGATTTCACCAAAGATGATTTTGGAAGCTGAAGACATTTGCTCTTCAACACCATATGTCATAGTGTTTTTGTGTGCCCCCCCCCCCCCAATTTTTGAACAAAACTGCATGCAATTCAACAACATTTGGCTCGTGTTCTTCACCTTGTTCCTCCCCATTGGTGAATACGTACATGTAGTCATACTTTGCAAGTAGATAGAGCACTCCAGCCACATTTTAAAGTGAATTCTATGTAGTGAGAAGGAGTTCTTTATAAAATATGTACCCGCACACAAACTTGAATTTATAAGGGGTAATGATAAGAAGGGATGAAAGGGGTTCCATTGGCTCTTGAATAATTGAACTTGGATGAATTAAGTTTAGGAAAGCAAAGAAAAGGGATCAAGTCTTAGTCACTACAGTGAGGACTTTGGAATATAAATTGAGAAAACAATCTATAAGAGAAACTGGACAGTAAAAAAAAAAAAAAAAAAAGTCGCCATCACAGAGAATAAAACCCAAAGCCCAAAGCTGAGAATAAAAGATTGATTAGTAAAACTCCTAAGTGACTTTTCTAAGCAAGAGCCTGGGCTAATGCACTGATGACACAGATTAAAGTAGGGGCTAAGTGGGATTTATATTAATTCTTGGACGATATAAAACTTTTAAAGAGGAACAAATTACTTATGTATAAGATAAGACTTTTGCTTCAGGATCTAAAGCTTTTTTTAAAACAAACAAACAAACAAACAAATGCTTTCTAAAAATCACTTCTAGATATCACCATGAAGTGAAATGAGTATTTGACTTTCTAAGAATATGCCCATTGAATTTATCCTATAATGTCAATTGCTGATACTAATGTTAGTCATTGAATTAATAAAATTCTGTAACATATTTTCAATGATACTAGCTAATAAAGATATATCACTGGAGTTCAAAAGATCAAAGAACTTCAAAGTTTATGGTAAACATTAAGTTTTTGTTTCAGATGCTCAATGTCTGGGCACAAAAAGATGTTCGTTGTTATTTCAGTAGAACTAGAAATCCACTTAGTCATTTTCTTTCCTGTCCCAGACATGAGCAATGGGAAAAGAATCTAGCTAGGAAATTTGACTATGAAACTTACACCATATAAAGTGGATGTCAAAAACTCTTAGTATATCAAAACTCTTAGTTCATTACTGATTTCAGTAGATGCATAATAATACAATCACAAGGCATAACAGTCTGGGATTACCCTACAACTTGAGAGTTTCTCCTCAAAGGTCACAGTATATTTTCAGCTTTTTAACTGAACTAAGTGTCTCACTTAGGTTTTTGGAAAGTAGAAAATGACTCAGAGTATGGTTATTCATATGTTTGATGTCTTCAAAGAAACTTGAACTTGATTAAGTATTTTCAAGATGTCCCTTACTAATCTCTATTAGCCTTGTCAGATATTTACTAGTCATTGTGATGAATAATAATTCCATTTAGGAATATGAGGTGAAGATATAGTAATGGTAAAACATAAAATATATTTTATATTTAAAACAAGGAAATCACCATGGATCTAATGGACTTCTAGAAAGTCAAATTAATTGTGTATAAGGCCCCAGTTACACATACTATTTTCTCCTAAAATAAATAAGATAGTTGAGTTCACAAGAAAGTATTAAGAAGCAATTCTTGGATAAATGTATAATCCTTGAAGAGAAAAGACTTGTTAATTAGGAAAAAGGATTAATAACACTGAATCAAGGCTCATTGATTATGTAATATAAGAAAGAACTTTAGAATCCTAGTGCTTTTCAGGGCCTTACAAGTAATTTCAGGGGCAGACATTTAGCTCAATGGTTAAGATTCCTGCATCCCATGTGGTTACCTGGTTCTTGTCCCAACTCCTCTTCTAATCCAGATTCCTTGCTAATGGGCACCCTGGGAGGCAGCAGGTGATGGGTCATATACTGGGGTCCCTGCCACCACCTCTAGGAGACCCATGATTGATACCAGGTGCCGGCTTTGTCCTGGCCCAGCCCCCAGCTGTTGCAGGCATTTGGGGGAAGGAAACTTTCGTATAAAATGAAAATTTAAAAAGAGTGATTTAAATAAATGTTATTAGTGAGTATTTGAAAGTAAACCTTCTTCTAGGATAGGGATGACTCTGGTTTGATTCAGCTACAAAGATCTCCTCAATATTCCTAAATATACCTAATGCACTCACATCTCTGGGACTTTGCTCTTTCTGTTTTTGCTACCTGGAAATTTTTCCTTCAGCCATTAATGTGACTGGCTCCATCACTTCTTTTAATACTTTTGCTCAAATACTTGTTACTCACTCTTATTGAGCCTTCCATGAACAATTATTTAAAATTTAACTCCCTAACCCCCAAATTCCTTACCTCTCTTTCCTGCTTCACTTTTCTCCATTATAATCTATCAGCCTCTAGCATAATATGTACTTAGTTTAAGGATTTTAATGATATACCTTTCTTTGCTATAAACAATGCTCAATAAGTTCATATTTTTCATTTGTTTTATCTTCTGCTTTATGTCAAAAATAGACACAGAGCTGGCACATGATATTTGAATAATAGTGAAGCCATGAATTCATGATAATATCAGTGAATAATATGTTATAACGCAAAATAATTAATAAACTGATAAGATGGATCTGTTTTGGCTGAAGTTTGATGTGTAGCAAGAGGTTCACCACCTCCTGTAGTCAGAAAAACCACTGAGCTAATCTAAGTATTTTAAATGACAGATGAAGTAATGGAGGTCCTAAGAGCCAACCGCTTAACCAGAATTCACTGTTATGGTACCCTTCTTGTTTAAATGCAAATATAGCGCTTTCAAGTAGAGCAAATATACAAGACACTCTGTAACTTTTAAGTCAAACTCTAGGAATAATAATAAGATCTGATGTATATCAGACAGCATTAATCAACCTCAAATGCATGCATTTATAAAAACTCTTTTCAGAGCAAACATTCTGAGTAATGTTCTATATAACATTTCACTAAGGCATGATTATAGATGCAGTACCAATATTGCAGAGTCTACAGACTTAGTTCAGTATTAAAGGTTTTAAGCCTCAATGTTCTTTATACTTTGTTCTCTACAGGGTGAATTTGGCAAAGTTATAACTCTAAGCAGTGTATTCCACAAACATAGATGATTCATAATGTATTCAGCTAACAGAGCTTTAGGACAAATATTTAATTTAATTTAATGTCCAGCATTTTAACATTACATGGAGGTGTTTAATGTGTTTAGTTTTCTTTGTAAGGGCAAGAAATTCACTTAATAATTGATCTCAAGGTGAAAAGATTGTGAGAAAATGCAAAACATATTAAAGCAGCTGTATAGGCCAATGTGCAAAAACATTTATAAACATATACATTCTTTCAACAAAACCCCCATAATCTGTGTTGTGTTCTAGCTGTCAAAGAGGTAGATCAAATGCTTTTGGCCATTATTCTGGTTTTAAAATTCTATTAATGCTAGTTTATTGATACATCTTTCAAGTCAAATGACTTGTCTTATTATAGAGAATGACACCCAAGTTATAGGGTGAAATAGTCCATCCAGTAGCGGGAGATAATAGCAGGGAAGAAATGAGGTAGAAGATGACACAACTGCTACTGAGGGAAAAAAGATCTGAGTAACTAAGAGCCACCTTCTCAATGAGGCTAATTGGTATGATCTCTACTTTGTGTACCCTTTCCAAGCTGATCCTTGATATTTCTTTGCTTTAAGGGTTGAATTTAGTGTCCATTTAATCCTGAAATCAATAGTTGTGTCAGCCCTGAGAAATCTAAGGTATAATCTGAATCATGCACTATTTTAAAATGTCTTTAAGTCTAAAAAAATTAATTCAGAATGACACTCTTTGGAGATTCTTTTCTAAGTACATTAACCAGTTTTTCTATCTTGAGATGGCTCTTCTCCATCCACATAAATTCCTGATGTGAAATTTAAGATGAAAAATACTTATTCTAGTATTAACCTGTCCTTCCAGTTTGAAAATGATGAATGGCTCCTTTCTCCTTTCCCCTTCTCCCAACTTAATACCCTGTCTTTTGCCTGCTTTCTACAAACTTAGCATGAACTCATGATAATTTATGAATGAAGGAATGAGTATATGATGGTCTGTGTGCCAATGAAAGAAACAGATGTCCAAAAAGTGATGAGTCATAGATCATAGAAACAAAACAGAATAAATTAACATATCTTAAAATATTGGCCAAAAAGAAATTTACCTCTCACTATGTCCTCATCCTGTCTGCCATTCATATTTTTAAATCAGGGAAATATTATTTGTATAATTCTAGCCAGCCAGTCAGCCAGCCAGCCAACAAGATTCTGTCATTAAGTGAGAATTTTTACTATGGCTTTTGTAATTGTCAGGAGATTTAAAGTTAAGAGTAAGAAAAATCCAACTCCATTCAGCTTATCCAAAAGAAAAAAAAAGGAGAGGCGGTGACTTAACAGGTAAAACTGAGAATTTCGAAAGCATGTATATATTTAGACATAGCAGGATCCAGGCATTTGAGCAAGATTGTTAATATTCTTTGTCCATCTTTCCATATCTTAGCTTTATAGGCCTTTGCTTGGCTTTGACTATTTTCTCAATTTCCTCTGCTTAGCTCAGCTGCCTCAATACAGAAAAGATGGCTATTTGAACATCTGAGTCTACATCCACAAAATTGAGATCATAAAGGAAAGGAGATCCTTTTACCCATGAAAAAGTTTTGCTTGGCTCTGTCACTTCTTGTGTATTTTACTGTGAACAATAGGATCCCTTCCTGTAATTGGCCAGGCAGTCACATGTCCTACCTTGCAATCAGGAAGCAAGTGGGCACCATGTTGACAGCATCTCAGACTCACAGAAATGGGAAGCCATGACCCAGCAAACAGACAATACCAACAGATATGTACTTATTTTTCCTTGTATTATTTTGCATTGATTCTAAACACCAATATGGCTCTCCATCTGCACTGTGCACAACGAGACCTTTTGGTTAACAGAGGGAAAAAAATATTTGGAACATGGGAAACCTAGTTTTATTCTCATCCTTTTCTCTTTTAGGAGGCTATATTTGTTTAGAGGAAAACAGAAAATTATTTGTTAAATAGCATTTCCCTATCCAATCTATGGTCTAATTATGTGAGGAATGAGGGAAGCACTGGTATTGTTTTATGTTTAGAAAGATGTGAAATAAAGTGAGGAAATAGATATTCTATTGTGTTTGCAAATATACTTACTTCCTCTAGATACAAAGTCAATATAAGGTACACTCAGACAATCTGATGGAATAAGCAGGTTTTGAAGGTGAGTACTGAGTAACTCTTTTCAAATATATTTGCCATATTTTTTACTAAGGCTCTTTGTCCAGCAATATATCACTTTGATCAGCCTGCTGTTGTCCTTGCCATAAGGAAAGAAAAAAGAAGATAAATAGCCAGAAATACATATTGACTAATCTTTTTGATTCATCTAGCCTTGATTTGAGCCTTTTAAGTACGATTTCAGTTTTAGCAGTCACTAAAACAAGTGTCTGCCAAAAGTTTCAAACAGTATATGTCAATATTTAGGCCTTCTTTTCAAGAAAATAGTTAATCCATCAGCATGGTGATTCTTAAAGCTAACGCTGCCCAGCAAATCCTAAATCCATCTTTCTATTTCGTCTAATCACCATTACCTCAATCTTCGTGTCTTCTTTGAATATAACTCACCTAACCTCCACTCAAGCCTACATTCGTTATCCTTTCTCCAAAAAGCACTCCAAAATCTTTTCACCTTTACTTGTAAAATGCTGTCCCAGCATCTCTTCCTGCATGCTACAGTAGTGTGCTGGAAGCTCTCTGCAGTTGGCTGCAGAGCTCTTCCCCACACTGTCTCCGGTGATGTCATGTTGGCAGCTTGAAAACTGTCAATTTGTAGTTATGTACTTTCTACAGACATTGGAAATTGCCAACACTACAAATCAGAGCTTTCCTTTATTTCCCTTTTTAAAAAGTTGGCTGTTTAGCACTTTATCAGCCGCTGCTGTCCATGGGACTGACTTCAGCATTCCCTAATCACTTTAATAGTTGTAGCCACACACAGTGTTTAAGAACCTGAGTTTAGTGTCAGATAAACCTGAGTCTGATTCTGGCTCATTTACTTAGCATTTGTGCGACACTGAGCAAAGTATTTTACCACTCCACGTCAGTTTTCTCATAAAAAATGATACATGCGGATAGCTGCTGGCAGAGGAAAAATCTGAATAACATTAGCTGTTTCTCCAATTGCCTTTTATTCTTTGTGCCTAGACCATGCAAAGTTTCAATTTGCTGTTTCTGGGTGCATATTAATGTCATTTGTATTTGCTCCTTCTTTCACCATACAACCCTCATTTCTTAGAAAGTATCATCGTAATATTTAGCTTAGTGTGTTTGTCAGACAATGAATCCACAATAAATGCTACTTTAGGATAATTCCAGTAGTATAGATAGTCAAACAGTCAGGGATGTGTGCCTAGTGACGCTTGAAATGTATTTAATGGAGGATAAAAGCAGCAATAGCTACTGAACAGAGCACTGGATGAGGAGCAAGGATATGTAGGTTTCAGTCTCAGGACATAGCATATAAAAGCTGTGTGAGCTCTGGGATCAGGCAAGTCTGGTTCTGAATCCCTGTTCTGTCTCTAATTATCTGTGCAGCCTTCCCCAAGTTACTGACTTCAGCTTACTCCTCTGTTGAATGCAGTTAAGAGTTGCTTTGTATTTATCCTTAAAAATTGTTATGGGGGTCAAATGTACTGAAAGATGCTAGGGTGTGTACAGAAGTCTGTGGCTGTTACTATTATTATTATTTCTCTAGTTAATTTCATGTTTTTAATCTTCCTAAGTTTCATGGACTTGAACTATACAAGTAAAGTTAAGAGGCTTAGTCTGGTTCTCTCTTAAGAGGCCTTCTTATTTCAAATAAAATTCTTTGTGCCTAAAGCCTTTTATCCTAGAAACAGAAGCCTCATGACAATATTCTTTGGACAACAAAATTCCTTCTTTGCAATGTCATGACTCCTAGCCCAGTCCCTCATCATATTTCACATCTGTACATCAACTTTAGAAATAGCATCGTTACATCTCTCATTCTCTAGATTTTCCCTGGTTATCCTAAGACAGACAGACAAATAGATATACATTCATTCACATGCAGGATTATGTCACTCCTTGCTTTAAAATCTCTGCTGGAGTCATTGAATAAACGTCATTTTGAAGGCTACACTTTCTGGCAAGATCTCTGAAGTTCTTGACCTTCTTATCTTCACTTTTATGTTTGCCCATCTTTAGTTTTGGATCACAACCCTCCCGTGCACTCCGCTGCACTCACTATTTCCTACACATACCTTGGCAGCCTTCCTCAGCAGTGCCTTCACAGACATGGCACCTTCAGCAGGAAATGTACTTCCCACTCTTATCCCTTTGTTTGCCTTGGGTATTCCTACTCCTATTTCAAGACCCATCTCCTATGTCAAATTGTCTCTTAAGCCTTTCCTGATTCCCCCAGGCACTGTTAGTCACTGCTGCTTCTGTATTTCTAAGGCTATAGCACTTACCTCTTTGATATATTTATCTGTTTACAAGTCTGACTTCACCACTAAAGCAGCGACTCCTTAGCAGAGATGTGCCACATGTCTGGAGTCAGACTGTCTGGTTTACAAATGCCTGCACCAACACTTGTTAAGAGTAGAGACTGAGGAAGCTGCTCAAGCCCTTTAATTCCCAGCTTTCTCACATATAAAATGGAGCTTATAATAGTGCTGATCTCATAGGATCCTTATAATAATTAAATATCAAAATGTACATATGATATAGCCCAATGCCCATTTTAAGGACTCAATGAATATTGTCAAGAAAAATGGTGATGATGATGATGATATTATGACGACAACTAATGGCAGAGGGAGAAGAGAAAGTGATGTATTTATTCTCTCGGTTCTCAGGCCTTCTCACAGTGCTTGGAATCTAGTCAGTGTGCAATACATTTTTGTTGAATGAGTGATTGCTGATACTCTGTGAGACTGTACAGCAAAGCTGAAATGTCTAATACCAGCCTTTTCTCATATCTGAATTAACAATGTTGAATAAAGTTTTGAGATGCCAGAAACCCAAGTGCTGGTGGGGAAAGGAAGGTACATGAGGAAAAAGAAAGCAGGGGAGAGAGAAGGGTAAGAACTGTGCTGAGGATGTAGCCTAGAAGTCAGATTATCCTCCTTCAAGCTCTGAGCATTTGGGTTGTTTTTATTACAGGGAATTGAAGCAGGCTCTGGGGGTGGGGGGGGAGGGGGGCGGGCAATGAAGATGTGTGGATTCCAATTCTATAGAGAGGCCCCACCATAGGCACCAACTTCAGGTCTAAGGGCAGTCAAAGCAAGACTCCTTTGATGTGCTCTGAGAGCCTGCAGGCAAAACAGCAACCCAGCAAGGGGTTGGAATGCAAGTGGAGTGGAATGAAAATGTGTGCTCTTTTTACACTGGGAGGGGTTGAGAGAGGGAGGGACAGATCTCACTATTAATTGAGACCTTGGACTAGAAAGGACTGGAGCATTGGGAATGGAAGTCCAAATTAGTGGAAGAGTAAGTATACGCTAAAGGCATTTAGGCTGATGGAAACCTTACACACAGAACATAATATCTGAGACACATGTTTTCAATTGATCCAAAAGACGAATGGAGCGTTAAGCTTTGGCTGCAGTGAACATGGTGTAGGAGAGAGTAAATTGAGGAAGGAAGAATGGGGAAGATAGTGAGGGAGATGTTGCTGAATTCATTTAAAGAAGAGGAAGAAACACATGCTGTCTTGGTTTTCATTAAGTAATGGAAGTTCCCCAGGATCGCAACGAATTCCTTTTTGGGCTCAGTGGAGGAAAAAGCAAATCAGAAAACAGAATATCTAGAAGACAAATAGGAAAAAGTCTCTTTCCTCTTCTGTGTCCCATCCCCTTGCTCCCCGGCCCCCTTCTTCAGTGGAGTGCTTCCTGCAGCCCCAGATCCCGTGGGCAAAGGGTTCTGGTTTTTTGTTTTATTTTCCCGTTTCTGTCCAAAGTATTGCACCCTTCCAGGCTGCAGCTGCTTGCGGTTGCCTCCATGCCCCGGTA
Organism: Oryctolagus cuniculus; assembly: GCF_964237555.1. Lineage (NCBI taxonomy): Eukaryota > Metazoa > Chordata > Mammalia > Lagomorpha > Leporidae > Oryctolagus > Oryctolagus cuniculus. The sequence continues at coordinate 60,380,597 of NC_091435.1, read as the reverse complement.
GGGTTGGGTTTAGCCCAGCAACTGCTCAGGTTAGGAAGCTGGGTACTTCGCCTCGGGTCTCCCCGCTCTTTTCCCAATGGTCACCTGCTCTCCCGGGGTCTACGAATCCGGCCCCGGGAGGAGGGGTCGCTGATATTTCTGGGAGTTGGCAGTGTCCCAAAGGGTACCACCACCCTTCCCCTTCAAGAAACATTTTCCTTGAGGAGCTGAAGAAAGCGGTCCTGCATCCCGAGGAGCAGAGACGGCTCGCCGGTCTCACAGGACTCAGGATGGCCGGGTTGGCGGCGCTGTAGCTGGGGACGCGCGCACTCTCCGTTGCCTTGTAGAGGCGGGGACAACACCTGCCCCCGGTATAATTTGGTTCCCGCCTCGCGCGACAGAGCTCGCGGTCAGGACGTGGTCCTTACAAATCGTCCTGGGACTCTGTTCCTCCAGAGGAAAGGCCACAGTCTGCCTGGTGGATCACATGGCGTTGACTCATCGTGTCGGGGAGGGGGAAGAATGACCATCACACACATGAGTATCACAGATGTGGTAGCGTAAGCAAGTGGGTTCCTGTGTTCTGCGGTTATCACTGGCCAAAGTTCAAGATTTTCCCAAATTCTGCTTAGGGGACCTCCCAACCGCCCCCCCCCCCAAACTTTCATTATAAATGGAACAGTATTCCTGACCATGTTGTCTAGAAATGATGATTGCACTTAAATCAACACCCAAATACACCAAAAGTAAATACAACCGTTTTTCTGGAAGGTATTTCTCAGCAGTGAGGACGTGTAATTTCTGGAAAGCTACTACTACTTGAATTGCACCCCCTGAAAGCCAGAAACACGGTTGTGAAATACAAGATGTGACAATACAGCTGAGTGGGTTGTGCAAAATGAACGGTTTACTCCTGTCTTAGAGCTTCTGAAGGCTTGTTTTATATTGAGGTGAGAATGCTGATCTGGGCATAATTGATACATAGAAAGCAATTGAATTGATGTGGGAAACAAAATAATAAGAAATCCTCGGGCAATATCTGAAAGGGAGCATTTAATTCTCTGTCACTCAAGGAAAAGGAGCAGTTTGGCTTTCGAAATGTATCCACATTATACAGGCAGCCAATAAAATATAATCCCCATTCAAGCTATTAGAGAGCAGCTTCGAGTGGCTGTTGGGATTTTTAGCTTGGTTAAAGCAAATAAAATACTGTAGAAGGAATGAAATCAAACTTGTTGAAACTTGGATTTGCAGAAATATAAGGCAGCTTGGAGAAGATGAATTCAGGTGGAAAATGACCTTTTTATTATGTTCAGGAAGGCATTAGAATGTCAGGAGAAATACTGGATAGGAGATTTATTACCATAAGCACAGTTGACAAGTTCCATTTTGTTGAGTCTCTTAGATGGAGGAAGGAAACCAGCAATTCGGAGGTGATTAAAAGAACTCTGCAGAGTCTTTAATAATCCATGGGGACCCAAATGGAGAAGGCCTGTGTTGCCCCTGGTCTGTTTAGAAGCTCCTGGAAGCCTCAAAGGATCCTATTCCTGAGTTTTCACTACAGATATATACTGCTCCTTGTCAGCTTATCTGTACTAGGTGGGTTATATGAGATATGAAATGGTCGAGACCCAGTGTGTGTATCTTCTTGCTACTGAATCAAAATTTCTCCTTTCTTCTTTCTTTCTTTATGTGATGCACATACACACACAAATAAATATACACATATATACATATATATTCAGGGATCCACAGATTCCATGGATGACAAAGTGAGGAGGGGATTTAAAAAATACAAATGATTTTTTGTAGTACCATGAAGTTACATGTATGTGTTATCTTACATTTTGCAGACCATATTCAAGTTCAATGACTCATTTGTAACACATACCCACTTTGTGTTGCCAAGAGTGCTAATATTAGGATTTGCCTTTTAAAGATGAGGACATGAGAATAAGAGATGGCAAATGTTTTGCCCACTGTCCTTTTCACACTGCCATGAAACCTCACAGTTTCTGTGATTCAGAAGCTTGACCCAAGCCCTGGTGTACCTGAATACATTGTCTCTATGGACCATTTCCCATATAATATTTAATTAAAATCTTATAGGCACACAATTCTCCCTATATACTCATTTCTCTTCTACCTTGCTTTATTTTTCTCCTTAGCTCTCACACATGTTTTATATAACTTTTTATTTTACATATTCAGTTGTGTGCACTTTTCTGCACAGAGAGCACAGTCAATGAATACAGGGAAATGTATTTGCAAAGTGAGAAATATTTTCCCCCTATATCCCTAGTGCCTAAGAAAGTGTCTAGCAAATAGTAGGCATTTAATAAATGTTTGTTAAATGAGGGTAGGCATGCACTAATGCTTAAAAATTGTCCGTTTGGATCTAATTACCATCTTACTACTCTGGCTTTTGTAAGTGAAGGGTGTTATTCAATTACTTATAAAACCCTTGATACTAATGGGAAGATGATATTCCTTTTTATTTCCCTTAGTTCTTTCTAGAAACAAAATGAGGTGTTTCGAACCTCATTACAGATTATCAAATGTCATTGCTGCTAAGGGAAGGGCAATTTTTGTATTTGAAAAAAAAATAGTTAATGTCCATTGTATTTGAAAGGTAGGGAGATAGAGAAGAGAAAGAGAAAGGAGGAAGAGGTGGAGGAGAGGGTGGAAGAGGAGATTCAAGAGGAGGAGGGGGAGGTAGAGGAGGTCGCAGAGGTCTTACATCTGGTAACTTGGTCCACAAAAAACTCAAAGCCAGTGCTGGATCAAAACGAAGCCAGGAGGCTGGAAGGAAAAGTCGGCAGCAGGGATAGAAGTAATTTGCTGCCTCCAAGACTGGGCATCACCAGGGAAGAGGATCAAAAGCAGGATAGCCGGGAGCTAAACCAAGTACTCCGGTGTAGGATGTGGACATCCCAAGCAGTGACTTAATCACTGTGCCAAATGCCTGCCCCTGATTTTTGAATGCTGCCTTTTTTTTTTTTTTTTTTTTTTTTTTTTTTTTTTTTTGCTGCTTCCAACTCCCTAGTCACCTTTCTCTCATGTGTGCATAGCCTTCAAAAAGTGTCCCGTGCTTACAACCTATCAGGAGTAATTTTTCCTGTATCAATGTCTTCCATTTAGGATCTTTCCAGACTTTTTCTCTCCTCATTAAATTGTGCTTATCTCACTCCACTTCCCATTTCCCTATGGTGTCTGTTTTCTATACTGTTTTATGTTCCCAGTGCAAACCATTTTTGTTTTATTAAAATCGAGTTGTCTCAGAATTAGAAGGTACCATAGTACAACTTCTCCCCAGTGCAGATCTTTTTACATCATTGAGAAGTGAGAAGCAGTGTGAGTGAGAACTCAGTCTTTGGTCACAAGATAGATGTGCATTCTGCCTTTTACAAATTATGTGGCTTTGGGCAAATCATTTAACCTAAGTTTCAGACCCTTATTTGGAGAATGATGACAAATTGTTCTCATCTCCAGGACTGCTGTGAATATTAAGTGGGTAAAGGCAGGCAAAATGCATAGGAAAATTTCTCACCTGTATTAGGCACTAATAGATGTTAGCTTTACTGGTAACATCCCTGGTAAATGGTGTCTCAGCTTCCATTCCAGTGCCAACAGTTTTGGGGAAGGAGATCACTATTTTCTTGAGTCAATCAGTTCTTTTTGAAGACACCATCCAGCTGATGGAAGATTTTTTTTTTAATTAGCCTAAACTACTTTTTTTTTTTTAAATAACTTTTACCTGTTTGTCCGTGGGTTTACCTATATCCTTCTTAAGAATAGCACCTGAATAAAATGCAATAACCTAATTGTTCTTTAATGAGTACCAGCTGCTGAGAAGATTCACCCACGATCTGAACATTCTATTCTTGGTGGAGGATGAGACTCTAGATTTCTTAGCAACCTTGTCACAGTTAGGTCATACCTAGCTTGTCAACCACAAATTAGAACTCTGTCTTTTTCTCATGAAGTAATAAATGAGCTGGGTCCAACCTGTTCTGTTTATGCGTAACTAAGAGCATGTCTAACTGTAGGGTTTAGCATTTATTCCTATTAAATCCCATTAAGGTCACTTCTGGAGACAATGCTGTCAATCAATCATTCACAATTTTTTTCCACACTCTCAAAAAATGTGAATGATGGCATTCACAAAAATGTAAATGCTCATGGACACACCTATGATTATTTGCAGTTCCCATATGCCTGTTATAACTCCACCTTTTACTCTTCTGCTCAACAGAAGGCGTATCAGAACTTGAGTGAGTGAACCAATTATTCAAGTGTATGAAATAAAAACTTAAACTTTTAGGTGAGATTAGATAAATAGTTCCATGCCGTTAAGGAAGAGAAGAATTTTTTACATAATGCCAAAAAAGAAATTCAGTGAAAATAATACAGGAAAAGTTCGAGATATTTGACTTTGCCAAAAAAGATCACCAAGACACTGTAAAAAGATGAAAGATATTTATAGGATGTTGGGCAAAAGACTAGGATGTCTACCTGAATATGAAGAATTCTTTAAAAAGTTAAGAAAAATATAATGAAGAAGAAAAATGGGCAAAAGAATGAAACATGTACTCACAGAAGAAGATATCTGATGGAAAAATCATCAAAAATTAGTAATTAGGGAAATATCACTTAAAGTCAGTGTGAGAACATTTCACATTCACTACAACTATAAAAATGAAAATCACTAACAATACAAAATGGGAAGGAACACTTGCAGTAATGAGAATTCTCATACTCAGCTGGTGAGAGTGTCAACTCTTGCAACCACTTGGCAAAATTTTGAAAAAATCTAACTCTGATTAAAGGTGCATTTTCTATGTATTACATAAGGCAGAAGCTAAGATGGTATAAAACAAAGCCCCTGTGGTATTTACCTTTAATAGTATAGTCTCAAATGAATGGAACAATTTGGGGGATGGTTTCTTGCACAATGTCATTGATCAGTGATGTTTACCTCTCCTTATTTGGTCACTTTTAGGCCACTGGACATTTTTGTATTATTAGTAAACTGGATCACAGATGACAAATATCCTAGAGTGTGGGAAGGGAAAAGAGCATACAATGGGTAAAGATCTAATTCTTTTTTCAAAAGTTATTTTCAGATTTCATTTGAAATGGGGAGAGAGAGAGAGAGAGAGAGAGAGAGAGAGAGAAATCTTCCATCCACTACAACATCCAGAACTGGACAAGGGTAAAACCAGGAGGCTAGAACTCAATCTCCATCTCCCACATGGATGTCTGGGGCCCAAGTACTTGGGTCATCATCTGCTGTTTCTCAAGGTGCACATTTGCAAGAAGTTGGTTCAGAAGTGGAGTAACTGGAACTTGAGCCAGGCACAGCCAGACAATTTGATACAGGATGTGAATTTCTTAAGCAGTGACTACTCCACATACCTACCCCCAGACCAAATTTTTAAGGCCTACTCAGGAAGGGTTTTAATTCCTTTCGTATTAGATTCTATTAGCAGGAACTTAGTCACATGGTCACAACTGGCTTCCAGAAGTCAGGGAAATGTCTTCATCAGCTCTCTGTTTTTGCGCAAAAGGAAAATAGCAATTAGAAATTCCTACCAATACCTTACATACAGTAATTCAACTCCTAGGTATGTAACTTGGAGATTTGTTTACAAATGTGGACAAGGAGATATCATTCAAGAATATTCATAATAGCATTACTTCGTTAACAACAAAACTTTTAATGCTTCCATTATCCACCAAAGATAGAATAAATGAATTGGAGTATATAATGGATACTAAGTAGCCACAAAAATAAACTAATGTTTCACATCAGTATAGATAAATATCACAGCTATGTTAAAAAAAGAAAAAGTCACACAATATACACAAAATGATTTCATTTCCATAAAATTTAAAAAGGGAAAATTAAAAAAAAATATGTTTAAGGATGCCTACATAGATGACCTGAAGAAAAAATAGAGAATAAGGGGGAACATGTGGCCCAGGGGATAAGAGACTCCATGGGATGCAGTTTCAATACAGATTCTGTAGTGGAGTGTATGTGTATGAATCTTGGCTCCACCCCTGATTCAGACCTCTTGATAATGCACACCTGTGTGGCAGCAGGCACTGGTTCAAGTAGTTGGGACCCTGCTCCCCACCCATGTAGCAGACCCAGACTGAGTTCCGGCCCAGCCCCAGTTGCTGCATTTGGGGAGTGGTTAACACATTGGAGCTCTCTCTCTCTTATAAATAAATTTTATAAACAAAAGAAATAAATATAAAGAAGAGAATGAAATTACAAAAGTCAGTAGAATAGAAGATTGGGAAAGATACCTAGCAGTTCTAGTATTGGTCTACTAATTTGGTAGAGAGAGTTTCTTCAATATTTTGAACTGTCTAGCATATATATTTGCCCCAATTTTCCATGTGGATATGTTGAACAATTTCTAACAGGCAAATTTTTAAAAAATTTTTTTTTAACTTTTATTTAATGAATATAGATTTCCAAAGCACAGCTTATGGATTACATTGGCTCCCCCCCACATGACTTCCCTCCCACCCACAACCCTCCCCTTTCCCGCTCTCTCTCCCCTTCCATTCTTATCAAGATTCATTTTCAATTTTCTTTATATACAGAAGATCAGTTTAGTATACATTAAGTAAAGATTTCAACAGTTTGCACCCACATAGAAACACAAAGTGAACAGTACTGTTTGAGTACTAGTTATAGCATTAAATCTCAATGTACAGCACATTAAGGACAGAGATCCTACATGAGGAATAAGTGCACAGTGACTCCTTCTAACAGGCAAATTTTAAAAATAAAGAATTTTAAATGTATATATTTTAAGTATAAAAGTAATGACTTGTGACATACAGTTTACAACACATGTGTCAAAACAAGATAATCATTGATTTTTCTCAGAGTGTGGATAAATTCTGGAAATTTCAGTCATTCTGGCATAGACTTCAGTGAAAATATTGATGCTGGGGAATGAGAGTTCCTTCCATTGCATGGTGTAAACTCCTCACTCCTCATATCTTTCTTTTGTTTTCTGGGTAGGTCATTCATTTTGTGTTCACCTATATGCAAATCATATTACACTGTGCAAACTCCATCCAGGTATAACCACATTTCTTATTTTGAAAAGTAGCAAGCTATAATCAGCTGAAGGCTTGTGTTCCTCCAAATTCATGTGTTGAAATCCTAATCTCAATGGCATATTTGAAAGTGTGGCCTTTGAAATTCGAATATGAGATTGGAGGCCTCATGAATGGGATTAGTGTCCTTGTAGAAGATATCTTAGAGAACTCTCTCACTCTCTTTTGCCATGTGAAGAAGTAATGAGAAGATGGAAGTATGCTCTTAAGAAGGACTTCAGTAAAACCTGGACAACACGATATCTTGAGTTCATATTCTAGGCTCCATAATGTGGGAAATAGATTTCTGATGTTTTTCAGCCACATAGTCTCCGGTCCTTTGTCTTAGTAGCTTGAGCTCCGACACAGCTCTTTGCAGTGTTCTAAACAATTCCTTTAATACTCCTCAGTGAAACCAATTTGGTTCTAGGGTGCCTGGGTTCATATCCTGGCTCTGCTTCGTCACTGTAAGCAATCTTAACATCTTTACATCAAGTCTCTATTTCGTTGATAAAATGGGAATTTAACAGTACCTAATTATTCCTAATTATTCCTAAATATTCCTAATAGGAATATTATATGGGATAAATAATTTAATGTAAAATAATTTGATGTATACTTGTTTCATAGCAGGTCTTTAAACATGTTGTGAAAAAAATACAATAACCAAAAGAGTTTTCAGTTAACAATCGGTTAATAACAAAATATGTAGTTATGTGGTACACTGCCTGGCTAAATATAGTCTTTAAAATTTGTTACATATGCACAAAAGCTCTTCGTAACATGTGGACTCCTGGCATGCAGTGGACACTTAATAAAACTTAGCTTCCTTTTACTTTAAAATATTTGGAAACTTTGTCCTGTTTCTTTCAATATGTCATTATCATGAGTCTACTTATTAGAGCCAGAAGTTGTAATTAGGGGGAGGAATATTCTACAAAAGAAAGCCCCTCTCTCTGCAGTATTATGAATTTTTGTCCTAAAATTTTTGCTATGTCTGAAGTTTAGACTCCCAAATGGTCAATAGTGCATAGTAAAATAGTGTAAAACTAAATGTAGTAACTATTTGTAGTATATATAATAGGAATATAGTACAGTTAACTTTTATTCATTTGGGAGTTATTTTGGATGCTGCATAAAACGTTGTAAAATATATCCTTATATTCCTTTGGAATTTGAGTTGGATTTTTGGAAATAGCTGAAATCCACTCAGAGCCAAGTGTGGAGAATAATGTGAGTTAACAAGTTGTGTAATACCATTTTTGGGGAAAAAAATGAGGTATGGTGAAATTAATGAGACTTTTTCTTGTATGGCTTTTAAATTGGCTCTGAAGGCAGTTGCAAAAAGGAGTTGCACTCATGGTTTAGGGAGTGACGTTATCTTTGGAATAATTTTAAAAATATTTTTTCATTTCATCCTGCCATAGTGACACCAGATATATGTGACACAGTCATATCAATCACTAACATACTATAATTATTCTCTTCCAATTATTAATTGTCCCTTCCCTGAATTATCCTGAATATGATTTCACCAAGTACTCAGCTGCTAGAGCCCCTTCACGAGGTTAACCCATGGCATAGTGAGGGGTTACTAACTCTGCTTCAGAACTATGACCAAGGGCAATTCTGATTGGTTGATGCCACTTACCCATTCAATTTGCTAATTACTTTGAATATCGCTGCTGTCATACTGTCTGACCAGCAATTTCATGGTCCCAACAATACTCATTTGGATGTTAAGCTTGGGTAGTTTGTACAACATCAACAACAATATCTTTTTGGGATGATTGGAACAGAAAATTAATAGTCTTTATTTGAAACAAGTGATTATCTAAAAATTCTTTCTTTAATCAGGTGCAACAAGCAATCGATTAAAAAATTCAGATATGTCTCTCATCAGTGCTTTCTCCTTGTGTTCAGGACAGATAGGAACAGGAATACCTTTAAACTTAATTATAATTCTTTATATACAATTTAAAGCATAATAATTCTGCCAATACTAACTTCATGGGATTCCTAGGTATGATAAAAATAAGGAGAATAAACTCATAGATGTTTATAAGGCAGATAACACCAATCAATCAAATCTAGAGATGTGGTAGAAAAAGAATCTTTAAAAATCCACTTAGGTATTTATGCTCCGTTTACTTTCACAATTTTCAGAGGTTCCCCATTGTGCTCATTTCATCGATATTTTTATTGGTTACAAAATTGTGATCGCTTCGTTTTTGTCATAACTCCCGCCCACCTGGTTGGCAATTTTCTATTAAAGTTTCATTTTGCAGTAATTGCCAGCTATTGACATCATGTGATCCTACAGATTGCAGCAGCAGGTTACCTATGCTAATCTCAAAAAGCAGCTGCATAATGAAGCAAACAGTTATCAATGGCAGACTTAGGACTTTTTCTTAATGCAAAACACGAAAGTTTCATCTTGAAAGTTTCATTTTGCAAGAAAGGGGGAGAAAGAGAAATGGAACGTAAGAGCCTTAAGACTGCCAGGCGTTCAGCACATGACAGTGCCTGAGACATGAAGACATTCAATCAGTGGCCAGCAAGTGGAGAACTATTGAGTCATAGAAATCATGTGTCTGAAGTAATTTCATCAGTTAAAATTTCAGAAGTCTTGGTTGGATGCCCTGTGGTGGCCATGATAGGAGTGGAATTTGGAGTAGTAAGAGCAGAGACCCTCCCCTATTTAATTTTTAACTTGGTAAAAAACAATATGCAGGATGTTTCTGTACTCTATTTAGCAGAAGCAGCAATGTCTTTCATAACTCAGCCTCAGAAGTCAAATCATTGTGAGAGGGAACTATGTAAGTGTGTGAATACCAGAGAGGGATTATAACGTGGGGGAAAGCTTGGAGGCCATCTATCACCAATGCTGAGAACTCTATGAGGAAGTCCTAACTTTCTTAATTTTCTTGATGAATAAGAAGAGACCTGAGAAGTCTTTTCTGTGTCTTTGCTTTGTTTTTAGATACCAGTTTTCTAGTTGGTTGCAAAATTGCCTTGCTTTTGATCTTTGGGAAAGTACTGCCTGAAATATCTTACATCCTAATTATAATGATCTCCAAACTCCAGATTAATGAGTAGGATTTCTCTGAGTGATGATTGCTACCTTGAGTGTCTCTAATAATCATCAAAATCAGGTTTATTAAAAAAAAGGTCTATCTAAATTTGGGGTTTTGATTTTTTGGGGTTTGGATATATTGGCACAGTAGAGTACATAAGATTCACAATTGACTACTGCTTTTGAAATGCAAAATAATTATCAGCGCCATGACTTAATAGGCTAATCCTCCGCCTTGTGGTGCCAGCACCCCGCGTTCTAGTCCTGGTCAGGGCGCCGGATTCTGTCCTGGTTGCCCCTCTTCCAGGCCAGCTCTCTGCTATGGCCTGGGAGTGCAGTGGAGGATGGCCCAGGTCCTTGGGCCCTGCACCCCATGGGAGACCAGGAGAAGTACCTGGCTCCTGCCATCGGATCAGCGTGGTGCATCGGCCGCAGCACGCTGGCTGCGGCGGCCATTGGAGGGTGAACCAATGGCAAAGGAAGACCTTTCTCTCTGTCTCTCTCTCTCACTGTCCACTCTGCCTGTCAAAAAAAAAAAAAAAAAAAAAAAAAAGGTGAGTTATTGAGCTTACTTTCAGTTAATCTGGGTATACAGGTGCACTTCAACTTAAAATGGAGCTATGTCCCAATAAACTCTCTATAAATCAAAAATACTGTATTTTAACACAGCGAATCTACTGATCATCATAGTTTAGCAACACAGGAAACAGTCAAGTATTGGTCATTTATCCTAAAGATGGTGTGAATGCCTAGAAGTTGCAGCAGCATTGGGAGAAAATATTGTGCTACCCATTGTTAGTACAGGACAACATAAAAATTCAAATAATGCTTTCTAATGGGGGTTTATCATTTTCAAACTATCATAAACCTGAAAAGTCTTAAGTTAAACCATAATAACTGAAGTATAGTTGAGGGACTGTCAAAAATTAGCTAAGTGTTCATGTATGAGAATACTTCAAATAGTTCAGAAAAAAATTTAATAAATAATTAGAGCTAGATAAGGGTAAGACATTCTGGTATTTTTCAATACGGTGACTTTAGATGATAATGATGTACCATATATTTCAACAACAAAATCAAAAAGACTAGAAGAAAGCAGTTTGAATGTTTTCACCATAAAGAAATGTTAAATATTCGAGGAAATCAATATTTCTGCTGTAATTGGACAATAACGCATATATTGAAACATCACATGGCACCTCATAAAGAAAAACAACTCCTTTGTGTCATTTAAAAGGCATGGCATTACATTTCCATGAACATTTTGAAGATCCCTTGTATTTAAACATATTCATATTCATTTCTTAAAGCTATTATAATAGAATGTTTTCTTCTGTATTGTAACTTCTAGTGCTCAAATCATGGCCTTCTATTCTAATGAAAAGGAGTTGTGATATGGATAATAGTTAAAACAACAATAACAGAAATCATTTGCTTTTAGAGATTTTATTTATTTATTTGATAGGAAGAGTTAAGGGGTGGCGAAAGAGACCCTGAGAGAGAGAGACAGGGAGAGAGAGCGAGAGAGAGTACACTTCCATCAGCTGATTTACTCCCCAAATCCCACAACCGCCATGGTGGGTTAGGCTGAAACCAGGAGCCAGGAGCTTCTTTCAGGTCTCCCATGTGGGTGCCGGGGCCCATTGGGCCATCCTCTGCTGCTTTCCCTGGTACATTAGCTGGAAGTGGGATCTGATATGGAACAAGCAGGACTTGAACTGGCACCTATATGCAATGCTGGTGTTGCACAAAGTGGTATAATCTGATGTGCCAAAACCCGGGACCTAATAATCGCATTCTTAAAATGTATTGAGTGCCTGCTAATGTTCAAAGAAATGATTTAAATTAATGGAACTTGGTAGAATATTCTATATCATTTTATAAAATTGTTAAAGTTGTGCTGAATTTTAAGTTGTGAATAATAAAAGGAAGCCTTGACATAAACAAAATTTGAAAAAAAATTATTTGTAATGTTTAAAATGTGTTGAGTGTGCTTTAAGTTAGGCACTATGGTATTGAGTATGCTTGGTGATTCTGTGAGGTAAAGTTAATTTTTCTCATTTTATTAATGAAGAAGCTATGGACTGAGGGTTTAAGGAATTTGAGATCACAAAGCTAGTAAGTGATATAATAGGCTAACCTTATTCAGAACTTCAATATATGGTTTCATTAATTATGTTATCCTTGTAGCCTTCAAATACTAAATAAATGAGTGGTTGGTAAGAGAGAGGTAATTAAGAGGTTTGGATGAGAAAATGCTTCATCTTTAGGTGATCTACAAATGGAAGTTCGTTTTCTGTTTAAAAATGCATAAAAAAGGAAAAACAGCATGAACAACTAAATATATTAATAAAGATCAGTAAAATATAGTTAATGGTAAAATATTCAGAGCATAATTTTCATTGGAATTAAAATGCTATTTGAATTCCTTTCTAGCTTTCTAAGCTATGATTACAGAGGCTGCTATTACAGCACAGGAATAAACGTGGTGACTGTGTTTTTGAGATACTGCTTGTAATTACTGGTAGAGATAGGGTTATTAGAAAAAACATCTGCAAGATTTATTACTGCTTCTTCATGCCTACAGAACTAAATACATATTATTTAGAGTTTGCCTAAAATATCTATGAATTAATGTTATTGTGGATTATTAATTTTTCCTGTGTTCCTTACATTAATACAATGAAAAAAATGCAAAGAGTAGGGAAAGAAGAGGAAAAAGATAAATTCAAAACTACAAGGTATATTTTATAAAATTAACTTCTCTTCTTCATCTGCACTCTCTTACTTATTTACCTACTAATTTATTTCCCATAATTTAAGATAACTAGTTCTAGAACTGCAAATTATTCAAATATTTATTTTTCAGGAATATGCATAATGCTATTACCAGTTGACCTGTACTTATACCAATGTGTTTCCTGCTTTACACACTCACAATTTGCAGTTAGAATGGCTTTTCACTGGCTTTTATGCTCCCAATATTTCACTATCATCTTTCTTCACTTCAGGACAGTTGTATCTTACTCTAAACTCTTGAAGCATGATTTTTGGTAACATTCATTTGCATACATCTACTTTTTATTTAAACTCCTAGACAAGATAACAGTCTTCCAAATCATTGGAAGTTAACTGATGTAGGGGAATGTACACTTAAAAAAATATACCCTGGCAAGCCTAGCAATTAATTATTGAATGAAGTAATGAAAGCCAAAAGTTATTCTGTCAATGTACAACTTCTGAACTGTGTTGATACCATGCACTTTACTTTAGTGGAAAATAATAGGCACATACAATAATTTATTAAGGATATATAAAACAGAAAAATTATCAGTAAAATAGTAATACTTTTTTGACACTTCTGCCTCCTACAATGCAAACAAATTGGTATATGGTAAAAATAATTACTAAAAGGGAGAAGACAGCACAAAGTTGTTGAATTGGTAATTTTTCTTCAGTGTTCCATAAAGCATAAATTCAGATTATTTTAATAAAAATGTAAAAGTGGAAAAACACAAATGTCAAAAAAATTATTTATGTCGAGTTTGAGATTTGATAGCTCTCTGACTCCCTGCACATTATTAAATTAAGTCACTAGCTCATTTTCCAAAATCCATTTTCTAGGCAGTTCAACAGATGTTTACTAGTCAGTTTTAAATGGAAATGCATATTAAAATAGTTCAAATTATTAGCATGCAATGCACCTTGTCCGTAGATGGAATAGACTGGACAGAGTAGCAATCACAGTATGTTTCATTGAAAATGGATTTTAAAAGTATATAAAGCATTCAAGGGAGTTGGGAGGAAGTCTTCTCACTTGTTAGACATTTTCTACGTGATTTTTTTCACATATACCCTAGATTAATTCACTAGATAATACTGTGGAGTAGACATTATTCAAATTGGCATTTGAGAGCTAATGACAATGAGATCCTTAGCAAGATGTTTTATTCAAGCACCTTGCAGTGTGTGAAGATATATAATAAAGCTCTTCTAGAAATTGTTTCCTGAAAATGCCTCTACCCTTTTGTTTACTCTTGCTATCCCTCTGCTTGGAATAAACTGGTACTTAACCTGCTGGTTCTTTGTCAGTAAACTGTTTTTTATTCTTCATAACTTGTTGATCTCACATAGTACCTAGTTCTTTTTTCTGAATGCTCATAGAGAAACACGTATTGTGCCATACAGAATTTATCAATTGACCCTACCTATCACAGTTGTTACAAAACTTGTTTCCAGGTATGGTACCTTATTCACCTTTGGGCCTGGCAGGGGTACCCTGCATAATGGAATGTGTTACATATTATGGACAAATACAATTTCAGAATGAAATTAAAAAATGTGGAATATGGGGAAAATGGGGCAAGGAAGAAGGAAAAGAAACGACAAAGCCATTGTTCTAAGTTGGTCAGATTCACAAGAGAACAAAACCAGTAAGCTCAACCACGAAGTGTCTTCCAGAGAGAACATATGCAAACATTTCTTGTTGGGAGTGTCACTTTGGGAGGAAGAAAGGCCAAGAGTTTGTCTGTTTTGTCTGCTTTCTGTCATTGGTTGAACTTATTCATTAGATGCTCCATGTCTTGGCACTTCTGGATTGTTCCCAGGGACCCCCAGGAGCATTCATGTGGTCTCTGCTGGTGGGAGAGATCATCATTTCACATCTTGATTTTTGGGTGAGTGTGTGTGTGCAGTACTGATTTTTTACATTAATTTGAGTAAATGGATAAATAATTTATATTTTAACAATATTGTTGGAAAATGTTCTTTTTACTGACTTACTTCAGCAGTACCTCATTTGTCTCTTATTAGTCCCAAAACTTCCATACAAGCTCAACTTCCCAAATGCCTGGGTTCATTCACACAGCACTAATTTAAAGTAGACAATTTGTGTATCACCAGATGCAAAACCTAAAAGTTTTCCAGGCTCTAGATAAACCCAGAATACACCAAAAGCATTTTTATTAATTCATTCAACAAATACATGTGAAGTTTCTGTGTGCCAGTAAATTTTTTAGCAAACAATTGTAAATGTGACAAGCTGCCAAATCAAAAAAGTAATTTCTAATGTGATAGCCTTCAATTATTTTTTTCCTGGAAATTTGTGTTGGTAATAACTAGTCTGTTTACCTTACATAATTAGGATATTTATGAAATCCCTACCACTCTTACAGGGAAACTAATGCACCATGCTGAGTTGTGTACTTTTATATCAAAACTATCAATTTATAGAATAATGAAAGAGAAGTTTATTTGTATGCCCCATTGCTAAGCCATAGCTCATTTATCTTTCAATTAATTTTGTTGTTGTTTGAAAGGAACAACCTGTTCAAGTATAAGCATTATTGTAGTGTCTTGTATACTGTTCTTCTAAAGTCTTTTTGTGATATATGATTTTTATTAAAATTTATAGATCTTTCAGTTTATGTCTTAGCCCACTCTTCCTGCTATAATAAAATATCTTAGACTGGGTAACTTACAAACAGCATGGATTTATTGCTTACATTATGGATGTGGAGAAGCAGAAAGTCAAGCTGCCAGCAAGCTTAGTATCTGGTGAGGGCCTAATCTCTGCTTCCAAGATGATATCTTTTTGTTTTTCAAGATTTGTTTATTTGCTTGAAAGAGAGAGAGAGAGAGAGAGAGAGAGAGAGACAGATACAGAGAGATCCTCAATCTGCTGTTTCATTCTCCAAGTTGCTGTAAAAGTCAGGTCTGGGCCAGGCTGAAGCCAGGAGCCAGGAAATCCATTCTGGTCGTCAACATGGGTGTCATAGATCTAAAAGTACTTAAGGCTATCTTATGCTGCCTTCCTGCATGCATTAGCAGGAAGCTGGATGGCAGGTAGAGCAGCTGGGACTTGAACTGGCATTCCAATATGAGATGCTGGCATAGCAAATGGCAACTCGACTTGCTGTGCACAACTTTGTGCTGAAGATGGTATCTTGAACCCTCTGTCCTCAGAGGGCAAAGTGGAAAAAAAAAAGATGAACACTTTGAAGCTTCCCACATTGACATAAAATACAGAGTTTGGGTAGAGTGGGAACATCCAGAAAATAGCAGTTTGAATATTTCTTTATTTAGTTTTTTAAACTGTACATGTTTAATGGTCAAGAATTTAATTTATTTGTAAGCTAAGGTGTAACACACATACAAGGAACCATATTTGTGTACTATTTGTTGTATTTCATAGAGAGATAATGATACAATAGAATAGAGACCAGAGAATGGACATGGTTCCTCTAGTTTCCTTGTAGTTGAATTTAATATATTGAAAACTATATAAAGCCACTTATGACTGCACTAATTATACTGCTGTAATGCTTTCTAAGGCAAAAATAATTTGAAGCAGACATTGATGCATTACTGCAACACATAATTATTTAAAACTGGACTCCAATTGCTTTTGAGTTGATATTAAGGTCATGGGATACTGGATAGTGAGCAGATGCAGATTTGAGTGAGTGACTGAGAACATATGTTAAGAGGAAGCTCAGAAAGATAACCTAGATATCATTGAGAATCTTAAACTAGATTTTTATGACAAAGGAGATATGAACAGGGTGTTGTGAAGAAATAAATAGAAATACCTGCCATAAGCTGCTTCCCTCATGCTAATTGAAGTCTCTTGCTTTTGTATTTTCAAAGCCAGTAAATAAACCTGCAAAATTATGGTAGCTAATTATTTGACAGGACCCAGAGAGCAATTTTTTTCTGTTTATTTTATTGTTAAGGCAATGAAACAAAAGTTGAGGCACTGGAAGAGATGGTTGTGAAAGGATCCATTTCAGGGTCTGGTGCTGTGATATAGTAGGTTAAGTCCCTGCCTGTGGCACTGTCATCACATATGGATGACGGTTTGAGTCCCAGATGCTCCAGTTCCATTCAGCACCCTGGTAATGGCCTGTAAAAGCAGTGAAAGGCTGCCCAAGTGCTTGGGCCCTTGCACTCGCATAGGAGACCTGGAGGAAGCTCCTGGCTCCTGGCTCCTGGCTTCGGATTGGCTCAGCTCTGGTAATTGTGGCCATTTGGGAAGTGAACCACCATTTGGAAGATCTCTCTCTCTTTCCCTCTTTCTGTTGTTAATTCTGTCTCTCAGATAAATAAATAAACCTTAAAAAGAAAGAAAAGATCCATTTCCAATTGGGTTTACACTAAGGCCTTATGAAGAAATACATTAAGGCTTTAGAATAAAAGATTGGGTGTAAATCCCCAGAATGTGACAGACAAAATTAGAAAATAGATTATGACCATAGCATGAATGTAGCAATAACAGCATTTTCTCTGTAATAGACAAATGACTCAAGGAAATCTAGGATGAAAATATGCAATACATGTTGCTAACAACCTGAATCTATTGATTATATTTCATATTTTCTAATTTTCTGATGAGTTATTTTGTGTAACAAATTACTATTTATTCTGACAAGACAATGTGTGGCTTTTACTCATATATTCTCTCATGTGATTAAAATTCTTTGTACATTGTTGATAATCAACCTTTATTAATCAAAATGATTAGTTAGGTTAAATCTGTTCACATATTCCCTATTTTCATATTTGTATTTATAGAAATCAGAGTACAAAATGTACCTTTAAATAATCTTCAATTCACTTGTTATTTTAACTACAGGACTCTAGTCAAATTATCGGATGAAATTATATTAATATTTTATAGAAATATATCCAATCTTAATAGACTACTCAAGATATTCATTAAAGATCGTACTATTTAATATAATCCCATATTCTTGAAGGTTTCTCATTTTCAATGCTTTTATGTATAGTGTATTATAAAGCAAAGGCATATATGAGACTTGTAATTTAGTAAATAACCATGAAAACAAATTGTTACTTCATTAGCAGGAAATTTGTATTAATTTCAAACACTGTTAAGAAACATATTCAAAATATATTTCATTGTGTCTGAATATTCCTTTTCACCATTTTTAGAGATTTAAACTATTTAGAAAGTAGTGTTAATTATTTATTATTATTTATATATTCTTTTTCATTTTTAAAGAAATTTAAGGAGAAAATTTTTATTTCATTGGCATGATTTATTTTGAACTTCCCATGCTCTCATTTATAGTTAAACATTTTAATGATATAATATTATGTCAGTGATTAAATTGTCCCCCTAATGCTCAAACTATCATACAATTCTCAGAAGATCAGTGATAGCTTGTACATGAAAGCTATATCACTATGGCTTCAAAAACATTTTTTTAAAAATCATTTTTTGAGAAATCATTAAACCAAACCATTAAATGACTTATAGAAAAGGGAATTAATGTTTATTCCAGGGGAATAATCTTGGAAGGAGCTTTGTGGTTACCCAGGAGGAATAACACGACACATTATATCTTGAATGGGATTTTGGATTATATGAGTAACTTCTAAACTCAAAAACTGAAGAAAACATCCAAGCAGTGAAGATACAAGGTCATTGCATTGTTCTTGAATCAGGATTGGAATTGAAAACCTGGAACTTGCGGTTCACTGAAGCAGCAGATACTGCATTTTTTGCCATGATCTGTGGAAGCTCTAAAAAGCTGAATGACCTAAATATTGTAGGAAAAAGGAAAAAAAAAATAGGTCAAATCCCTAGCTACATGTGACGAGTTTCTCTCATTTCAGTTAGACCTGCAGATTAATTTGAAATAGGGGCTTGGAAAGATTTCTGTAACATCCATGCTTCCTAGCTGAGATTAATTTTGCAGGCTATAGGGTAGAATTCTGAGGTGAGAATACTTACATGGTTCTCAGATTCACTCAAATAAGAAAACCTTCCCTCACATAACACATGCTTATCTGTCACCCCAAATGATCCGGCTCATGTTCTTATTCATGGACCCATCTCTGTGGAATAAGGAATAAATAATCTAATTGGTCAACCTGGGACCAGGGACACAAAGTAGTTCCTTAAATGCATGGGTAGAGGAAAATGAACAAATTAAAATATGCCTCTTCTAAGGATGAACAAAATCTCTGAAAGTAGCTAAACCTTAAAAATTAAATTGTTAATAAAATAATTTTTCCTCTTGCAAATAGAGCTTGATGCTTTTCAAATATTATTCTCTACCAAATTTTCTTAGGTTGAATAATTGCATGGCTTTGTCATTCAGAAAAAAAGGAAATACTCTCATCTGCTTTCTATTCTTTACCCAGAGGGCATTAGAAGCTGCATCACTTGGTGAGGTAGAGAGTCTGAAAGGTAGTCTTGGCTGCTCAGGAACCATGATGGTGAGCCTGAGTAAATCAACTTTAGTTAATATCTTCTCCACTAGAGAAATCCTAGTGATGGTTGTATTTCATACCAGCAATTTGTGGACAAATTGTGAGGATGGATGTGGGAAATAAAACACTAGGGTCTTTGAAAGGACAGTGGTGTATAAATTATCCATGCATAGGGAATAATCTGAGTGGTGTGCCTAAATTTCAATTTTGAGCTTTCATGAAAGATTTGCAAAAGAGCTTCCCTGTGAAGGTCACTTCTTTCAGAAACATGCTCCTTATTGCCTAGTCTTATCTCAATTTTAAAAGAAAAAATGAAGTTTAAAAATTTAAAATTAAAAAAATATCATTTTTCTAGTCTGTTTGAGTGGCAGTAAGAGCATTCTTGGTTTCCTTCTGGGAAGAAGCTATAGCCATTACTGTTCTACAGTGCTTTGAGTCAGTGTACAACAGAAATCATAGGAAAATATGTGCATCCAGAATCACAGTGAGAACGTTTTGGAAAAAGAGGATAAATGAACAAAACAACTGCCTCTTTATATATCTGTATCTTATTTGTCACAGTTAAAGTGTAAACATAATATTCATTTGTGAAATTTTTGCTGTCTTGTTACTATTACTTATTCTCTTGAAAAGAATATAGTTTTCAGCTGGTTTTTGTATTAAAATACAAGCTATAGGTTGAAACATTTACAGGAAAAATAAAATAATATACTTTATCTGAAATATATGAAACTTTACCTAAGAACATCACAAATCTTCTTGTATGCAGCTTGTTATTCCATTACTGGGTCATGGACAATTCAGGTAATGAATTAAGCCAAAGCATTGACTAAAAGTCGAGATTTTTCTGAAGAACTTCCAACAAAATTATCAAGGAAAATATTTAGTAAGTGTTATCTTTAGCAAATTAACTTACTGAAATTTTTCCAAATTTAATGTTAGCAGGCAATCTGGATTTCAAGAACCATTTCCCTGCCTCCATCACAATTGGAAGTTCATTTTTTCTTTTACTATCACATACTACTTATACTTAATATTTAAAACATACAACAGTTAGATGATAATTTTTACATTTCTACTGCTAGTTCAGTGAGTGGTGAAAGTAAATAATATTGTACTCAGTTAACTTAAAATTCAAGAGAAGTATAAACCATGGAAACTAGCATATCCAATATTTATGAGCAAAAGCGTTTGGCTGGTCTACATGACATCACCATTGTTCAATGATCACAGAATCTCAAGCCAACAACTGTTTAATGGAAATCAAAGGATTCCATTATCAAATCTAATAAACAATATTGGCAGGCAGGGTGGGGCCCTTATGGAGGATCCTGGAGGGCAGGTTAGGTTGAGAAATGCACACACAACTGTAACAATTCTATTTGAAATATTCTGGCACAGTATCTATTCGTTTATTTCTATTCTAACTCTGCAGTTAATGTTCCAACCATTCATCACAGAATTCTACATGGTGCAGTGTATGCCAGAGCTTGTTTTCAGAAAATTGATGCCAGCAAAAGCTCTACTAAAGAGGCACACAATGAAAACCTATATATGAGAGCAGATTTGTAAGTGGATGAAATATTTTGATATTATGTTGTGGACAATTTCAACACAAATGTTCACAGTCCTTCTGTGCCATAAAGATAGTGTAATTTATTTAGATTTATTGCATGTCAGGAACATACAAAAATGCATTATAAACACGAGTCATAAACAGAGAAAATGATGTTCGGGGAGGAGAAGATCCTTGCAGAGAATCACACCACTGGTTTACCAGAAAAGGATTTTGAATCCAGGCCCCTTTGCAGAAAACGCCATGCTCAATCCATTACGCCATTTTGCTGTTCTGCACAAAATCACTTCCTGCTCACTTCGTAAACCCTGTACCATTTCTGTCCAGTTCAGGAAACTCTTATATATTCCTTGGTCATATTTTGTTCTTTTAATCCAGGTTCTTACTGCTGTATCCTATGTAATCCATACTGGTTTGATCAAAATCCATATGTTCAGTGTTATGAACTTTTCTTTACTTACAATTGCTTAGAATTCACTCCTTGGAAGATTAGACTTTGGCTTTAGTGATAAAAGCTGTGGTGCTTTTGCTGTGGTTCTTTTCTTTGGGTTTTTAATTGAATCATAGCACACAAAGAGAGCAACATATATTTCATGCCTCTGAAGGTTTTCCCTTGGAATGTGCTACTGCTGTGCTGGAGGGGTTTAAAAGTAGGAAGAAGGTTGTCTGCAGATTAAATTCTGTCTCTGTCTTTCTCTCCCCTTTCCTTACCTACCACTTCCTTTCTTGGATTGGTTTTATTATGTAGAGAATTATAGCCCCTATTTCCTAGAGACTTGTAAGTTTCTTATCTGAAAGACCTATTATTGCTCATCAAGGGGTTTCCCTTAGCATAAGTGTGTGCATCATTTTTTCACTTAAGTAGATTTTTCTCCTTTGCACCCTGCTGTGAAAATGGTTTGGTAACTGAATAGCCAATATATTTTGTCTTCATGTTGAATCAATTGCTGTCTTGACCGGGTAAGAACGATGGCTTCCAAAGCCTTCAGCAAATGCTGGTGTAGTTTCTGTGAAGAAGACTGGTCAGAAACAAAAGCTAGAGGGCAAGACAAAACAAATGCTGGTGAGAATGTTGAGAAATTAAAACTTTCACATAATGTTGGTGTGAAAGAATTAGTGTACCCACTGTAGAAATAATTTTTGAGATTTCTTAAAAAACTAGAAATGGAATTGCCATATGATCCAACACTCCCACTATTGGGTATGCACTCAAGAGAAATCAAGTCATTGCACCAAGGTGCTAGTTGCTCCACCATGTTTACATGTTCACAACAGTCAAAATAAGGTGACCATCAACAGATGAATAGATACAGAAAATGTGGTATATATAAACAATGGAATACTATTGAGCTTTTAAAAAAAAACCACTGAAGTCCTATCATTTTCAGCAAAATGGATGGAACAGGAGGACATCATGTTGAGTAAAATAAGCCAGACATGGAAAGACAAATACTGCATGTTCTTTGTGATTAGTAGCTAAAATTTAAAAGAAAAATCAATCTTAGCACAGAGTGTTGATTACCAACATCTGAAGGGATGGGTGGGCTAAAAGAGTTTGGGTAAAACTCAATAAGGGAAGGTGATTATGGTTCACTGATTGTGAAAAATATATTGATATGAGATAATAACAGAGGAAATGGGTTGAGAGGAATATGAGAACTCTGTTACTGATTCACCATTTTTGTTATGTAAATCGAAACTATGCCATAATAAAACATTTTTTAAAAAGGAACAAAAGAGCTAGAAGCCGAGCAACTTAAAATATTTTAAAAAACATGGGAGGTGATTCAATCCTCTTATGTATCCTTGAGTCTTATTACAAAGTTAAGAAGAGTCTGTCAATTAATGATTCTCACAGCTATATCTAAGAAGAAAGATGGTTTATAGTGAGGGGTTGGCAGGAACACTGTTTATTATACTCACTTGATTCTTGTACTCTTTTCTAGCTCTTCTAAAAAGTACTTTCATTTTGAGGGTTTGTAAACCATAACAAAAGTTGTAATGGAGTCCATGTAATTAATGTTTTTGGCTTTCTCATGAAGAAGAGTGTAGGGATTAAGTCACCTTCCTTGAACACATGGCTGATGAAAGGTGGAAACCCAGATGAAACTGGATTGCTGAAATGAGAAGGTAGTGCTGGTGACTAAAGTTGGGAGTCAGAGAATGAATTGCTGATATCCACTGAAGATTGTATCTCATTCCACCACACCCTACACATGGTAATTGGAATAAATCTAAAGAATTACTTCCAGATATAAAACTAACATTATTTCTTATTAAATCATCCCTTTAAAATTTTGGCTCAATTCTAGAAATGTATATTTTAGACAAGGTTGAAAATTATACAGTTTCTATGTTTTTAACTTGTTCTTTTTTTTTTTTTAAAGATTTTTATTTATATTTGACAGGCAGAGTTACAGACAGTGAGAGAGAGAGAGACAGAGAGAAAGATATTCCTTCCATTGATTCACTCTCCAAATGGCCACAAAGGCCAGAATGTGCAGATCCAAAGCCAGAAGCCAGGTACTTCTTCTTGGTCTCTCATGTGGGTGCAGAAACCCAAGCACTTGGGTCATCCTTCACTGCCTCCTGGGCCACAGCAGAGAGCTGGTCTGAAACAGGAGCAGCTGGGACTAGAACCGGCGCCTATATGGGATGCCGGCGTTTCAGGCCAGTGCTTTATCCCACTGAACCACAGCGCTGGCCCCATTATGCACTTCTTGAAACAGGCCATACTGGTAGACAGAAGTATCCTTGTTCTCTATGTCGATTTCTGCCCATCACCATTCTGACTTGAGCGCCAGCCCCTTAACTTGTTCTTAAATTTTGTTGTCCCTATGCATGGCCAAACAACAGAAGAAGGTTAAAATAAAAAGCAGTTGCTTAAGTTTTGCACTTAGCATTCTGAGTCCAAGGAATTATGACAAGTCCTCTCAGCTGTCTTTTAGAAAGATTTGTTGGTAGGAAGGCCTAAATTAATTTTGACTGCTCTATCTTAAACTGTGCATCCCAACTCCAATTCTTTATCTTGATTCCAGGAAGTTGCAAAAAGATAAATAAATATAATATAATTAAAATAATTGGCAAAGTTAAAGGGACAACACCTGAAATGGAATTCAGATGGAATTACATATAAATGTATTCATTTAAAATGCTTCTATAAGTAACTTTGAATTAAATAAGTAAAAATTGAATTAAATCAATGGGAAGCCAGGATTGAGCCTTCAGGTGCAATCCAATAATGAAAGTAGAGTGGGGAATTTTTTTTTTCCTTCATGGAACTGCTATGTAATAGGAATGATTGATTGACATCATTTAATGATGACTAAGCTTATTATTTATTTAGGTATTACAGCTATAGACATGCTCATTTGTGTTTTCTAACTGCCAGGATATTCTTCTAACTAGGTATAGTAAGATGATTGATTTTTAAAATTTTAGAACTTTGAAAAGAGCCTAAGAAATTTTTTTAGAAGGAATTTCTCAATTTCATCACTGAGTGGCTGGGTCAAATCTATGCTATTAAAATAAAAATTTAGACATATTTGCATTAAGATAGATACAAGTTCCATATATTTTATATTCATGAGGAATCCTTTATCTATCTGAAATTAGATTATCCTACATATTTTCTCAAAATATAGTGCATCTTTTACAATACATTTTAGATATAATCCTTACCTGTTATCCACCATAATGACTATATACATATAATCCCTTATTAACTGTTGGTCACTATGAATCCATAAATATAAGAATTGTTTATAATACACAAAAGTTATAAAATAAGTTAAAAGGAGACTAGAATAAAGTAAGAGTTTTTCATAGCTTTGTTAATATATAATGATATGTATAATTACACATGTAATCTTGGGAAGAACAGAAACATTTAAATTATGTGTTCTGAAAAATAAATTTAATTTCTTTGTTTGACCAAAGGCAAGGACCTTCTTGCCATGTGAAAAAAATTTAATAAATGAAGAAGCATGTGTATTGTCAAAAGCTCTTGCATCCCTTTGAATCTCTCACTATTGCTTTGTGCTTGTGGTCTAATTTTAATGTTATGTAAGTTAAAATTAAAAAATTAGAGCATATGCTCCTTAATTTAACCTATTTCAATAAGATTTTATTCCAAAACTTCGTTTTCTATATTTTTTAGAAAATAACTAAAAAACTTACAAGTGATTGATGATTGCCAATTGAATATTTATTTCAGGGTCTTGATCAAATTTTGTTTGAGCAATTCATAGCCAATAGTTACTTTTGTCAACTACCTGGGCATGGGAACATTACAAAACAAACCCTTGGCCTCAGCACCTCCTACTTAGTTAGAAAACCGTCTTTTATCCACTCTTATCTCTTCTTTATTATTCTGGTGACATTCCCCAGGATTCTGTTGAGCCCCTTCTATGGACATTTTAGTAGTTCTTAGACTGTGTTTGATCCTAGGCGCTGTTTATCATAACATCCTTAGTTCTACAGTATTTCCTTTCAGAGCCAATCTCATACAAACTCCAGCTTAGGGTCCAGGGCTCTTGTTTGTTCACAAAGGAATTTTAGAAAGATTCAAAATCTGCTCCTATGAAAAAAAAATAAACTCCATGCATGCTTGAGAATCACCTAATAGTTTAAGACGTTTCTTTTGCCAAGAATATGACAAGCTTCTAAATTCTTAGAACAGATTTGCCAACTGCCTGAATGTTTGGCATGTATAAAGCATTAGGATTTCTTTCTTAATAAACAAAACATACTATCACTTCTTCAGGCAATGTTAGGAAGTCTAATCAAATATTGACTGTAAGCCAAACCTTGCCATCAGCTCTTCGTTGAGATATAAAAAGGGAGTCTAAGGATATATTAACTATTCATTTCTTGGGTTTTTCTAGCTTAGTCTGAGTATTTTTAAGTCAGCCAGAATAGCATACATTGGTGGTATTATCCTAGTTTCTTTCAGAAATATGTCTACAGGTATATGATTTAATGGTATGCTCTTTTATAGAAGGCTAATATAAAAACGTTTATTTCTTGAGAAATACTGAAGACATTGTCTGCTATATAATACAAAGTCTCATAAAATATTTCACATGATGAAGGCTTCCTTAAAGTTTGTGTCAGAAAAAGAAACGTGATCTACTATACAAACTTGTGTAATTCTGTTTCTCAGCAATTGAAATCCATGTGAGACAGCAGCTTTCATTTACAGTATGTAAACAAACAAGACAAAACAAACAAAATTTCATACAAAACTCCAAAATAAAGCTCCTTCTTTCATAGCTTAACAAGAAGTCTCCTAGAATAACTCTCAAAGTTGTAAACATTGATTTGAACACACCCTCCTTGCTAGCTCTATCCTTCAGGGAAATAGGACTTTGATAAAAATGAAGTGGCAAGTGAGAACTCTCAGAATGATGCTCATTAATTATCCTTCACACAAACTTCCTAGGAAGTGTGGAGATTTCTGTTGAGTGTTATAATTCAGGAGAATGACTCTAGATTTAATTAAATTCCGCATCACTTAACTTATTAGTTGGAGTTTTGGAATGATTTTCTCAATCTCTCAGTTTCACTTTCCCATCTGTGAAGTAGAAGTAATAAAATACCTACCTTGCAGGACTGTGTTAACGATTACATGATGTAATCCCCGTAAAATACTTAGCATGCTACATAGCATGCAAAGTTCAAGATGCAGAGGCTATGGACATTTTATTTATACATGTAGTAGGCAGTGAAGATAATGATGGTGATGATGGTCAAGAAGGAGGAGATGATAACATCAGTGATAATAAGCCTAGATAAGATTAACTCTCTTCCTTCTCAATCTTCTTGACTCATATATCATGGTGCTTCATCTTTAGCTTTCTGCTGAGAAAACTTGTGCCCTCAGAGCCTGACTCTGCCAGGCAGAAAGAATGAAGACTTCTTCAGGAATGATGCTAAACTATGTTTTCAGGGCAAAGTGTAAAAGTGATAGGAGATTTTGCTCTCCAATTATAGGAATAGGACTTAGACATATGGGGATTTCTTTTTTTTTTTTAAGATTTATTTATTTATTTATTTGACAGGTAGAGTTACAGACAGTGAGAGGGAGATACAGAGAGAAAGGTCTTCCTTCTGTTGGTTCACCCCCGAAATGGCCGCTACGGCCGGTGCTACGCCAATCCGAAGCCAGGAGCCAGGTGCTTCCTCCTGGTCTCCCATGTGCGTGCAGGCGCCCAAGCATTTGGGCCATCCTCCATTGCCTTCCCGGGCCACAGCAGAGAGCAGGACTGGAAGGGGAGCAACCGGGACTAGAATCCTGTGCCCATATGGGATTCTGGCGCCGCAGGTGGAGGATTAGCCAAGGGAGCCAGGGCGACAGCCCTGG
This sequence comes from Oryctolagus cuniculus, assembly GCF_964237555.1. NCBI lineage: Eukaryota > Metazoa > Chordata > Mammalia > Lagomorpha > Leporidae > Oryctolagus > Oryctolagus cuniculus. The sequence continues at coordinate 60,353,237 of NC_091435.1, read as the reverse complement.
ATTTCTTCTTAAAATCTTCTGTCACCTCACCAAAACCAGTAAGTCTTGGTTAATCTTAGGGAAATGAAGGATTATGCTCTACTTTTCTTTAAGAAAAAGAAAGATAAAAGAGGTTCTTTGAAGACGTGCTTGGTCTACCTTGCAGTATAAGGATGGATGACTACATAGGTATTTGTGTAGAACCTCCACACAGAATAAAAGAGTATTTACTTCATGTGCAGTGATTCTCAAATTTTTGGACTCATAGCACCATTACTTAAAAATTACTGCCATTGATAGTTTTATTTAAGTAGAGTATAATCCTTGGTATTGATAGGAAAAATGTTAGTAGATATTAATAAAATTGAAATATTCATTAAGTCATTTAAAAGTATCAATAATTAACTCCTTACATGTCAACATAGACATATTAAAATAACCATGGTTTTTTCCAAAGCAAAAAACATAATAAGCAGAAATGCATTATTTTGTTTTTCAAATGTCTTCAGTGTGTGGTTTAATAGAAGCCAGTTGAATTCACATATCTACTACAATCTCTTGTGATGTTTTGACTGATATTTTGATAGATGCAAACAAAGAATTTCCAGTGTTGCAAAAGAGATGTAGTTGGAAAAGGGAAGATAATTTTAAAGAGTTTTTGGAGCAAATTTGAATATATTTTTTTCACACCACACCAAAACTGTGCAAGTGGTCATTTCTTAAAGGTTAGTTGTAATGAGGATTTTAATAAGGAAATTGAAGCCATAGGAATGAATTTTCAACTCCATTACGTTAGAATCATTAGATTATCTGCATGTTTTATTATGCCTGGTTTTACAACAGCATGTATTTGTTATTTGGAAAATGTTGGTGCACTGAATTATGTACATCTTCCAAATGTCGTAACATTTTATTATACATTATTAAATAGTAACATTTGTTAATTTCATTATGAAAGTCTGTATTGAGAAGCTGTCAAACTTAGTGATAAATATGTTTCCCAAAATTATGATTTCTGTCTGAAAGCTCAAATATTACCCTTGCCAATGATATTGTGAGTTGCTGCCTTGAAACTTCATGCTCACTATGCTCATTCTTGAAAAAAACGGTATACCGTATGCCCGAATCTGAATAACCACGGTTATGTCTATGGTTCTTTCCAATAAAAAGCTGCTAATTGAGTTTGTAACTCAAACAATTATACATGAGATTTTCACTCAGAGTGTACAGAAAAAGTGTTTCATATTAAAAGGTTGTGCACTTTCAGGTTAGGGTGAAGTTAAATTTATAATCTTACTGAATCGTTGAGGACATTCTTAGATGAAACAGACGTTTTTACTGCAAGTGTGTGGCAGGAAAGAATGCAATGACTTAATTATATCTGGTGCTTTTTGTATACTTTTTTGGGCTATGCAAAGTGCAGGGAACAATGAGCTGGAAGACTTCCTGTAGTTTCTGTCTTTAGCCCTGCACCTTCTGTCTTTAGCCCTGCACCTAATTTCACTCCCTTACATGCCAGTCTAGCACACCACCTTCCCATGATGCACCTGTGTCTTTTCCAGTACCAAGAAAAGGACACCATGAACACATGCAAGCTGAGACTCACATAGAGGCAACATGAGTCCATTCCTAGAGGCTATTATGTACTCGGAACTCCACCCAAACTCCATCCCATTCATATAATACTTTGGGGCACCACCCCATACCATAGAGGATTCTACTGGCTAGACTGGGGTCTCTCTCTCTCTCTCTCCCTCTCTCTCTTTTCCCTTAGAAGTGTAGTTAGCTCTCTCCTTCTCTCAGCTTCTAGTTGTTATGAGGAATGTGGGGTTGCACATATTTACATTTGGATGTGTACTCAGTTTTTAAATAAATCCTGCTTATATTTTTACCCTTTATGCCCATGCTTTGTATTCTTTTCTCATGGAGGGATCACAACCTGTAGTGAAAGAGCTGAGAAACAGATTCCCACAACACTTTGACATCAGCAATTTCTTTCACCTAGCTTTTGTAGCATCAATGAAAATAAAAAGTCAAACAATATCTTCCTATTTTTATGAAGCCATTAAGTGTGAGATTGGGATTCAGAACTCTGCAATGAGGATTCTCAAGGGCATGGGCAAAGATTGTCTATTGCTTCCAAAGCCTCCAATTTTCCACCTCTTTGTACATCAAATAGATTGACCCTCCTGGTCACTCATTTTGGCACAGTGATCAGGAAAGCCATGAAGACTCTGAAGTCATCTTTTAATTTTAATTTAGTGTTGATTAGTTTTGGTCAGTGTAACTGAGGCCATATATCCATTTTAAGAAGTATATGTTGGGGACCAGCATTGTAGTATAGGTGGGGCCAATGCTTGTGATACTGTCATCCCATGTGCCAGTTCAAGTACCGGCTGTTCCACTTCCAATACAGTTCCCTGCTAATGCGCCTTGGAAAGCAGCTGAACATTGCCTGGGTCCTTAAGACCCCATCATCTGTGTGGGAGACACAGAAGAAGCTCCTGGCTTCAGCCATGCCCAGCCCTGGCTGTTGTCGTCATTTGGGGAAGTGAACCAGAGGATTGGAAAATTTCCCCGTCTCTCTCTCTGTCTCTCACTCTCTCTCTCTGAAACTCTGCCTTTCAAATAAATAAAGTCTTTTAAAAAGACTAAAAAAGAGAAGTATATGTGTGTATGCATGATTATAAACCAATTACAGGACTTCATAGTTTTCTGCAGTTGTACTGGCTTTTATCAGTTTAATTGTGCCCTGATTCATGTATTGCTTGTTAACATCCAGTACTTTTGAATGTAACTGGATTTGAAGATAAAGTTTTTAGGAGGTAATTAAATTAAAATGAGGTCATTAAGGTAGACCCCAATTCAAAATCTCATGCCTGTATACAAAGAAGAGTCTAGAACACACACACACACACACACACACACACACTCAAGATAGAAGACATGGAGAGAAGACAGCCATTTACAAGCCAAAGAGAGAAGCCTCAGACGTTGCTGACACTGACCTCAGACTTCTAGCCTCCTGAGCTGTGAGAAGATATATTTCTGTTGTTTAAGCCCGCAGTTTGTGACACTTTGTTATGGCCTCCCCAGCAAAAGAACACGCTGACTATTACAGGAATCTCAAGCATCAGTAAAGATATACAAAAGGAGATGAAGAGTAGTCTATTACATCATTTTGAAAAAAATAAAAGGGAAGATAAGTCAGCAACAGTGGCTAATTAGCATCCTATCCCGGCTTCTAACACCTGGTTCTACAGGTCTCTAGATCTAACCCAGCCCTGATGGTCACTCATTGCCCAGTTTCATGAGTGCACTTTTTATGAGAATAAACTGTATTTTAAAATACTAATTTTCTTCAAAAAATGTTACTGACATTGAAAGAATGTTACAGTCCAAATAGATCATAGATATGGTAGTTCAGCTTTGAATATTCTAAAGCCTTGATATTCAAATTGTGTCTGCAAATGGTCCCACGAAAATCTGTTAGAAATGCAGAATCTCAGATTCCACACTGTAACTACTGAGTGAGCATCAACATTAAAAAATTCCTATGTAATTAGTATGCACAGTAAATTTTGAGAAGCACTACTCTAAAGAAATATGTCTAGAAACCTATCATTATTTTTTATTGGACTCAAATATTTGATAAAAAGGCCAGGGTTAGAATATCCTAAAATAATGTGCAATGAATAGGTGGGAATTTTCCAAACTGCAGGTAGTGCACTTGTTTGAGAAATCGTTTTTATGATATTTCCGTCATCTGGTGACAGTATATTTTGCCTGACATATGACTTCTCTTTTCTAGGAACAGGACATGAGGTGGTCCTGCAGGAAGCAATGACATTTCTCTTTTTGTGTCAATATATGTTGAGAAAAAAGCATTTATTACTAGAGTAGCTAGAAAGAATGAGAATCTCTGGCATGCCTTTTCAACAACGGACATGTTCTTCCTGTACCTGCTGTCATTTATATTTTTAAGTATTCGATGAGGATATCCCCACATCCACCATACGTATCATGCATTTTGAGCACTTAGTTCCTTACTAGATCATTACCAAATTATACATCCATACTAACCTGCCTCACAAATTAGTTTGTTCTATGCATACTGGAGTCCAACTATCTACCACAAAGTGGTAAACTGCTGGATGTTTTAAGGACTTCACCTATGCCTTTTGTAGATCAGAATTAAATATATTGTTTCCAAGAAGTGTAGTGTGAGACTAGGTGAGAAAACTGACAATCTCTCCTGTCAGCACTATTGTTCATACTTATTTACTTAGTGAAAGTGAAAGCCCCTGTCTATTGGTAACAACACCAACCACCTGCCAAACTGAAAAAAAAAAAAAAAAGATTTCTGTATTCATAAATTGCTGTGATCAAAAGTCCACCTGAGCAAATTGTCAGCAGTATCACTGTATTTTTACATCCTAAAATGATTTATTCTGGCAGAATCATTTTAACTGATAGCTAGGTCTGTCATTTGTTGCTTTGTATTTTAATGACCATTCTAATTTTTTGCAATAATTTCCGCATTGGGAATTTACAGTATACAATTATACTCTTACATTGTTCATACTCTGTGAGGATGAATTTGTACCTAGACATACAATAGTGTTCTCTCTTGTTGTTTCACCTATTTATTTGAGGTGCTCTGTAATACAAGTATTCACTTGCTAATCCCATAGAGCATGACATCCATAAACCAAAATAACAGTCTTCCCACACGCATGTTCTGGTATTCAACAAGTTAGCCAGTCTAGTTCATTCTTGGAGACTCCTATTATCCTTTGTGTTCTCTCTGAAGCTCCTAGTAGATATTTGCCAAAACTTGTTCACATAAAAATGGGAGAATAAGAGAGGCATTTGAGATCTTTCCTAGAAACTTGAGTAGAAGCTTGCTATTATATCTATCTCAATGCAGTAATTTCTGAGATGATATAATCATTAAGCAATTGAACAATTATAGTACGGTGTGAGCTAATGGCCGCTGGCATCTTTCAAGTTAAACAATATTCACTCTGGATGAATGGGCTGACCTTGGAATATATAATGTGAGTTGAATAGAACTCCAATAATTTTTCAGTGGTTGCATTTTTAATAGCTATACTTTCAAAAGATAAATCCAAACACATGGCAGTAGGTTACAACTGATTATCCATTTTATTTTTATTAAAAATCATGACCTTAGGCAAATAGCATTAATTATGCAAAAGTTACCACACTCTTCCTCAAGATTATTTCTTACAGAAAAATCTCAATCATTAACAGTACATTTTGTAACTTCATTAGAAATTTGCATAAATGTGCGAGCCAAAAAATAGGTCAATGTATAACTACAAGAAATATAATAAATATTAATTTTCTGTCCTTTTTCTAAAAGGTAAGGATTGTTGAATTAGTGGTTATTAGCATTGCATTTGAACACAGTAAATTTCCCCATTTTAAGAGCGCAATTAGGGGACTGGTGCTGTGGTGTAGCGGGTAAAGCGGTTGCCTGCAGTGCTGACATCCCATATAGACTCTGGTTCAGGTACTGGCTGCTCCACTTCTAATCTGGCTCTCTGCGATGTTCTGGGAAAGCAGTACAAGATGGCCCAAGTCCTTGGGCTCCCGCACCTTCTTGGGAGACCCAGAAGAAGCTCCTTGCTCCTGGCTTTGGATCAGCGCAGCGCCAGCCATTGCGGTCTTCTGGGGAGTGAACCAGTGAGTGGAAGACCTTTCTCTAACTCTCTCTCTCTGTAACTCTGCCTTTCCAATAAATAAATAAATAAATAAATATTTTTAAAAAAGAGTGCAATTAGATGAGATGTGGCAAATGTTTATAGTCTGTGTAACATAGTCTTATGATTAATTGTGTCCACCAAAACTTTTGTTGAAGCCCTAATTCTCAGTGCCTCCAAATACAAATATATTTGGAGATAAGGACTTTAAAGAGGTAATTAAGATTAATTAAGGTCATATGGATGGATTCTAATTCAGTCTGACTGGTATTCTTATAAGAAGACAAAGCTTGGACAAGCAAAGCAGCACAAGGCATAGGCCTGCACAAAGCCAAGACTACAAAAGAGATAGCAAGATGGCATCTATCTGCAAACCAAGGTGGGAGTCCTCAGAGGAGACTAGCTATGATGATACATTGATCTTGGATCTTTATCCATAGGCTTCTACAGTTATGAATCCGCATTCAGGACTGCAATAAAAAATTTCAGCAAAGCCACCCTCTCTGTGGTATTTTGTTGGGGCAACTCTAGCAGACTAATGCAATAGTCATAATCCAGAACATTTCCCTTACTCCTAAAATTCTTCTCCTCCCTCTTTGTAATCACTTCCTTTCCTACACCCTGCATAGCAAGTGATCAGTAATATGACAACTCTCTACAACCTTGCCTTTTCCAGACCAAGATAGCACGTTATGGAGTCATACAGTAGGTACTTTCATGAGTGCTTTAATTTGCTTAAAATACAGCATTTGATATTCACTTGTTATAAGTACTTGTTATGAGTAATTTGTTTTTTATTGTTAGGTGTTACTTACTGTCCATATTTGCTAGAATTTGCTTATCCAGTCATTGAGTTGTTTCTGTTTCACCTACTATATAAAAATAAAGCTGTTATAAACATTGTCATGTAGGTTTTTGTGTGGGCATTTTTTATTCTCCCTAAATATGGAAGAGTAAAATGCTGGGTCATGTAGTAACTATACCTATAATTTAGTAAGAAACCAGCAAACTTTTTTTTCTGAGAGGCTGGCTCATTTATATTCTTCTAGTAATATATGAGAGTTCCAGTTGCTCTAAGTGTTTAGCATTTTCAGTCTTGAATTTTATCCTTTCTTGTATGTAGGTAGTGCAACCTCACTGGAGTTTTAACTTTTCATTTCCTCATTGACTAAAAATTTTTTAGCACTTTTATATGTATTTATTGATGTGTATATACATGTCTTTTGACAAAGTGTATCAATGATTTTCCCATTTCTTTTCTTTTTGAGAGAGAGAGAGAGAGAGAGAGAGAGAGAGAACACTCCCATTTGCCAATTCACTCTCCAAATGCCTACAAAGGCTGCAGTGGGTCTGAGGCCAAATGTAAGAGCCAATAACTCAATTCAGGTTTCCCCCATTGATGGCAGGAACCCAACTTCTTGCACCATCACAGTTGCTTCCAAGTGCATGCGTTGGCAGGAAGCTGGAGACAGAAGCCAGGGGCAGATAGTGAGCACATGTACTCTAGTATTGGGCATGGACATCATAATCAATGCCTGCCTCAACTCTCTACTTCCAATAGGTTCTATTAAATTCTATTAAGTTGATTCTAATTAATCAACTTTTTAAATTTCCACATATGAGTAAGAATATTTCATTTTTTCTGTACCAGAATTATTTTACTTAAAATAATGTCCTCTAGTTTCATCTATGATGCCACAAATGACAAGAATCGGTTAATTTTATGGTCGAACAATATTTCATTGTGTATATATACCACATTTTCTTTATCCATTTATTCATCAATTTGTCAGTGGGCACTTTGTTGTTTCTATATCCTGGATATTATGAATAATGCTATATGTTAGTATTAAAGGACATGCAAGTGCAACTATCCCTAAGTTCATATTTCAGCCATGTTTTTGGATGGATTTTCATAAGTGTTTTTGCTTGTTCATAAAGTAGATCCTTGTTTTAATTTTCTGATAAACCTCCATATTATTTTTCATAATGTGAGTATTAATTTATGTTCCTACAAATGGTTGACAAGGATTCTTCCCTTTTTAAAAAATATTTATTTGAAAGGCATGGTTATGGAAAGGGGGGTAGAGAGGGTGGGAGGGAGAGGGAGAGAGAAGCAAAGATATATATATATATATATATATAGAGAGAGAGAGAGAGAGAGAGAGAGAGAGAGGAGAGACAGAGCAAGTGATCTTCTATTCGCTGGTCCATTTCCCAGGTGGCTGTAACAGCCAGGGCTGGACCAGGCTAAAATCAGCAGCCAGGAGATTCATCTGGGTCTCCCACATAAATGAGGAAACCTAGCAACATAGCCATCTTCCATTGTTTTCCCAGGCACATTAGCAAACAGCTGGATGGGAAGCAGAACAGCTGGGACTTGATCTGGTGCTCATATAGGATGAGGGTGTCACTAGTAGTGGCTTAACCTGCTATGGCATAATGTATGTCCAAGGATTCCCTTTTCACATCATTATCAACACTTTGGTGTGAGATGATATCTCATTGCTATTTTGATTTGTTTTCTCAGATGAAAAGTGATGTCAAAAATTTCCATATACACGTTGGCTAATTTTATGTCTTCTCTGGATAAATGTCTATTCAGATCCATTGTTTATTTTTTTAGTTGGGTTATGTGTATTTATTTTTTTTAGCTATTGAGCTTCAGGAGATGATCTATTTTGTATATTAATTCTTCATCAGATACATGGTTTGCAAATATTTTCTCCTAAGCTGTGGGCTGTTTTTCCATTTACTCAATTGTTTCCTTTGTTATTTTGTTTTTTTTTTTCAACTTTTATTTAATAAATATAAATTTCCAAAGTACAACTTTTGGATTATAGCAGCTTTTCCCCCCATATCCTCCCTCCCAACCACAACCATCCCATCTCCCACTCCCTCTCCCATCTCATTCTTCATCAAGATTCATTTTCAATTATTTTTATATACAGAAGATCAACTTTGTATATACTAAGGGAAGATTTCAACAGACTGCACCCACACAGACACACAAAGTGTAAAGTACTGTTTGCGTAGTAGTTTTATTGTTAATTCGCATAGTATAACACATTAAGGACAGAGATTCTACATGGGGAGTAGGTGCACAGTGACTCCTGTTGTTGATTTAACAATTGACACTCTTATTTATGATGTCAGTAATCAACCGAAGCCTCTTGAGTTCGCCAACTCTGATCTTATTTAGACAGGGCCATGGTCAAAGTGGAAGTTCTCTCCTCCCTTCAGAGAAAGATACCTCCTTCTTTGATGGCCCATTCTTTCCAATGGGATCTCACTCACAGAGATCTTTCATTTAGGTCATTTTTTTTTTTTTTTTTTTTTTTTTTTTTTTTTTTTTTTTTTTGCCACAGTGTCTTTTGGCTTTCCATGCCTGAGAAATTCTTATGGGCTTTTTAGCCAGGTCCAAATGCCTTAAGGGCTGATTCTGATCTGATGCAGTGCTACTTATTTATTTTTGCTTTTATTGCATGAAAGTTGGGATGATACAAAAAATTATTGCCCAAATATCAAGGAGATTTTATTCTACATTTTTTCCTGTGAGTTCTGTGGTTTCGGATCTTACATTTAGGTCTGCAGTGCATTTTGAATTGATTTGATGTGTATATTGTAAGATAATGTTCCAGTTTCATTTCATTATGTTTCATATGGGTTTCTGAAGTTATAAACAGGGGCAGGTAAAGCTGCCACCTGCAATGCCAACATCTCATATGGGCATCAGTTGATGTTCTGGGTGATCCACTTCTGAAACAGCTCACTGATCATAGCCTGGAACAGTATGCCACCAAAGTTGGAGACTCAGGTGAATCTCCTGGCTCCTGGTTTCAGACCAGCCCAGTGCTGGCCATTGTGACCAACTGTAAAGTAAACCAATAGATGGAAGATTTCTCTCTCTCTCTCTCTCAATTCTGATTTCAAATAAATAAATAAGACTTTAAAAATTAAAAATAGGATTCATGTGAGCAGGTGTTTCACCTACCAGCTAAGATGCCTGCATCCTATATTGGAGTACCTGAGTTTGTTTCCTGAGTGGTGTGTTGATTTCAGCTTCTCACCAATAGAGAATCTGGGAGGCAGCAAGTGATGGCTCAAGTAACTTTGTTCCTGCTATCAATATGGAATGCCTGTATTGCATTCCTGACTCATGGCTTTGGCCCTGGCCCAGTATTAGCCATTGAAGGAATTTAGCATACTAAACCAGCAGATGAGATTCTCTCTCTCTCCATCTCTCAAGTAAGAAATAAACAAAAATTTAAAACAAAATAAAATTAGTGAAAAGATTCAATAATAGGTTGGTTAGGGCTGATGATCAAACGTGTAGTCTCGAACTTAAAATTGAAGAAATCTTTTACAACATAGATGAAAATGCCAGAGATGTGGAAAACATGAGAGAGAGAGTGAAATGTTACTGGGGGTAACTCCACAATAGAGCCAATATCCTCTTATAAGAATTCCAGAGACAAGTAAGACAGACCATAATTTTTATAAATAGAGGAATGTCTTATTAGTCATAAAATTTATATCTAAAAATATTTCTTGAAAATATATTCTAGAAAAATGAGAAAGGAATGTAAGGTTAACTCTAATATCAGAATAGAAAAACTGATAGCTGGATATGACTTAGAACAAGCAAAGAAATCTAAAATTACAAAATTAACCTATCAGAAGTGGAAATTACTTGAAAATGGCAGTAGCTTGTGGATGGATGAATTTGCAAGGCAATGAAAGGAAGAGGTTAAAGAAGACAAGGACTATAAAGTCGCAGGAAGAGTGATGGACAGTCAAGGAGATGAACCAGGATTATAGGAATTACTTGTTTCATCGTCTTACCAAAATTTTCCTAATTGGCCAATTCTTTGTTCCTCAAAATCTAATTTTCTTTTAATTGATTTATATGCATATTTTTTTCATTATATTCTATAACTTTTAAATTATTCAGAGTATTAAGCACAGTTGACATAACTGCTTCTAATTTTTGTATTTCTTGTTCATTTAACTATTTTGCTTTTTAAAATATGAATTTACATTTTACTGTTATCAAATTTAACAATAATTTCAATTATTGCTAAACAATAATTATATTAAAATTATTTATTTTCATTTTATTTGAAAGTGAGAGAGAGATAGAGAGAATGCTATCTTCCATCTGATAGTTCGTTCCATAAATGCCCAGAACAATTAGGGCTGGGCCAGGTTAAGTACTGGAGCCATCATCTGTTTCCTCCCAGCATATGCCAAGAGCCAAGATTTGAATGAAGCAGAAACTCCAATGAGGGATTTGGGTATCCCAAGTGGTGTTTTAACCTCTTTGCCAAATTTCTACCCCTCCAGTAATTCTTTCATTATTTTTAAAAGATTTATTTATTTATTTGAAAGGCAGTGTTACATAGGGAGAATCGCAATGGCAGGGCTTGGGCCCGTCCGAAGCCAGGAGCCAGGAACTCTGTCCAAGGTTCTCATGTGGTTGACAGGGGCCCAAGAGCTTGTGCCATCTTCTGCTCTCTTGCCAGGTACATTAGCAGGGAGCTCCATCAGAAGTGGAGTAGGGGGCCGGTGCTGTGGCGCAGCAGGTTAAAGAAACCACCTGTGACACCAGGATCCCTTATGGGTACTGGTTCAAGTCCCGGCTGCTCCTCTTCTGATCAAGCTCTCTGCTATGGCCTGGGAATGCAGTGTAAGATGCCCCAAGTCCTTGGGCTCCTGATCCCGCATGAGAGACCTGGAAGAATCTCCTGGCTCCTGGCTTCAGATCTGCCCAGCTCTAGCCATTAATGCCATTGGAGAGGGACCCAGCAAATGGAAGCACTCTCTCTCCCTCTGCCTCTTCCCCTCTATAACTCTGCCTTTCAAATAAGTAAATAAATCTTTTTAAAAAATGTGGAGCAGTTGGGATTTGAACTGGTGCTCATATGGGATGCACCACAACACCATCCACTCTTTAATTAATTTTTAAAATTAGAAAGTCTCATTCTTTTCCATAGATCACATAAATACATACATATATTTTTTCTTCTAAAAATTTGAAATTTGTTTTTCCATTAGTTTCCCAGTTCATCTGTCATTCGCTTTGATTAGGTAGGAATTGAAGCTCTAAAATACCATTTCTCAAAGTAACTGACAAATTGCTTCAGGAATACATTTAAATAATTTCTTGTGGATTTGCTTCAAATTATTATCATAATGACAATAATGTTTATAAAAAGATAATATTGCAAACATTTAAAAAGTTAAAAAGAATTAGTAGATTATATGCTGGAAAGTAAGTCCACTCCAATTTTTCATCTTTCCTTCAAATCAGCAATGCCTCTTACTGTCTACATTTGCATAATTCTTTGAATTACATGCAAATTTATGCACATACATATATATTCTTTTAAAATTTAAGTGACAGCATATTATAAAACCTGTTATACATCTGACTTTTTTCCACTTAAATTTGTACATCTTGGCAATCATTCCCTTTCAGTATAATCTAAACTGCCTGATTTATTATGGCAGCTTCATAGTATCCTAATTTATGTAGCCAGTTCTTTATTGAGGAACATATATTTTATTTAGATTCTTTTATCATTACAAATAACTCTTTAATGAATAAACTCCTAAATATGACACTTTTCCACATGCAACAATAGCTGTTGGCATAATTTCTAAAATTTGAAGTGCTTGGTAAAAAGGTACATGAATTGTAATTTCACAGACATTTTCAAATTGTCCTCTGAGAGGATTTATATTGTTTTATTTCCCATAATGTAAATGAATACCTTATTTTCACTGAGTAATAAACTTTTGCTCTTTGCTTGTCCTTCAAAACAACGTGATTATCTTGTTTTATTTTCCATTTATTTTACTTTAAATGAGATTTTAATAATTGTTCCATATATATTATATTCTTAAATATACGTATGAAATATAGTTGTGGAATTTTTTCCTGTATTTTTCAAGGCCCTTATCATTTTGTTATATTTATGATGTTTTGTAAAGCAAGTTTTTAAAAAATTATTTATCATTTATATTAATTTTATCGGAAAGGCAGAGAAAGATAATGAAAGATCAAGAGAGTGAGAAAGGGAGAGAGAGAAAGATCTTCCATTTTCTGGTTTACTCTTCAAATGCCTGCAAGAGCTACATATGGGACAGGTACAGGCCAGGAGCAGAAACTCAAGCTGATTTTCCCACATGGGTGACAAGCAGAAGTATTGAGCCATCACCTGCTGCCACCTGAGGTACACCTTAGCAGGAAGCCTGGCAGAAGGTGAGATGGGACTTTAACCTAGGCACTATGCTATGAGATGTGAGCTGCCCAAATATGGGATATTTGTGCTGCCCTAAACATCCACCCTCTGATTTATTTTTATTAGTGTAGTGAGTTATATCATTTATTTCATTAATAGCTTGTGATTCTATTGTCATATGACATTGTTTCTAATCTAAAACTAAGAAGAATTCTTTCAGTTTTTCTTTATATACTTAACTTTTAAACTAAGATTTAAATGTTGATAATCTGAATATATTCCACATATAAGGTACAATAGAATGTAACTTTTTTTTTCTTATCTACTCGTTGTTTAAATACTGCTTAATGGCCAAGCCAGCTTTTTAGCATTTGTATTATATGAAATATTTATTTATTTATTCATAGATTTATTTTTATTTATTTGAAAGAGTGATAGAGATGGAGCGACAAAAGAGAGAACCAGATCTTTCATCTGCTGATTCATTCTTTAAATGGTTGCAACAGTTGGTCTTGGACCACCTGAAGCCAGGAGCCCAGAACTCTATCAGGGTCTCCCACACATGTGACAAGAGCCCAAAAACTTGACTTGGCCATCTTACCATGCCTTTCTAGGCACATTAGCACGTAGCTGGATTGTAATTGGAGCAGGCAGGACTTGAAGTCACACTCTGATAAAGGATGACAGTGTTTCACATGACAGCTAAACCCACTGTGCATGGCCGGCGCCGCAGCTCACTAGGCTAATCCTCCGCCTTGCGGCGCAGGCACACCGGGTTCTAGTCCCGGTCAGGGCACTGGATTCTGTCCCGGTTGCCCCTCTTCCAGGCCAGCTCTCTGCTGTGGCCAGGGAGTACAGTGGAGGATGGCCCAAGTGCTTGGGCCCTGCACCCCATGGGAGACCAGGAGAAGCACCTGGCTCCTGCCATCGGATCAGCGCGGTGCACCGGCCGCAGCGGCCATTGGAGAGTGAACCAACGGCAAAGGAAGACCTTTCTCTCTGTCTCTCTCTCTCACTGTCCACTCTGCCTGTCAAAAAATAAAAATAAAAAAATAAAAAAAAATAAACTCACTGTGCCATCACGCTGGTCTGGGCGTGCATCTATAACATGCTGTAATTCAAGATTTGTTCTAAACTGTCTACTTACCATTAACACTATAGTATTAGATAAATACAACTTTATATTTTTTAGGTTACATTATTTTACACTATAAATATATGTTATTAATATATATTCTAAGTATACTATTTTAGTATTTGCAATAGAATTTACTGACTGGCGTTGTATCCTTTTCATATATTCAATTCTCATACATGATATGGCCTATAGTTAGGTTTTATTATTTTTCTAAATAGTTTGATCTATTTTACCAATTTTAACTTTTTTGGATGATAAAATGGCATACTAAACAAATATCTTAAATGAGCATTTATTGAAACATTTAGATGTCCAAAAATCAGATCAAACAACATTTAATAATACTTTACTGCCAAAGGAAAAATAAAAATGGTGCTGCTACGATAAAATCAACAAACAACTAGCAACTTTTGTATGTTCTTTATGAGTTTACATCAAGAAGACAAATGATGCAAAGCAGAGCAAAAAATCCAGTCTTTCTGAAGGCAAACAAACAAACAACAAACAAATATAAAACAGGGACCAGCTATATCTGCGGAAGCCAGGAGCGGGAATACCAGGGTAGGGACTGCAGCCCTCAGAGGCTGACAGCCAACAGTCTATGCTATTTACAAGAAGGGGTGTAAACAACCTTGATCCACAACAATATAGCTTAATACTTGTAACAATTGTGAGTCAAATACATTTTCAGAAGCATTGGTTTCACTTATTTTTCTCTATCAACAGTATCCAAACTTCCATGTGGGATTGTATCCCTTAAATATCAATTTACCCCATACTTAAAATACACATGTCAAAATGAAATCTACCTGGACGTTGAATGCACATGCTAGTCAAGGTTCCCCATAGCGACAGAAGCAGTAGTCCGTATACAGGGAGATGAGAGGGCCTAAGACACATACATAGGTAGCAGGGAAGGGATTGGACATGCATATAGGTCGAGAGGTCTTATTTTTTAACATTGATTTGTTTCTTTTCTTTACCAGTTTTATATTGATTTAATTTAACAGCTTCATATTATTTTTAAATTTTACAAGATTTATTTATTTATTTGAAAGTCAGAGTAACATACACAGAGAGGGATAAAGGGAGAGAGAGAGAATCTGAGAAGCTTCCATTCACTGACTCACTCCCCAAATGGCTGCAATAGCCATGTATGGACCTGGCCAAAGCCAGACGCTTCTTTCCCAGGAGGATTAGCAGGAAGCTAGGTTGGAAGTGGAACAGAATGGATTTGAATTGGTGCTCATATGGGATGCTAGCATTGCAAATGGTGGCTAAATCCACTGTACTACACTGCTGGCTCCAAGTAGTTTTCTTGAGTTAGCTTTCCATTGTTACTATTATTAAGGAAAATATTTCCTATCTATTTCCTCCAACCTATATTACTAAATATGCTCAGATCTTAGCTTTTCTAATGGAAAAATGTAATAGAATGCTGACAGTAATTTTGCTAATAGAAGGAATTTACTTAAGAACAAATAGGATCTTTTTATACTTAGTACAGTCTTACAGAGAAATATATCCAGCCCTTCAGGCTAAACTTCCCTACATCAATCTGAATATTGTTGAACACTGCTAGCTTATCAATCGTTAATACTACAAAGGCTTAAGGAAAAAGAGGTTGTGAGTACTTGCATATTTTCTCACCTGAGACGACTTTTTCTTGGTCCTGATTTGGATTTTCTGGGATGGGCAAATTAATGCTATATTTTTCAGAGACACATTTGACACTATTTCTCCTTTATGTGATTTATAAAAGGAGTGTTTTTGGAAGGGGTATTGATTGATCATTTTATTTGCTAGATTTTCAGTTTTGTCCTTGATCTGCAGTCAATGGTTATTTCTGGTCTAATGGAGCCAAGCAGTTAAAAATAGGGAAAACTGCAGTCTATTTTATCACTATTCTCTTTAATTAATCTTCCTAAATTTCAATGGAAATTATTAACAGGAAGTAGGCATCAGTACACTTTTCTATATACAAACCACTACAAATTTTCATAGCTAAAATCAATAGTCATTTTGTAGTTAACAATTTTCTGGGTTACCAACAATGAACTGGGTTCAGCTGGGCAGTTCTTCTGTTGATTTTACTTCAAAGATTTATTTACTTATTTGAAAGTCAGAGTTACAGAGGGTGGGGGAGTGAGAGAGGGAGAGAGATATTTTTCATCCCCTAGTACACTCCCCAGATGGCTGCAACAGCTGGGGCAGGATAAGGCTGAGGCCAGGAACAGGAAGCTTCTTCTGGGTCTCCCATGTGGGTGGCAGGGGTCCAAGCACTTGGGCCACCCTCTGCTGCTTTCCCCCGAACACCAGCAGGAAGCTCCATAGGAAGTGGAGGAGCCAGAACTCTAACCAGCACCCATATGGGATGACTGTGTCACAGTCAATGGCCCAACCCTCTGTGATAATGCTGGCTCCTCTTCTGTTGATCTTGATTGGAATCATTCATGTATCTGTACTCAACTGCCAGTTAACTAGGCAGCTCTTTCACTGAGGATTGGCTTGCTGTTATTTTAGGGCAACAGTCATCCATCACCATCGTGTGGCCCAGCCTGAGCTTTTTTACATAGTGCCAGAGAGGAAGCCTCTAAATAGTGAAAAAAGAAGTTGTTGGACCTCTTGAGGCCTTGGTTTGTAACTTTCACGGTGCCAATTCCAGTGAGTTCTATGGTTTGAAGCAAATCGCATGCTCAAATTCATGAAATGAAAAATTAGATTCTACTTTGGATTAGAGGTGCCACATGTATTATGGCTAATTTTGCAAATTTCCCTAAGTACCCAGGACCAAACTGTACTTGACAACAGACGCTTAACATGAAGTAAACTGAACACAGTTCCCAGACTTAAATGTCTCTGCCAGGTATTCTCCTGTGATGTAAGTTAGTCAGATTCTGTGGCTGTGAGTTTTCACTCCATGGTAGTTTGAGGACAGCATTCTACAGGTCTGTTATTTCACCCGAAACTCTACTTCTTTTTGTTTTTCAGATTTATTTGTTTTATTTGAAAGTCAGAGTCAGAGAGAGAGAGAGAGATCTCCCATCTGCTAGTTCACTCTTTAAATGGCTGCAACAGCTGGGCCTGGGCTGGTCCTGGGCCTAGACGGAGGCCAGGAGCCAGGAACTTCCTCTGCATCTCCCACGTGTGTGGCCTGGGCCATCCTCTAGTGCTTTTCCAGGTGCATTAGCAGGGAGCTGGATTGGAAGCAGAGCAGCTGGGACTTGAACTGTTACCCATTTGAGATGCTGGCACTGTAGAAGCCTGCTTAACGTTCTACACCACAGTACTGGCCCCAGGAATCTGCATTTTTAAGTAACTTTGAGGTGATGGTGATGCTTTTGGTCTGTGGATCACCCTTTCAGTGTCAAGTCACTGGAATAGTTCCTCTCAAGGCAGAGTTGATGAGTTGGCAGCCTTATATCACTTATAGGCGATGCAAATTCTTTCATTCCTGACTCAGTGATTCCAAATTTCTGGGAATTTCTGGGGATTTTGATGTACATGGAAATTCAGTAAACACTACTCTTGAGGGGACTGGTAAAATAGAAGTGAAGCATACTTGTGAAGGAAGAGAAGAAGAAGGGATCTAAATCATTGCAACTACAGAGTCTATGTAAGAATTTTTCCAGCAAACATGGATTCAGGCCTTTTGAAGAACACATATCAAGTACAAAGAATATTGTCAAGTACCAAGATGTAGACATAAATGAATGCTTGCCCTGGAAGAAAAGAATGAGTAATGGTGGTTGGCCATACCTGTAGAAGAATTACCTGTGTTTTCTTTATATTTTAGCAGCCGTCTAGAGCTGACCATTCCTGTGTTATATTTTTTATTAATGTTCTTATAGTGAACATTGAAGGAAAGTTTCTCGTGTATGACTGTGAGTCTAATCAATCAAAGCGCAGGCATGCTTTATGACTGTCAGCTGTGATTTGTTCTTTTCATTTTCTTTCTACAGAATTCTGATAAATTCATCCAATGTGGTCTAGGGCAGGTCAAGCGTGTTGACAGTAGAACCATCATAGCTTAGACTGTTCAATATACCAGTACCTAGCCTAGGGCCAGGCACATAGGAGATGTTCATAGTAGGTGTGAAGAATTATATAGAATTTATATAATGCTATGTATGCACAACAGAAATTTAATCCCAAATTCAAACTATTCATTGAAGATAGTGAGAATATACAAAGCTACTCCATTGTGGTCTAGGTGTGAAGCATCATGGAGAAAAATGAGGAAACATTTCAATTACTCCCCCAATTTTTTATGCTTTGATATTTGTCATGGGAACTCCTTCAGGTGATTAAGGTAATACTTGCTTTATAAATATGTACATTTGAAAGGCAGAATGAGAGACAGGGAGACAAATATAAATATATCCTCCATCTGTGGCTCCAGTCCTCAAATAGTTGCAACAACCAGGTCTGGATCAGGCCAAAATCAGAAGCCAGGAACGCTATCTTGGTCTTTTAAATGGGTGGCAGCAGCTGAAGTACCTGACCACCTTCTGCTGCTATCACAGGTATATCAGCAGGAAACTGGATTGGAAACAGAGTAACTAGACCTTAAACTGGCACTCCAATATGGGCTGCCAGGGTCATAAGCAATGTCTTGTGTGCAATGTCAGCTCCATTACTTACCTTCAAATTATTTAATTGCATTATTATTATTATTATTATTAATCTGTTTGGCACATCATACATACAGGTTCAGTTTGTAGCTGTCTGTAGTGATTTTCAGAGTTTATGAAAACATTGTGTTTTGATTCATCTTGTATAAACTTTATACTTTTCATTTTTTTTTTATTTAATGAGCATAAATTTCCAAAGTACAGCTTATGGACCACAATAGCCTCCTCCCCCCCATATCTTCCCTCCCATCCACAACGCTCCCCTCTCCCACTCCCTCTCCCCTTCCCCTTCACATCATGATTAATTTTCAATTATCTTTATATACAGAAGATCAATTTAGCGTATGTTAATTAAAGATTTCCACATTTTGCTTATCCTTTTCATTGACAACTACCTGTAAGCGAATGAGGACTCTACTTATACCTAGAACAACCATGAAGGACACTGAATGTAATATTTTCACTAGCTTTGTGACCTTATGTAAGTCACGGATCCCCTCTGAACTCCTTGGTATTGTCTTATTTGATGGAGATGCTGCTGAATGGTTTGAATATCACAAACTGTCATCTTTTTTCTGGCTAATTGTTCTGTTGTTATCTCCTGCACATTGTGAGTCTCTGATTTTGCTAGGCAGGCGAGAGTTATAATCTCGCAATGTTTCCAAACTACTATCTCTGCCTATCATTTTCCTCATCTTTGACATTTTGTGTAAAAATAAGGTCCCTGCCAAAAAAGCAAATGAACAAATGTTGTTCCCAAATTTTGTAATTTGGTGAAAAGTTAGGAAGTGAAACAGGCCGAATTTTGTCTCTATCTTTGTGCTGGCTATTATTTGGTTATTTCAAAATGCCCAGTGATAATTTTTTAGTTATTATGTTATAGTTGGCATCATGTAAATATTTCCTTAGTTACTATCCTTTTTCTATCATGTCCCTGGAAACTGCAAGATCCAAGTGTGCATCAGGTTATTACCAATTGTTTTCACAAGTGCTCAGTGGCACCGCTGCACATTCCCTGTCAGATCATTGTGACTTAGTCTTGCCTCTGTGGTTTGCCACCTGTACTTCACTTTGAAATGACGTAAGGACTAAAGGCAGTATGTCACAAGATCATGCAACATAAATTTTTAAAGTGTCTTCAGTATTTTGTTGATCTTTATATTTGTTTTTATACAGTTTAATTTAGTTTTAAAAATTAGCTTAGAAGGAACATAACAAAACCATATGTCATCTATTCCCTCTAGACTGTCTCTTTGCTCTCAGTGATTCAGTTATATTAATTTCAATCTTTTTTTTTTTTTTTTTTGACAGGCAGAGTTAGACAGTGAGAGAGAGAGAGACAGAGAGAAAGGTCTTCCTTTCGTTGGTTCACTCCCAAAATGGCCGCCATGGCCGGTGCTGCACTGATCTGAAGCCAGGAGCCAGGTGCTTCCTCCTGGTCTCCCACGCGGGTGCAGGGCCCAAGCACTGGAGCCATCCTCCACTGCACTCCCTGGCCACAGCAGAGAGCTGGACTGGAAGAAGGGCAACCGGGACAGAATCTGGCACCCCAACCGGGACTACAACCCAGGGTGCCGGTGCCACAAGTGGAGGATTAGCCTAGTGAGCTGTGGCGCCGGCCTACTTCAATCTTTATGAACATAAAATTTCTAATAGGAAAACTACAAATGATCACATTATTACATGATTGAATTTAAGAAAACACCAGCATGGAAGTGGAGAAAAATCTGTTTCATTAAAATTACCAAAATGTATCAATAAAGGCATCTTAATTGTAAAAAACTTTATTTCACACCAAAACAACCTGTGCCAGAGGTTGTTGGAAAAATATACATACATCTTTGTCATTAGCAAGCATATATTTCAGAAAAGTCTTTTAAGTATCTATGGGTTCTTCCCTTTTATTTAAAAGTCAGAATGAAGAAAATGTTATAAGGAAAAAGTTATGAAAAAAATTACCATTTAGTTGCAAAAGATGACAATGTATCATATTCTATTAACACATGTATTGTTCCTACGTTTGAAGTATAATATCATTAAGATTAATTCTCATTTCATCATTAAAGGAAAGGGCTGGGAATACCAAATCATTATTCTGAAATTCCTGCCCTTCTCAATTTGCATCAGACTTGCCCTCATTTAAGGTATGGCCATAAAAGCAGAGCCAGGGGACTGTGCTGTGGTATTGTGTATAAAGCTGCCACCTGTGATGCCACATCCCATATTGGCACCAGTTTGTGTCTTGGCTGCTCCACTTCTAATCTAGCTCCCTGCTAGTGGTGTGAGGAAAGCAGAGAAAAACGGCCCACATGTGGGATACCTGGATGAAGCTCCTGGCTCCTGGCTCCTGGCTTTGGCTCAGTGTTAGCCATTGTGGTCATCTGGGGAGTGAATCAGGGGATTGAAGAGCTCTCTCTCTGTCTCTGTCCCTCTCTGTTTCTGTAACTCGGAAATTCAAATAAATAAATAAATAAACAAATCATTAAAAAGCAGAGAGAGAGGAAGAGGGGCTAACATTAGGCCTTTTGCTGTGGATTTTGTTCAGAATTATATAAGGAAGTCTTCCAAAAGTTCATAAAAAAGAATGCTCGGATTTTAGAAATTGCATCAAAATAGACTTATCTTTTAATTCCATTTCCATGGAGTTTTTGAAGGCCCCTCATTCATACTTGTGTCTACTGTAAGTAAGGAAAGTGAATATCAGCAAGGTTTAAATCCTCACTTTTTCTCTTGCTAACCCATTATTTATGCTCCTTAAAATTTGATTCTCACTGGGATTAAACATGACAATAGGTCTGATCTAATTTCATCATCATTTAAAAAATCATCTATTATTTTTCACTTTATGTTTCTGTGTGGGAGCAAACTGTTGAAATCTTTACTTAATGTATGCTAAACTGATCTTCTGTAGATAAAGAGAATCGAAAATGAATCTTGATGTGAATGGAAGGGGAGAGAGAATGGGAAAGAGGAGGGTTGCGGGTGGGAGGGACGATATGGGGGGGAAGCCATTGTAATCCATAAGCTGTACTTTGGAAATTTATATTCATTAAATAAAAGTTAAAAAAAATTAATGCAAAAAAATTTGATGTAGCATAAACTTAAGGAAGATAAGTATATACTTCCTGGATTAATTTTCAAATAGAATTTTTTTCAAATAGGCTGATAAAAATTGTTATTTAAAAGATCATTACATTAAAATCAAATTTATTCCATCCTTTGTGGTTAGATCTGGTTCTACTTTTACTAGTTTTCTTAGAGAATTCATTTGTAGAGGGAGTCCTATTTCACCATATCTTAATAGATGGAAGTTGTCAGTAAGGTTGAGCTTCTGCTAGACTATGGAGGTGATTGCTCCTTACAAAAATATGAAATTGGAAATCCTGGTTTTCAATTGATTACCTGAGAGAGGAGTGTTTATTCTCACTGTTTATTCCCTGATTTGTCTCAGAAATGCTTCAACACAGCATCAGTGCTCAGTTTGTGCCTCTGTAGCTCTGGGTGTGCAGTGACTCAAGATTTGACCCAATTAATGAAAATCCTCAGGTTTTTAGTGCTGTGTTAGCTCTGGGAGGGTGGAAGGGCAAAGTCAAATACTCACTAAGATCAAGGCACTCGGGCATTCAGAAAGAAGATGCATTATTTAACATATTTAGCATATTTCTGGAAAGCTGCTTTGTTTAGCTTCATCTGTGTGCTCTGAGCTGGCACAGCTCTGTTAGCAGTTGCGAGTGGGTGATGGCATGGGAGGTCTCACAGGGTGCATTGCATCACAGCACCTACACTGCTGTTTTCTTAGAACAGTAAGCTACAGTCTGGAATTCATTTTATCTGCAAGTGATTTTTTTATTTATTATTATTAGCCTTAAGTTTTTAACATTTTTTGACCTTCCTCTGGGCGTACATATTATCAATTTAAGTTGCTTCTTATTTTAGAACTTTGTTGTTTTGTTTTCTACTACAGTTAACACATCTGGAGTATGTAGGTGTTTCTAAATTACAAATTCAAACTTCTCATCCTTTCAATTCATTAGCATGTTGACCTAAGGCTCCCTTTCGCTTGAGCTTCTTTCATTTTTAATTGCAATTTTTTTTGGCTTTGACTGCTGGTCTTGGAAATCTGATTTGAATAAAGTCGAGATTTCTCTGAGCCCTGAGGTAGTGATAACACTACCTGCTTCCACTTTTCTTCTTTTGCATGGCTAGCTATTTTCCAGTTGTTGAGGCAGGAACTAACTATGTTTATAGACCTACAGCAGCTTCAGAAGTATGGAGAAAGGATAATGGAGTGCTAATTTACATATTAGAATAAGCAGTCTTGGAAGGTGGCAGGTCACTTTGTAGAATTATCTTCCTATTAGAAGCAGATGGCATTGTCAAAAGGGTAATTGAGGAGAGTTTAATGAAACCATCATTTACATTTGTGAACAGGACTAAGAGAAACTAACAAGGATGGTGACACACCCTGGGCTGGATACAGCAGGAAGAGATTGTCACTCTTGGGTCTAAGGACAACAGGAACCAGTGGTCATCAGAACCGAGGGGAGGGCTGCTTGACAAGAGCTGTCCCCTGTGGTAGAGGACACAACCTCTGCTGATTTTTCTCTTCCTGCCCTCCGATCTCCTTCTGGCACGGTCCATCCTTTAACTCCAGCCAGGAGCTACAAACAAGGAAGGTTCCGAGAGCAAGAGGAGCTGAAGAAGGATAGTGGGTGAACCCGCTGGGGCGCCATGCCTCGCAGATCACCCTGTATTCCTCAGCACTCATTCTAGATGTTTTCCCTGAAAGGAAATCTTGTGTACCTTACACAGTACAAAACAGAAATCCTGACCAACTACTGCATCGCCAAGGAATGATCTCAATTCAGTCACACTTCTCTTAGAAACACAAAGCATGAACTGCCACTAAAGTGTTTCATAAAAAGTAGCACAGGGACGTAACTATTAGTCAACACCTTGACAGACATGTTTACTGTCTGAGTGAAACAATCTCAGAACATGAATGTGTAGGGGTTCTGTCTTCATTAGATTTTTTTTATTGATCAAGGGTGTGAAAGAGGGTATGTTGTGAGAAACTATTTGGCCATCATCTTCCTTGTCCTCATTATACTGCAGTAAGACAGTTCCACTTGCTAATTGAGATCGATCACTCATCCACTAGAATAATGTCTTTTTCTCCCTGTTGGTTTAAAAATGAGCTCAAAATGACCAGCTTCCAATCTTAGTCTCCATTAGATACTATCACAAATGTGTTTCCCAGGTAGAACCATCTCTCTTAAGGACAGGATCACCAAATTCATCAAATTTGCTGTATCTGGAACCAGAAACATGAATTCCTTAAGATATGGGATGTAATCATAAGAAGGGGTCAGTTTTCAGAGGGCAGGGTAGAGTTGGGTAAGGAAGAATGCAGAATGGACCTAAAGAAGCAAATGGAGAACTTACCCAAACTGACAAGCAATTCATTGAATATAGAGTCAAATCTGGATGTAAAAACAATGTTGAAAGCCCTTTAAAAACTTTCATTAAACTCAATAAACAACTCTGGATTTTAGAGGTACATATTGCCATGTCAGAGTTCTTGATTACAAATTCTTTTCCTCTCAGTTATTAGTTGAGTAACCTTGAGAAAAACACTTAAGCAACTGATTCCCAATCTTACAATATTTTCAAAATGGACACTGTCTACTCTTTAACTTGTATATTGCATAATTTCTCACATAGCCGAGATTCAATGGATCAGGAATGAAAGAGTATCACTTGTAGTGAAACAGTAGCAGGAATTTTGCATCCTATTGCTATAACCTGTGCTCTGCTGGCCTAGAGGGCTTAGTTCCAACAGGAAGACTGCTATACTGGGGAACATAGCAATATTTCCTTAAACTGGAATTTAAGACTGCTATTTGGCCACTTTGGGATCCTCATGGTTCTGAAAAAACAAGCTAAGAAGGAGTAACTGTAGCTGGAAGAGTTGATCTTGATTATCAGGGGGCAATTAGGCAATTACTAAACAATGTAGGTAGAGATGAGTATCTGGGAATTCAGGAGATTCTCAGGGCTTCTCTTAGTATCACCAAGTCCTGTGCTTAAACTAAACGGAAAACTAGAACTCAATTCAGGCCAAGTTATTAATGAAGAATGAAATTTTGGTTTACCTCATTAGGTAAAGAACCATTACTAACTGAGGTTCTTCCTTAGGGAAAAGGGGAAATTGTCGCTCCCCCTCTTCGTGGAGGAGCAACACAGGACCCTGCGCTGTTCTCTTCGTCTGCTCGGCCCTCCCCGGGTTTGCTGCTGGTTCTTCCCGGGTTGGCTACTATCCCTTCCACCTCCGTGGAAGGGCAGTTCCCCCTGGCCGCATTCCCCACTTCCGCAGGGGAGCGGCACACCGCCGGCCGGCTCTTTCGGGGGCTGCACGGGTTCCCTTAGATGTTCCCCATAGATGTTCCTGGTGCATGCCGTCTCTCTCCTCCTTTATAGTCCTTCTCCGCCAATCCCAACTCGGCTGCCCACACGCCGAGTAAGCTGCTCTCCTCCAATCAGGAGCAAGTCCTACAGTTTATCAGTTGAACTGGAGGCAGCTGTGCGGAAGCTGTTTACTTCTCTCCCAACGCCACATTGTGGGAGAGCAGATGCATAGAATAAGTCTTAATTCGAGTAACTTAGTCTAGTCCGGATTGCTCCCCACAGATCCCCCTTTCTTTTTATTTTTTGGCGTTGATACGCGCCTGTCTTCGGTGTCCCGCGGCACACACTCTGCTCTACTTGCTAGAGTTGCCACAGGCTCTTACAAGTCCTATCAATCAGGAAAACCGAATCCGGGTCCTCTCTTCGCCATTGTGAGGAGGTTTTTAGGCGCTGATGCGTGCCTGTGTTCGGTGCCCTGCAGCGCATGCTCTGCTCTGCTAGAACTGCCTGCAGGTGTTTACAAAACCTATCAGGCAAACCGAATCCAAGCCTTCTCATTGCCGTATTGTGGGGGAGACTTATTAGTGTTGGTTCGTGCCTATCTTCGGTGACCTGCAGCTCATACTCTGGTCGAGCTTTGCTGGCGCTTACCGCCTTAAATCAGGCAGACCGAATCCAAGCCTCCTAATTGTTGCATTGTGGGGAAGCTTTACTGATGTTAATTCGTGCCTGTCTTCGGTGACCTGCGGCTAGCCGCCCAGGTGCTCATCGCCTCACTAATCGGGCAGACCGAATCCAAGCCTTCTAATTGGCATGTTGAGGGGAGGCCTTATTTTTCTCTATTTCTCTATCTCCGGGCATTCCTATTTCTCCCATTTTACTTCTATCTGCCAACATTCCCATTTCTCTTTTACTTCTAAACTTCTGTTTCTCTTATCCCCGCAGCTTTCCGGCACCTCGCCCCGCCGGCGGGTTCCCGGCTCTGCGCCGCTTCAGCCCGCGCGCCTCTCTCATCTGCGCAGCTTCCCGGCTTTGCGCGGCTCGGCTTTGCGCGCTCCGCGGTCTCCACGCTTAACCCTTTCGCGTCTGAACCACGGCCTACGCCAGCGTTCCCTATCTATTCACGCCCCGTGCTCTCTCTGCACGCGGCGGCTTCCGCGAGTAACACAGCGTAGCTTGCGTCTCCACCACTAGCATTCAATCCAAGTTCCCCGGGCTAGCCTGGCGAATTCAACCCAGCGTACGTCTCCGCCCCACGGTTTGGCTTCCCGTCCTTTGCTCCCCGGGCTAATCAGACGGATCCCAACCTGGCTTGCGTCTCAGCTTCTAGTTTCAACTTTTCGCCCCCTATTCCCGGGCTAACTTGAGAATCCCAAAGTGGCTTTCGTATCCGCCTTGGCCTGCCCCCCGCGGCTTCAATTTCCCTAACATTTTTCTCTACCCGGTATGTTTCCCCAAACTTTCCTCCAACGATATTCCTCCCTCATTTCTCCTGGCCTCTCCCCACAGTCCGCGTCCGAGTCTGTTTGTTCTAGCTTTCACTTTCGCTTTCGACCTTAGAGATTTCTCCCAGCTTCCCCCCGTAGTCCGTATCCGAGTCTATGCCTAGGCTTTCAATAGCTTCTTCCGGCACCCTTTTTGTCCGGCTTTTCCCTAGGCTGTTTGCTAGTCTCTCTCTCCGGTATTTTCCCTAGGCTGTTTGCTAGTCTCTCTCTCCGATATTTTCCCAATTCTTCCCGTTTCTTCCCTCCTAAGTTTGCTATCCGAGTCACGGCACCATTATGTCGCTCCCCCTCTTCGTGGAGGAGCAACACAGGACCCTGCGCTGTTCTCTTCGTCTGCTCGGCCCTCCCCGGGTTTGCTGCTGGTTCTTCCCGGGTTGGCTACTATCCCTTCCACCTCCGTGGAAGGGCAGTTCCCCCTGGCCGCATTCCCCACTTCCGCAGGGGAGCGGCACACCGCCGGCCGGCTCTTTCGGGGGCTGCACGGGTTCCCTTAGATGTTCCCCATAGATGTTCCTGGTGCATGCCGTCTCTCTCCTCCTTTATAGTCCTCCTCCGCCAATCCCAACTCGGCTGCCCACACGCCGAGTAAGCTGCTCTCCTCCAATCAGGAGCAAATCCTACAGTTTATCAGTTGAACTGGAGGCAGCTGTGCGGAAGCTGTTTACTTCTCTCCCAACGCCACATTGTGGGAGAGCAGATGCATAGAATAAGTCTTAATTCGAGTAACTTAGTCTAGTCCGGATTGCTCCCCACAGAAATGAAGTAGGAAGAAGATAATTATAAATAACAACTCTGGGCCGGCGCCGCGGCTCACTAGGCTAATCCTCCACCTTGCGGCGCCGGCACACCGTTCTGGTCCCGGTCAGGGCGCCGGATTCTGTCCCAGTTGCCCCTCTTCCAGGCCAGCTCTCTGCTGTGGCCCGGGAGTGCAGTGGAGGATGGCCCAAGTGCTTGGGCCCTGCACCCCATGGGAGACCAGGATAAATACCTGGCTCCTGCCATCGGATCAGTGCGGTGTGCCGGCCGCAGCGCGCAGGCCGCGGTGGCCATTGGAAGGTGAACCAATGGCAAAAGGAAGACCTTTCTCTCTGTCTCTCTCTCACTGTCCACTCTGCCTGTCCAAATAAATAAATAAATAAATAACAACTCTGGCTATTTGACTGATTACAGAAATCGAGACTAAACTTTTTCTAAGTATTTTATTTTTTATGAATATGCATGTGCTGTTGAGCAAATATATTTGCATCCTTCCTTCTCTTATCCTTTTATCAGATAATATTAGAGATCTTACATTTACAACATAGTAGTATGGAGAAAATTGAGCAATATATGAAAATTTTGCGTTCACTTCAAAGGATGGGTTAGTATGTTTGCCATTCTACATAGGCTATTTCTTCCTTTGTTAAAGTTTTATTTATTTATCTGAAAGCCAGAGTTGAGAGAGAGAGAGAGAGAGAGAGAGAGAGAGAGAAAGAATGGTCTTCCATTTGCTTTTTCACTCCCTAATGGCCACAACAGCCATATCCCAGCCAAATTGAAGCCAGGAGCCTGGAACGCCATTTGGGTCTCCCTGTGGATGGCAAGGACTCAAGTAATTAGTCTGTCCTTTCTTGCTTTCCCAGGCACATTAACATGGAGCTGGATCAGAAGTGGAGCAGCCAGGACTCAAACCAGTGCTCTGTTACGGGATGCTGTCATTGAATGCAGTGACTTTAACTCACTATATCACAATGTCGACCAGTCTACACAGGATATTTCTATCATGTTAGGTGCGAGTGTGGCCTTGATATTTTCCTCATTTGGAGATTAAGTGTGGTTTAAAGACATGTATTTGGATATTTTCCTCATTTGGAGATTAAGTGTGGTTTAAAGACATGTATTTGAATGTCAATCTAACAAAGAGCGGGCACTTATATTTTAAGTGTCAATTTAGATAGGCTATACTGTCCATTGCTTGGTTAAACAGTAGTCAAGATGTCGCTGTGAAGGTATTTTGCAGATGTGATTAACATGTATAATTGCTGACAATGAGTAAAGCAGATCACCCTTAACAATGTGGCAGAATCTCGTACAATCAGTGGAAGGCATTAAGAAAAAAAAAATGATGCTTTTTAGAGAAGAAAGTGTTCTGTCTTATGACTGTAACATAATTCCTGCTTGTGTCCTTAACCTACTGGTCTGCCCTAAAAGTTCCCTCTTGGGGCTGATATTGTGG
Source organism: Oryctolagus cuniculus (assembly GCF_964237555.1). NCBI lineage: Eukaryota > Metazoa > Chordata > Mammalia > Lagomorpha > Leporidae > Oryctolagus > Oryctolagus cuniculus. Next base: position 60,324,382 of record NC_091435.1, on the reverse strand, counting down.
CACAGGGAGTTGGGCATTCCATAAGGGCACCAGTTGAAGTCCTGGTTGCTCCAATTCTGATCTTGCTTATTGCTTGTGTATGTGGGAAAACAGCAAAAGATGGCCAAACTGCTTGGGCCCCTGCACCCAAGTGGGAGACCCAGAAAAAGCTCTGGGCTCCTGGCTTAGGCCTGGCCCAGTCTGGGCCATTGTAGCCATTTGGGGTGTGAACCAATAGATGGATGATCTCTCTATCCATTTCTCTCTCTCTCCATATATTTTTTATTCATTTGAAAGGCACTGTTTATATATAAATATATTTTATTAATTTTAATTTATTAAAGATCTATTTTATTAATTTTAATATATTAAACTTATTTAATATAATACAAATATATATAAAACAATGCCTTTCAAATTAATAAAATAAATCTTAAAAAAAGATTTCACCCTCAACTACAATATCAAATTCTATATGCAAAATCTTCTGTTCTCCTTTTCAGTGTTCAAATTCAAGACTGTAAAAGAGTTGCCTGTTTCAAGGTTGTTATTCTGCTGTATGGATTTTGGACTTTAAAATCCTTACAATTAAATGAGCCAATTAACCTATATGTCTGTCTGTCTGTCTGTGTCTCTCTCTTTGTATCTATATCTATCATTTGTTTTTATTATCTTATTAGTTTTTTCCCTCTGGATAACCCTGACTGACATAGGTGTTAAAAGTACAACTTTCCTATAGATATCAGGTAAATTAAGTGAAATAACACGTGTAAATATGATTCAGTTGTATACTTTAGTTACAGTCAACAAATATTCTAACCCACTTGACTTATCCATTATATAAATGCATATTTATGGATTGTAAGGTAAATTTTTAAAGAATGACTTCATGAATACATATTCCCTGTCAATTGTTCTTCTATTATGAAGTTGACACTTTTCAACGGAGAGGTGGAATTTTATGTCCTATCTCTCTGAAACATGGCTATACCTCAGTAAAGGACTCAATCAATAGAATGAAGCAGGATCAATCCTGCAAAACTTTTGATTAGGTTTTAAAAGACATAATAGCTTCTCTCTCTCTCCATCTTCTCTCTGCATGGCCTCATTTGGAATCTAATTATAGTTGGAGGAAAGCTTTCTTACAAGGCAAGGCCATGCACAGGTGTTGCAGCCAACAGCCCCAGCTAGTTTCCCAACTGACGGCAAGTATCAGTCTACAAATGTGTTTTGTGGATGAACTTCAAATGACCCAACTCACAACCTTCAAGCCTCCAAGTGATTTGCCTTGGGTTCTCTGTGAAGTAGAGCTAAGCCATCCCTAGTGTGCTGTCTGAATTCATGACATATAGAAAGTATAAGAAATTATAAATGCTTGCCTTCAATTTAATGCAATAAATTTTGTGAAAATTTATTATTCAGAAAAATGCAATGGATGCAACTTGCTTTACAGAAAAAAATTTAAGTTTTTAGACATGGTTTGATCAATGATTGGCTGTTTCTCTGATTACTTTTCTGATGTCTTAGTTTCCTTAGTGTATTTGCTTTATCTGCTCATGGATGAAAAATAGCTATATTTGATCTATGATTTCACAAACATATAACATATGGTCCAGAGTGAAAAACCACTTGTGCTCAAACATTTCCAGGAGGAATTCTTCTGTTCAGTTTGATTGAATTATCATAAATCCTATTGCCAACACTAAAATAATTTTGGTGTTCACAGGTATGGAGTGTGATCATTAGCTTGTCTTGATATATGTATCTTATCTTTGGAATTACAGAAATTGAAAAACTTATACCAGAAATTCCCAGGAAAGGAGAATGAATACAATGGAACCAACAACAGATTTGTACTATAAATACTGGATCTAGTATTTGATATGTGGAGTCCTTGTTTGTAGTAGTAATGTTCATTACTCTGTGTCTGCCCAAGTTTATCATTGGGTCGAGCATTTGCTCATGTGCTACCATAATACTCAACAGTCAACTAGTCTTCAATATTCTTTCATTCAGGAAGATGGAATTAATTCCTTTAGACTCCAATATTTTCCCTTTTAACTTCAAAGCTAACTATTTTTATAAGCTCAGTAAAATTGGCTATCTCTATATGAATTGGCTGCAGCATTTACAGGCTGTGTTTAAAATCAAACCATTCTAAACATTGCTTCTGGAAACTATTTTCAGAATAGTTGGTAGTGTTAGGTGACAGCATATGTTTAGTGTTGTTAAAAACAGAATTATTTTAGCTAAAATCTGGAATAGCTTTTTAAATCTACAAAAGGTCCACCCATCATAGTTCCAGAATAGATTTAATAAGTATATGAGGAAGAAAAGCTGAGGTAACTAACATGAGTAATATAAGATATGTAAAGTTAGTATTAGTGGCTAGAATATTCACAAAATCTATTCTGAAGAATTTCAACTTTGTGGGGAAAATATTTAGAGATTAAATATGCTGATAAATAAATGTACTATATCGCCCTTTAGAAAAATCAGAATGCAGATGAACATATTAAAAGCCCTGTTCCATAGTAAAGGAATTGTTTAATTTTGCTAAATCAGCTTTCCACAGATTTAGGAAACAAAGATTAAACACTTCGTAATAACAGATATTCATCATTAAAGCTGAAAAAACATCGTGATGTGCTCTAGGGAGTCACGTGATAAAACATGATTCAGTATTAATAAAATGAGCCACAAAATGAAAAAAAAAAACAATAATTTAAAACCTTAGCGTCATGAAAGACTGGAAGAATGTAGACCATATCAATGTCATTTTAAAATAGTAATTTTTAGAGCTCAGAGTGTGTAAACCCACTCCTCCCTACTTTCCCTTTGATAACATTTGAAATCTCTGGATAAAACAACAAAAACAACTATCTGATCACTCTGGAAAATAATACAGCAGACAGATGCATAAGGGAATTTAAAGTCCAAAAAATGATCAATACCATGGCAAATTCCCTATTTTGTTTGTTTTGTTTTTCTTTGTACTATTTCTTGGCTTAGACTCTGTGTGGCCTAAATCATAGAATTTCACCTAGTGAATACGCTGAAAAAACTCCAGGAAAAAACCTCTTTCAGGCTAAAGGACAAAAAAAAAAAAAAATAGGATTCTATGGGATGGAAAGTATGTGTGAGAGAGACAGCCTTGTATTTTTTCCTTCTCTGTTTACTCTCTTGGACTGACCTGAGGCGATTCCCATTCTGGCAGCTGCGCCCCAGTGCTGGCAGAGCTGGTGGCAGCAGAAGGTGCAGAGGCTTGCTCTGAATGCTCTTCTCTCTCACAAGAGGAGTTTGGACAATAAGTGGATATAACAGAAGGAAGTGGAGGGAATCTCAGTTACTGTTACTCTCCTTTCACTCACTACTTCATCCAGAGAATGATCAAGTCCTGGAAGTGTGGTCATTACAAGGAGGTTGAAGTTCTACCTATCTAAGCAGGATCAGGATTGTAGCTCCTGGAAACACGAAAACGTGAAGGAAACCATAGACAAGAGGAAACTGGATTTGTTAAATCTGTGTATGAAGTCCTGTGCTATTCCCTGAGAGATCCCTTGGGACTGAAATAAAGAAAAGCTTTGAATATTAAACTGTTTTGTATGCCATTGTCTAGCTCCTAGACTTGCTTCTGGATAGTGCACATGCACAGTGCCTTATAAAGCTGGTGGGCTTGCAAAACATCTTATACAAATTTTGAAAACTAAGCTCACTTATGAACTCAAATTCACAGAAGACTGGTTGAGAGTTGCAGTCTGAACCTTAAGTGGTTCATTGTATGGTAAAACAATTAAATCAATATTTTCCAAAACTTTTTTTTTTTTTTAACAGGCAGAGTGGACAGTGAGAGAAAGAGAGAGAAAGGTCTTCTTTGTTCCGTTGGTTCACCCCACAGTGGCCACCGCAGCCGTCGCGTTGCAGCCGGTGCACCGCACTGATCAGAAGTCAGGAGCCAGGTGCTTCCTCCTGGTCTCCCATGCAGGTGCAGGGCCCAAGCACTTGGGCCATCCTCCACTGCACTCCAAGGCCACAGCAGAGAGCTGGGCTGGAAGAGGAGCAACCGGGACAGAATCCGATGCCCAGACCAGGACTAGAACCCGGGGTGCTGGCACCACAGGTGGAGGATTAGCCTAGTGAGCCCCGGCTCCAGCCCCAAATCTTTTTAGTACCTTGAGAGTCTACAATATCTGTAATGTTCACTGTAAATTCCAAAATTATTTGAGAGGTGGAAATATGGCACCACATTTAAGATAGTGCTTTGAATGCCAACATTCCGTATTAGGAATACTGAATGAAAGCTCCAGTTCTACTCTAATTCCAGCTTCTTGCTATTGCAGACCATGGGAGGGAACAAGAGTTGCTGCCCATACACATGAGGGGATGGCTCAGGTAGTTGGGTCCCTGATACCCAAATGGGAGACTTCCACTTAGTTCCTGGCTCTTGGTTGTTGCAAGAATTTGAGGAGTGAACCAGTGCGTGAATGATCTCTGTGTCTTTCTGCCTTTCAAATAATAAATAAATAAATAAATAAATAAAAATTATTTGACATAAACTAACCAGGAAAATCTTAATTTTCTCAAGGGGAAAGATGATCAACAAATGTCAACCCAGAAATCGCCCTAATTGCTATTAGACAAAAATTTTGTAGCAATTATTAAAATGTTGCTTCATGAAATAATGGCAAACCTTCTAGAAATAATTGCAAAGGTAGTTTTTTTTTGAGCAAAGAGGATCTATCTACAAGAAAGAAACATAAGAAAATTTTGGTTGAAAAGGGTGTAATAATAGAAAAAAATATAAACTTGGATTTAGGTTAACATAAATTATTCAAGGGACAAAACATAGGAAAATAAAGTACAGCAATGAACTGAATCTTGGGGATTTGTGGGAAAATATCAAAGGCCTAATACTGGTGTCATTGAAGATTGAGAAGAAGGGAAAGAGATTAATGCAAAAATACTGACTAAAGACATCTCAAATATAATAAAGTATATCAATTTTCAGAGACAAGAAACTCAGTAAATCAGGATAAACTAAAAGAAAACATCATTTGTATACAAACACATTAAACTGATGAAAATCAAAGATAAAGAAAAAATTAATAGTCTTGGACAAAATAAGTGAGCAGAAAAGTGTTCTTTAATGTGATAATTAAAAATAAATCCCAAGAAAAAATTCTATAATCGGAAGAAACATCCTTCAAGAATGAAGGTTAAATTAAAGCATTATCAAATGAAGGAAAATTAAGGGATGATTTTTTTGAAAGAAATACCAAAGGATATTGTTTGAAGACAAATACTAATAGAGCAAACATGGAAATTTAATAATAAATGATGAACATTAGAAATAATGAATACTCATATATAGTTAAATATGGTGGACAGTTTCTATCATCTTAAGTTTCCATCTATGCATGGCACTGGAAATAAAAAGAACATAATACTGTATGGTGACTTTTACTATATATATATTCATGTATTAGTTTTCTTTTTTAAAAAGATTTATTTATCTATTTGAAAGAGTTACACAGAGAGATGGAGAGGCAGAGAGAAAGGTCTTCCATCATCTGGTTCACTCCCCAGTTGGCCACAAAGGCCGGGGCTGTGCCAATCTGAAGTCAGGAGCCAGGAATTTCCTCTAGGTTTTCCGTGTGGATGCAGGGACCCAAGGAGTTGGGCCATCTTCTACTGCTTTCCCAGGTCATAGCAAAGAGCTGGATTGGAAGTGGGGCAGCCAGGACTTGAACCAGCGCACACAGGGATGCTAGCGCTGCAGGTCGCGGCTTTATTCACAACACCACAGCGCTGGCCCCATCATGAATTAATTTTCTAATGTTGCTTTAAAAATTGTCACAACATTTGATGCTTGAACAATACATAGTTATTACCTTACAGTATACAGCATATCTATACATCAGAAGTTTGCTGGAGGCATCACAATACCAGATATCAGGACATACTACAGGGCAGTTGTTATCAAAACAGCATGGTACTGGTACAGAAACGGATGGATAGACCAATGGAACAGAATAGAAACACCAGAAATCAATCCAAACATCTACAGCCAACTTATATTTGATCAAGGATCTAAAACCAATTCCTGGAGCAAGGACAGTCTATTTAATAAATGGTGCTGGGAAAATTGGATTTCCACGTGAAGAAGCATGAAGCAAGAACCCTACCTTTCACCTTACACAAAAATTCACTCAACATGGATTAAAGACTTAAATCTACGAACCAAAGCCATCAAATTATTAGAGAACATTGAGAAACCCTGCAAGGTATAGGTACCAGAAAGACTGCTTGGAAAAGACCCCAGCAACACAGGCAGTCAAAGCCAAAATTAACATTTCAGATTGCATCAAATTGAGGTTTCTGTACTGCAAAAGAAACAGTCAGGAAAGTGAAGAGACAACCGACAGAATGGGAAAAAATATTTGCAAACTATGCAACAGATAAAGGGTGATAACTAGAATCTACAAAGAAATCAAGAAACTCCACAACATCAAAACAAACAACCCACTTAAGAGATGGACCAAGGACCTCAATAGACATTTTTCAAAAGAGGAAATCCAAATGGCCAGGCACATGAAAAAATGTTCAAGATCACTAGCAATCAGGGAAATGCAAATCAAAACCACAATGAGGTTTCACCTCACCCCGGTTAGAATGGCTCACATTCAGAAATCTACCAACAATAGATGCTGGCGAGGATGTGGGGAAAAAGGGACACTAATCCACTGTTGGTGGGAATGCAAACTGGTTAAGCCACTATGGAAGTCAGTCTGGAGATTCCTCAGAAACCTGAATATAACCCTCCCATACAACCCAGCCATCCCACTCCTTGGAATTTACCCCAAGGAAATGAAATTGGCAAACAAAAAAAAAAAGCTGTCTGCACATTCATGGTTATTGCAGCTCAATTCACAATAGCTAAGACCTGGAACCAACCCAAATGCCCATCACCAGTAGGCTGGATAAAGAAATTATGGGACATGTAGTCTATAGACTATACAGCAGTCAAAAACAGTGAAACCCGGTCATTTGCAACATGACGGAGGAATCTGAAAAACATTATGCTGAGTGAATGAAGCCAGTCCCAAAGGGACAAATATCATATGTTCTCCCTGATCGGTGACAACTAACTGAGCACCAAAGGGGAAACCTGTTGAAGTGAAATGGACACTATGAGAAACAGTGACTTGATCAGCTCTTGTCCTGGCTGTTGATGTCCAATGTAATACTGTATCCCTTTTAGTATTTTTTTGGTTCTATTTAATACTATTGGTTGAACTCTGTGATTAACACACAATTATTATTAGGTGTTTAAATTTTAACTAAAAAGTGATCCCTGTTAAATATAAGAGTGGGAATAAGAGAGGGAGGAGATGTACAATTTGTGACATGTTCAAGATGACTTCCCCCAAATGCTGGAGTTAGAAACGTGCCAGGGGATTCCAATACAATCCCATCAAGGTGGCATGTACCAATGTCATCTCACTAGTTCAAGTGTTCAATTTCAGTTCACAATTGATCACACTGATAGGTCTAAGAGTCAAAGGAATCACACAAACAAGACTAGTGTCTGCTAATACTAACTGATAGAATCAAAAAGGGAGAGAATGATGCAACATGGGAAGCAGTATATACAGCAGACTCATAGAATGGTAGATGTCCTAAATATCACTCTGGCTCAGAATCAGCCCTTAAGGCATTCGGATCTGGCTGAAGAGCCCATGAGAGTATTTTAGGCATGGAAAGCCAAGACATTCTGGAAATAAAAAAAAAAGCGTACCTAAATGAAAGTTCTGTGCGAGTGAGATCCCAGTGGAACGAATGGGCCATCAAAGAAGGAGGTACCTTTCTCTGAAGGGAGGAGAGAACTTCCACTTATATATGACCCTGTCTGAATAACTTCGAAGTCGGCAAACTCTAAAGGCTTCCATTGCCTTGGCAACTCATGACTAGATCCTAGGGAGAATACCGACGCCATAAACAAGAGTGTCAAATTATTAAGTCAACAACAGGAGTCACTGTGTATTTACTTCTCATGTGGGATCTGTCCTTAATGTGTTGTCCAGTGTGAAGTAATGCTATAATGAGTACTGAAACAGTATTTTACACTTTGTGTTTCTTGTGGGTGCAAACTGATGAAATCTTTACTTAATGTATGCTAAACTGATCTTCTGTATATAAAGATAATTGAAAATGAATCTTGATGTGAATGGAATGGGAGAGGGAGTGGGAAAGGGGAGGGTTGCGGGTGGGAGGGAAGTTTTGGGGGTGAAGCCATTGTAATCCATAAACTGTACTTTGGAAATTTATATTTACTAAATAAAAGCTAAAAAAAAAGAAGTTTGGCATATGTCTCATTGGGATTGAATCGTACTGTTTGTTGTGTTTTTGCTCAAAGACTCTATGGGACAATTACTTCCTTGTTGACAGATGTGGTTTCTTGTGAGTATAAAACGGAAGTCTCCATTTCCTTCTTTACTGTCAGCTGCAAGCTATTACCAGATCTGGAAAATGCTCAGGTTCTTTGGCTCATGGCCCTTTTTCTTCATCTTCAAAGCTAACAGTAGTAAAACATGTCCTTCTTATAATTCAAGTCTTCTTCATGGTTTGTCTATCACATCTCTTTGATTGAAGTCAGGAATTCAGAATTCAAGTCCAATGAAGTCAGAATTCAAGTCCAAGATCAGGGCTCTGGCAAGCTTCCGTTTCCAAGATAGGACCTCATTGCTGGATCCTCTAAAGAGGATGAACCCAGTATCCTTACATGGTGGAAAACCATGGAAATCCCAAACAGCTCTCAGAAGCTTGTTTTATGTGACATTTCCAATCCAATTCATGGGGTCAGAGCCCTGATGGCCTAATTATCACCCAAGACTTCACCTTTTATTACCATCACTTTGTGGGTTCCGTTCTAACATGAACTTTGGAAGAACATAGATATTCAAACCATGCTAGTGCTTATCCTAAATCAAATTTGGAAAGTCTATTTTTCCATGGAAGCAAAGGTTCCAACAGTTTGGGCGTAGACATCTGTGCTAGCTCATTTCCATTACTATAACAAAATAGCTGAGGTAGGCCAACTTTATAAATAAAAGAGATTTTTCAGCTCTCAAAGTTCTGAAAGGCCAAGGGCATGGTGACTGCATATTCTCAGCTCTAGTCAAGGCCTTTTGGTTACCTTACGTCCTGGATGGAGCCTGTATGTGAGGAACGGATTATATCACCAAACAAGAATCTAGGCAGGGGGTCTGGTCCCGTGATCCCCAATTGATCCATGACCTACCACTAGGCTCTACCTCTTAAAGTTCTCACCATCACATTGAGGACCAAGCCTCCAACTCATAGAATTTTGGAAGATAAAGTATATACAACTCCTGACAATGTGTGTGTGTGTGTGTGTGTGTGTATGAAGGGGTACTGGGAGAGAGGGATAGGGAGAAAGTATTATTCTGCTTCCACATCCTATAAAGCTGAAATACAAGTGAAGGATGTTAAAGGAACATATATGGCCATAAATCTTTTACCTTTTGCTTGAAATTATAAAGTAATTCCAAGAAAACTATAATAATTTATATATGCATATTATAATTCCTAGAACAATCACTAAATTATATACATATGTATATAATACAAAAACAGGTACACATAGATAAATTACATAGATATGATAAATTAAAATGAAATATGCTTTATGTATGTATAACATCGTAACAAATTACACCAAATTACAGTCAATATATCTAGCAAGGGTTGAGCACATGTCAGGGTTCAGCTAGGGAAGCTCACGTTGCTGATGTCAGCATTCAGTTACTCATGGGATGTCTGTGTAAGGGCCTCAGTTCCTCACTACTAACCAGAGGCTTCCTTGACACATGCGCTTCATCCCAAGGCAGATTGTTTCATTAGAACATGCAAGATGAACAGGCAGTTATGAGAGAATGCCAGCAAGAAGAAACCCAAGAGTCATTTATAACCTAGTCATGAATGCAACGTTCCGTAATATTCAGAAACAAATCACTTGGTTCAGCTCATTCTCAAAAGGAGAAGGTTTTATAAAGGTGTTCATTGGTTTTCCATTGCATTTGAGGAAATAACAAATTAGATTATTTAAAACGGCACAAACCTATAGCTCACACTTCTGCGGGTCATAAATCTGATGTTCCTGGTTCTACACTTAGAGTCTCAATAGGCCAAAAATCAAGACATAGTCCAGGTGAGTCTATTATCTGCAAATTGTGTGGAAAAATCCAGTTTTTGGCTCATTCATGTTATTGGTCAAATTCACGTTCTTATGTTTTTTAGTTTGAGTTTCCCCATTTGGTTGCTGGTTGCCACCTGGGGGCTTTTTTCAGGTATAAACCCATCTCACATATCTTCTCATGTGCCATAAATAAATACAGGGATATACAATGTGTATGATTCAAAGAGCTGATATTATTAAAATGTTTCCTCCAGTTGATCTATAGACCAAAAGCAATGCCAATTAAAATTCCTACTGGAATTTTTGCAGTTACCAAAATGGTAATAAAACACTTATTTGGATATGCCAAAGAAGCAGAAGAATAAAAATTATTTTGAAAAATGGCAAAGTTGAAGAGAGATCTATATTACTTGATTTTAAGACTTACTCCAAATTTACTTTACTCAGGAAAGTGTGGTATTACAAAAGTATAGACTTCTACATCAATGAGAAAGAACAGAATGAAAAAATAGACTGAAAGATATGAGGATGACTGTTTTTAGACAAAGATATGTCATGGAGTTTTCAAAAATAGTATAGTATAATTGGGAGCCCATATGCAAGAATGTGAATCTCAACATATGTCTCATGCTTTATACATATTGACTTAAAATAGACAATATGCCTAAATGTTAACTGTAAAACTAAAACATGTTAACAATGGAACATAGGAGAGATTTTTTGTAACAATTGGCTAGAAGAAGTGTCTTTAGATTTCCTAATAGCAAGATGCAAACAAGAAAGGATTGGACAAATAGATCTTTTTGAAAATTTGAAACCTTTTCTCTGGAAAACATATTGTTAAGAGATGGAGGAAACTGAGAGGATTGAAGAACATATTTGCAAATCACACATTTGATATAGGGCTTATGTCTAAAGTATATAAAGAACACTTAAAATCTCAGTAATAAGGAAAACCACTAAAGATGAGCAAAACATTTGAAGGGATGCTTCACTGAAGAAGAGGCGAATAAACTCAGGAAAGATCTTCCAGAATATTAGTCATTAAGGATATAAACTACAATGAGATACCTCTATACAATTCTCAGAATTGGCTCAAATATGAAATCTGAGACTATCAAGGAGAACTTAGGGAAACCCAGATATTCCCATATTGCTGGTGGACTGAAAACCAATACGGACTCTTTAGTTTCCTGACCAGTTTCCTAAACAGTTGAACCTACACTTACTGTGTGACCTAGCAAGCTCACTACTGGATATTTATTTACCTAGAGAAATCACATGTGTACAAAGAAATATCAGTACATAAACTTTACAGTTGTGCTATCCATAGTTCCTAAAACCTAGGAATAAATGGAAATGACATGTCAACAAAAATAATGGACTATTGAATCTCAAATACATCATTTTAAGGGAATATCGCCATGTTAAAGGTTACATACTAACCTATTCCCTTTTCATGACGTTGCTGACAAGGGCAAAGTAAAGGGAAGTGTAGCAAATGATTAGGCATGAGGGAGAGTTCACTTCAAAGAGACTGCACTAGGGAATGTTGGGAGGTGAGGGAACGGTTTTCTGTCATGATTGTTTCTACACAACTTTACGCATTTTTCAAAACAGCACAAAACTGTATACCAAGAAAAGTCAATTTTGCTGCAAGTTAGGAAATAAATTTAAGCAAACAAAAAAAAAAAACAGATTTAGAATGGCATTACATTTTATAGAGATAAAAACAAATTTGTCACAGAGTGTACACAAGTGTATGTGTGTATTTTCATAAACTAACAGTATTTAAGTTTTAAAGTCTTTTGAAAATTCTGAATCCTTACCCTCTGTGTCCTGTTAGATATTTGGAGTCACGTATGACACAAACAAACCGGAAGTTCCAAGTTTGGGATGTTCTCTGATGCTCTTAGTTTGATTCTAGTAAAATTTGGCACAGGGACAACAGATTGGGACTCCTATTAATAAAATATATCAGTCTGGATTTTATTTACACCCAGCAATGTTGATCCTGGAGTAATCTGTAGTTCTGTGGTAAACAACATTTCCTCTGACATTTTCTCACCAAATTATTGAGAATTCTCATTCCTTTAACAATGAAAGAATTTGGATATTTTTTAAACTCATAAGTTGTGAAATGTATAAAGAACTAAAGCCAGCGGTGGTTGGTGGTTTGTTGCTGGATCTTTTACTTTTTCATTAGGGGAAAAAGAAAGAAAATACGCAGTGATTCTATTTTTTTTAATAGAGGTATTTAGTAGAGGGACTAATTGAAGCAAATGATAAAATGAACGATAAAGAGCTCATAATTTTGATTAATATTTGTCCTGTTTACATTTCCTTGGAGTAGGATAGCAAAAACTTTGACTCACACATATAAACATTTAAGGGAGTCTTCAAAAGCTTCGTGGAAAATGGATATTATGGAAAAACTATTCCTGGTTTTCATTTTTTTCCACCAAAATCAACATATCTTTTATTTTTTTAAAGAGTTATTTATTTGCTTGAAAAGCAGAGTTATAGAGAGGCAGAGAGAGAGAGAGATAGATAGATAGATAGATAGAGAGAGAGAGAGGTCTTCCATCTGCTCATTCACTCCCCAGATAGCTGCAATGGCCAGTGCTGCACCAATCTGAAGCCAGGAGCCAGAGCTTCTTCCAGATCTCCTATGCAGGTTCAGTGGCCCAGGCACTTGGGCCATTTTCTACTGCTTTCCCAGGCCATAACAGAGAGCTGAATAGGAAGTGGAGCAGCCAGGACTCAAACTGGTGCCCATATGGGATGCTGGTACTGCAGGCAGCGGCTTTACCCGCCATGCCACAGTGCAGGTCCCAGTTTGTTTTATTTTTGAGTTGCAGTTCTTAACATATTTTGGATATCACTGGCTTCTATATACATTTCAAATATTTTTCTTTTTCTATAGGTTTCATTTTTTCATTATGTTCATAGTGTTTTTTGAATGTACAGAAGCTCATAATTTCACAGTCTGACGTATTATTTTGTTGTTTATTTTTGTATCACAGAGCTGGCCCCAACATATCTTTTAACTCCATTTTTTCCATAAACTTCTGAAGCCTTCCTCATATATCTTCAAATAGATTAAAATGGAGGAAAGTCTGCTTTTATGTGTTATATGAATATCATATTTGCTTTTTAATGTAAGTGACATCATTTTCATACAAAACAGATGTGCTCCGGGGGATTTGCGTATCAAGGTATCAGTGGAGATATTTTTGTATCTGAGAATCTTAAGAAGGTTTAGTTTTATATTTGGAATGTCAATCTTACTTTCCCCCACTGATAAATGTAAAGAGTTTATACATTTTGGAAAGTTAATAATCCCATAAGTGTGACGTCTAGTTCATGTTCAGTCTCTGTATTTCATTTCACCTATGAGACCCAGTGTTCCAGCTTATAAAATTCTTCTGATATTTTAGCAAATTTTTAAATTAGAATGTATATTCTACCAATACACACACATCTACATGCATTAATTATGCACATGCATGCATTTATTTAAGAGAATCTGGTAATTGCACAAACATGTTAACCTCACATTGATTTGTGGCTAAGTATATTGGGTAATCTTTCAAGATTTTCAAAATAGCTGCAGTCCTGAGGGGGTGAACATGTTTCATAATATCGGGCAGCTATTGTACATTCAGTTGACAGGAAAGACAAAAAATTATCCCAAGTTCCTAGAAAAAAGGTAAGATGGATGGAGGTTGCTGATAAGGGCATATTTTGGTGACTCGCAATGTACAAGACAACATAAACTATGAGATCATATTGGGTGACTGAGAAACAAAGTAAAATGTCTAGTCATCCATCTAACAGGCAAAAAAATCCAAAGATGCACCAAAAACACTGTAGCTTAATGACAAAATTTCTTTCAAGTCTTGGTTGCTTTTAACATCATTTTCTCTTCTAAAATGTTCTATGAGAATTTCATGTAAATCAGTTAATGTATATACATAGTACGTTTTAGATTATCACACTTTTTAATTCTTTTTATTTTTTGAAACTGATAGATAAAATTGTACCTATTTATGTGCTACCAAGTGATGTGATAATATATGTATGTATTCTTTTATTTTTAAATCAGGGTAAACACATCTATCACCTCAAATATACCATTTCCTTGAAATGAAAACATTTTTAGGCTTTTTGGAAACATATAATACATACATAATCTGTATCTATAGTTGCTGAATTATATAATGCAACACCAAGACTTACTTCTCTTAACTAACTACAAATTAGTACCTGTCGATTAACCTTTCCCTAACCCTCCTACCCCACTGCTTTCACTAGCTTCTGATAACCACTATCTTCTCTCAACTTCTGTGACACTCAGCTTTCAAAGACTGCATATGAATGAGATCATAAAACAGTTACATTTCTGTGTCTAGCTTATTTCATTGAACACAATGACTTTCAGTTCCACCCATGAAGTCACAAATGACAAGATTTTATTGCATTCTTTGACTGAATAGTATTTGTGTGTGTGTATCATATTTTCTTTATCCATTTATCAGTTCATGGACACTCAGGGTGTTTCACTCTCTTAGCTATTGTGAACAGTGCTGAAATAAACAGGGGAATGATGATATCTTTTTAACAGATAAATTTCATTTCCGTTAAATGTACACTTAGTAGTGGGATTGTTCAGATCATAATGTAATTCAACTTTTCTATTTTTTGAAGAATCTCCATACTGTCTTCCATAATGGCTATAGTAATTTAAGTTGCCATCAAACAGTTTATCAGAATTCTACTTTTTTCACATCTTGGCCAGTACTTGTTCTGTTTTCTCTTTTTGATAATAGTCTTTATAACTGCAGTAAGGTGATTTGCCATTGTATTTGATTTACACTTTCCTGATGTTTAGTGATGTTGAGCACTTTTTCATGTACCTGTTTGCTCTTTCAGTGTCTTTAGAAAAATGCCTTTCAGGTCTGTTGCTCATTTTTTTTTAAAAAGATTAGTGTTGAAAATTAACTGAAATGTGATCCCTGTTGAACATGGTGGTGGGAATGGGAGAGGGAAGAGATGTATAATTTGGGACATGCTCAGGCTGACTTGCCCCAAGTGGTGGAGTTGGAAGCATACCAGGGGATTCCAATTCAATCCCATCGAGGTGGCATGTACCAATGCCATCTCACTGTTCCAGGTGATCAGTTTCAGTTCACAGTTGGTCATGGTGAAGGGACTGGGAGTCAAAGGGAGCACATAGACAAGTCTAGTACCTGCTAACGCTAACTGATGGAGTAAATAAAGGGGAGAGTGATCCAACATGGGAAGTGAGAATCTCAGCAGACTCATAGAATGGCAGATGTCCTAAATAGCACTCTGGCCTCAGAATCAGCCCTAAAGGCATTCGGAGCTGGCTGAAAAGCTCATGAGAGTATTTCAGGCATGGAAAGCCAAGACACTCTGGCAAAAGATCTCTGCGAGTGAGATCCCAGTGGAAAGAACAGGCCATCAAAGAAGGAGGTACCTTTCTCTGAAGGGAGGAGAGAACCTCCACTTTGACTATGAGCTTGTCTAAACAAGATAAGAATCGGAGAACTCAGAGGGCTTCCATAGCCTTGGAAACTCATGACTGGAGCATAGGGAGATTACTGATGCCATAGACAGGAGTGTCAATTGGTAAAGTCAACAACAGGAGTCACTGTGCACTTACTCCTCATGTAGGATCTCTATCCTTAATGTGCTGTACATTGAGATTTAATGCTATAACGAGTACTCAAACAATATATTTCACTTTGTGTTTCTATGGGGGTGCAAACTGTTGAAATCCTTACTTAATGCATACTAAACTGATCCTCTGTAAAAAAAAAAAAAAAAAAAAAAAAAAAGAAATTATCAATTCCCAACTTGACTCTCACTGGGATTAAACATGACAATAGGTCTGCTCTGATTTCATCATCATTTTAAAAAATCATCTATTATTTTTCACTTTATGTTTCTGTGTGGGAGCAAACTGTTGAAATCCATACTTAATGTATACTAAGCTGATCTTCTGTATATTAAGATAATCGAAAATGAATCTTGATGTGAATGGAAGGGGAGGGGGAGTGGGAAAGGGGAGGGTTGTGGGTGGGAGGGACGGTATGGGGGGAAAGCCATTGTAATCCATAAGTCGTACTTTGGAAATTTATATTCATTAAATAAAAGTTTAAAAAAAAAAAAAAAGATTTATTTATTTTTATTTGAAAGTCAGAGTTACAAGAGAGGGAAGGCAGAGGGAGAGAGAGAAGCAGTCTATCCACTTATTTACTGTCCAGATGGCCACAATAGGAGCCAGGAATTTCATTTGGGTCTCCCATATGGGTGCAGGGGTCCAAGAACCTGGGCCACCATCTGTTGCTTTCCCAGGCACCTTAGCAAGGAGCTGGATCAGAAGTGGAGGCGCCACTGGGAAGTGAACCTGTGCCCATATGGGATGCTGGCACTGCAGACAGCGGTTTTACCTGCTGCATCACAGCGCCAGCCACTATTGCCCATTTTAATATCAGATTTGTTTTCCTGAAATTGAGTTGTTCAAATCTCATATGTTCTGAATACTAAACCTCTCATCAGATGTATCATTCACAAATCTTTCTCCCATTCTCTTTGGTTACCTCCTTATCTCTTTGCTTTCTTATTTCCTTTGCTGAGCAGAATTTTTTTTTTAAAAATAATATAATCCCATTTATTTATCTTTGCTTTCTTTCTTATACTTTTGGGACCATCTACAAAGGGTCTTTGCCCAGACCAATGTCCTGAAATATTTCAAATAGATTTGCTTCTAGTAATTTCATAATTTCATACTTTCATGTCTGACATTTACCTTTCTAATCCATTTTGAGATGAGTTTTGTATATATAGAAACAGAAGTTGGTTTCATTCTCCTGCTGGTGGGTAACCATTTTTTTCTGGTATTATTTACTGAAAATTATCCTTTGTCCCACACATATTCTTAGTCTACTTTTCAAAGATCTGTTGACTGTAGTTCAATTGACTGTAGATGTATGAGTTTAATTCTAAATTCTTTATTCCATTCCATTGGTCTATGTGTCTGCTTTTACTATTGTAGATTTGTAGTGTAATGCTTCCAAATGGCATTACTAGTTTTTCACTGGTTCCACATTAATTTTAGAATTATTTTTGTTATTTAGGCAAAGAATATTTTGGATATTTTGATGTGGATTGCATCGAATCTGTGGATTATTTTGGATGATATGAACATTTTAACAACATTGGTTTTCCCAGCACATGAACATGAGCTGCCTTTCTATTTCTTTATGGCTTCTTCACTTTCTTTCATTGTAGAGATCTTCTACTTCTTTAGCTTAATTTATTCCTAGGTATTATATTTGATTGTGGTTATTGTAAATGAGATTTTTAATAAAAGCAAATGAGATTCGGTTTCTTTATTATTTGTTCAGATAATTTGCTATTGATACATAGAAATCTTACTGATTTTTATGTATTGATATCCTGAAAATTTGTTGAAGTTGTTCAATAGTTCTAATTGTGTTTTGGCAGATTATTTGAGACTATATATACGATCACGTCTATTGCAAACAACGATAGTTTTACTTCATCATTTCCAATTTGAATAATTTTTACTTTTTATTTTGTCTGCTTTCACTGGCTAGAACTTCCAGTATTATGGTAAATAAAAGTGGTTGAAAGTGGTCATCTTTGTTTTGCTCTAGGTCTTAGAGAGAAAGATATTAGATTTACTCCATTCAGTATGGTATTATCTATGGACTTGTCACATCTGGCCTTTATTACACTGAAGTACATTCCTCCTGGACCCACTGCCTTCAGAGTTATCATGAGGAAAGCAAGTTGAATTGTATCATATGGCTCTTGTGCATCTACTGAGATGATACAATGAATGATCTTTGTTCTGTTGATGTAGTGTATCATGTTATTCATTTGTACTGTTGAATTATACTTGTATCTCTGGGATGAATCCAACTTCATCATAGTGAATACTCTTTATACAATGATGTTATATTCAGCTTGGTGGTATTTTTTGGTGATTTTAAATCTGTTCTCATCAAGAATATTGGCCTGTAGCTTTCTTTTACTTTGTTGTGTGCTTTTCTGATTCACCATTAGAATAAATCTGACATCATAAAATGAGTTTCAAAGAATTCCTTCACCTTGGAGGTTTTTTCATTTTTTGCAAAATTTGAGAAGAATTGATATTCATGCTTTAAATATTTGTAAGAATTCAATAGTGAAACTCTGATCCTGAGCTTTTCTTTGATGGTAAGTATTTTTTTTTTAAATTGTTCATTCAAGTTTATTGGTCTGAAGACAGGAAACAGGAGCTTCCTCCAGATCTCCCAGGTGGGTGCAGGGGTCCAAGGACATGGAATATCTTCTGCTGGTTTTTCAGGTGCATTATAAGGTATCTAGATCAGAAATGGAGCAGCGAGGGTTCTAACAGGCACACAAATGGGATGCTACAATTATAAGTGGCGGCTTTACCCACTATCACACAATGCTGGCCCTATTACTGACATTTTGTTATGTGTTTTCTAGTTTTATTGTATTTCCATTCTTCCTCTTTTATAGTCTTCCATTATGGTAACTGATTTTTCTCCAGTATTACATTTTTATCAGTTGTTTATTATTTTTATTATGTTTATTAGTGATTTTGTTTTGTGACTATCATGAAGATTACCAAAGAACTTTTGATTATAGCAACCTATTTTAAAATGACAGTAACCAGAATTAATCACAAAGATCGGAAAATAAAAAAAAAGAAAATGCTAATAAAAACCTTACACTTGCACTGTATTTTTTCAGACAAATTTATTTTTTATTTGTATATGAAAAACAGCTCTATTGTTTAAGGCAATTAAACTATTATCTTTTTATTTTTTACTTTAAAAATTATTTATATAAGCAGAACATATTTCATGCATTTAATATGTACAGTTTTAAGCCCATAGTAATATTTTCCATCCTCTCTCTCTCCTCCATCTGTCATTCATGTTTTTTCTTTCAATTTTTACAATACAGCATTTTCAATTTATTTTATACTCACAGGCTTAATCCTCTGCTAAACAAAGAGTTCAACAAATAGAAAAAAAAGATTACTGTTCTATAGGAGTACAGACAAGGAATATAAACATTAATAACATCTCAAAATTATCAGTTCACTCATAAATATTACTATTTTTGGTACTCTAGTTTCAAATAAAAGAAAATGCATATTTGTCTATGTACAACTGGCTTATCTCACTATGAATAATGTTCTTTAATTGCATCCATTTTGTGGCAAAAGACAGAATTTTATTCTTTTTTTATTGCCGAGTAGCATTCCATTGTGTATGTATACAACATTTTCTTTACAAAGTCTTCAATTGATGGACATTTGGGTTGATTTCATATCTTAGTTATTGCGAATTGAGCTGCTATAAAGATGAGGTTACAGATAATTCATTCATATGCTGATTTCATTTCCCTTGGGTAAATTCCCAGGAGTGGAATCATTGAATCATACCATAGATCTATTTTCAGGTTTCTGAAAAGTCTCCATACCATCTTCCATAATGGTTTATACTAGTTATTTTCCCACCAGCAGTGTATTAGGGTTACTTTCCTCCTACATCTTCACCAGTATTTTTTATTTTTTATTTCTAGATGATAGTTATTGTAATGGGGGTGAGGTGAAACTTCATTGTGATTTTCATTTTCATTTTCATATTGGTTACTGATCTTGAGCATCTTTTTATGTGTTCACCATTTATTTCATCATTTGAAAAAATGCCTGTTCATGTCCTTTGCCTATTTCTTCACTGGATTATTTCTGTTGTTGTTGTTGAGTTTTTTAACTCCTTATATACTTCAGATATTAGTTGCAAATATTCTCCCACTCTGTCAGTTCCCTCTTAACTTTGTTAGTTGTTTCCTTTGCTGTGCAGAAGCTTCTTAACTAGATGCTTTGTAGGCATTGATAACAGGGGCATTGGATGTGGAGTTCAACCCAGTATTGAGTTTCACAGGGTGTACTTAGTCCTGAGTTTCATGTTAAACTGTGGACTTAATTTATTATCTCTTCCCAAAATGGAAGGCATCTCTCTCCAGTCTATGTTGTCTGCAGCTGGGGAAGAGGTGATGCAGGCAAGTCTGTCTTTCCTGCCTTCTTCATGAACATTTTGTGTTAGTGTAAATCCAGGTACTATAGTCTCTTACTTGGTTTTCTCAGATCTTTTTCTTTTAGTCCTTTTACTTAGTATTTAATTAAATTAAGTCATTACAATCACAATCACAAATGAGGAAGTAAAGCATGAACTGTTAGTTACTGAATTGTGGGGTAGGGGCCAGAAATGTGGGGAGCACAGGAAGCGACTTTGGCACCAATATTCAGCATACTCGGCACATCAGTCTATGTTTTGAAGGGCGAGTTAAAGATTTGGCTTAGTTGAAATGAGTGTATTTAGTAGGGTACATAAAGAAAGGTAGAAGAGCACAGAATGACACATTCTTTCCCACCACTACTGATATTTAAAATGAAAATTTTGTCTCACATGAGGATATATCTTTGTGACTTAATTTTTTATAATCCAAGATTTTATGTCATAGCTCCAGTTCCATTTCCATTACTCTTTTATTTGTCTATTTCCACCCATTTTAAATCTATGATGTTAAATGTAAATTGGAATCAAATATATTATTATACATATCATATATTATATTATATTATATCAAATATATTATTATTTATTATAATATATAATATTATATATTGTTAATTTTAATAAGCTAATATTACATGTAGCCAACACAAACAACTGTTGCTTTTCATCAGAACTTGCTCTAAAAAATTCACAAAACTATGAGAGATATCTCTTTACAGTAATATCTTGATTTAGGGGACACTTTTATTCTTGTTTAACTTTCTTTTTAAAAAATAATAGATTAAAGAATTTTAATAATAATTTAATAACAATTTAATAATAATTTAATTTATTTAAATTTAATAAAAATAACTTTAATAGTCTATTTTTATTAATAAAAATAATTGTAAATTAATAATAAATTAAACCATTAACTCAATGTTTTAAAAAATAAATTAATGCCCACAATCACTAGTGAACAAGATATCATATTGTATTTGAGGCATTTCTCTTTTATTTTCAGTCTTATTTATTTAGCCTCAAAGTCAAGATTCTTTTTGCCTCCACCTTCATCTACATTACTGGATCTAGGAATTAGAAAGCTTAAATTTAATACTTGAATTTGGCCCTTTGCATCCTTGACACCTCAGCTGTTGTGATGGTAGTTTGCTATCTAAATAGCTGTTCAAATCCATGTTTTTTAAAACGATGATCACTGAAGGATCTCAACCATTATCTTGCTCTGCCTCCAACATTTTTAAAGAAACTTAGGTTCAAACTGTCAAGTCTTTTTGAAATATTTGGTTCCTTATTTTATAATTTTAGCAAATATTTACTAAATGTCCATTAGCTGCATATAAACCAGGCTCTCTGTATTCAAGGATTTAACAAATTAGAAAGGATGATAATTAGGTACCTCTGCTCTGCAAAATTATGATTTTCTAATTTCTTAGACTGTAGTTACCAAATTTCAAAATCATTAGAGAAAGGTATTTTTAAATCACATTTGGAGAACAGTAGTTTTAACAGTTTTCCTGTGTCTCCTCCAAAGAACAGATTGTATCCATGGCATTTTCATTTCAAGTGTATAATACTGGAAGGCATTGGATGGCTGCAGTTGAGGTGGGTAGAATAACTACTTAAAGACATACTGCTTTACCACATCGTTTGATGTTGCATAATTGAGGACTACTCACAAGCCATCAGGATCAAATCTAAATATAGGTGTGTGAAGTGACCTATCTTTAGGAGCAAAGTAGCTAGAAAGAGAATGAGTCCAAGCAAAGGTAAACATTGCTCCATATTGTTAGATTCATTTCTCTTGCCCATTCACAGTAGTACTTCCTTACTATGCATCCGTTTCGGTCAGTCATTGTTCCTTAATCCTGGATACACATTAAAAGCACCACTAGATATCGTTAAGAAATTACCAATATCTGGGTCCCAGACTAAATCTGTCAAAGCAGCCTCAAGATGCTTATGTTGCTAAATTTAGGCATCTATTGTCTCTATCCGAAGGCCTCTAGGTGATTCTGATATGCAGCTAGAGTGGAGAACAAAAGATTTAGGCCTTTCAGTTGCATAAGTTGAATTATATTTTCTGAATTATTTTTATAAAATTTATTTATTTGAAAGGCAGAGTTACAGAAACATGAAAGATTGAGGGAGAAATTTTTATTCACGGATTCACTCCCCAGATGGCCAAGTCTGGGCTGGGGGAAACCAGAATCCTGGAGTTTCATGTAAGTTTCAGGGGCCCAGGATTTGGGCATCTTCTACTGATTTCCCAGGTGCATAACAGGGAGCTGGATCAGAAATGGAAAAGCTGAGTCCTGAACTGACACCCAAATAGGATATCAGGGTTTCAGTCATCAGTCCAACCTGCTATGCCACAACACAGACCATGTGGGGAGCAACCGGACTAGACTGAGTTACTGGAATTAAGACTTATTCTATGCATCTGCTCTCCCACAATATGGCGCTGGGAGAGAAGTAAACAGCTTCCGCACAGCTGCCTCCAGTTCAACTAATAAACTGTAGGACTTGCTCCTGATTGGAGGAGAGCAGCGTACTCGGCGTGTGGGCAGCCGAGTTAGGATTGGCGGAGGAGGACTATAAAGGAGGAGAGAGACGGCATGCACCAGGAACATCTATGGGGAACATCTAAGGGAACCCGTGCAGCCCCCGAGAAAGCCGGCCGGCGGTGTGCCGCTCCCCTGCGGAAGTGGGGAAAGCGGCCAGGGGGAACTGCCCTTCCACGGAGGTGGAAGGGATAGTAGCCAACCCGGGAAGAACCAGCAGCAAACCCGGGGAGGGCCGAGCAGACGAAAGAACAGCGCAGGGTCCTGTGTCGTTCCTCCACGAAGACGGGGAACGACAAGACCACTTGAATGTTTTAGTAAGTATCTGGTTCATTTAAAATTTCTTAGATATGTGTTTCTTCTTTTGTCTTAGCAACCATTCTTTCATGGATAACAGTTAATACAAATTGTAAACTGGAACTGCTGCTGTATGTTCACTGTACATTTATTCTTACTTTTAGTTACATATACTCATCAAATCTTTACCCAGGTAAGAACATCAGAGAAGCTTATTTCTGATCAGGGTTATTGCAAAAAAGCACTGTAAAACTTTTGCTCTTGCTTACTATTTGGTAAAATGGAGTTCATATTTGTATTAAGCTTCCTCATAAGCATATTAGATTGAGTGATATTATCAGTATTAAGCTTACTAAAAATGTTGAAGATATTTTGGTTTTGTTACTACTCTTGTTGTCTTTGTTATTTAGCCATTTGTCTTTGATTAAAATGTAGAAATCACCAAATCTAATTCAGTGTTTGGGATTTATATATTGAAATAATTTTTTTTTTTTCTCTTTTCAAACTGAAAATGTTGACTTTGTGTTTGAAAATACTATTGGGTCACAGAGAAAGATGTTATGCTCAGAAATAATTTTTAATCAAATTGACTTATGCTTACTGATTTCCGAACCATCAGTTCTGAGAATGTAGCAGCTCTCCATAATTTTTTACTGAGGAAGCTCATCTATTTGGTTGCCCAAACTGGCAGCATTTGACTGCTCCTTCCAAAATGAAAAATGAAAAATGCTTTTGAATTTGCCAATAAAGAATGAGCTGCATTTTGGTTAGAAATCCAAGCCAATGTATACTTCATTAATTATCTGAAATTTGAAAACTCCCTTTTCTTTTATAATTTTTGAATACCAATGTTCATGAAATTCTTTATATTGTTGAATTTAAAAAAGTATATTTTGTGCCATATTATTATTTGTTGTTAGTCACAATTGCTCTATGTACATTATTATGTGTAAAAATGTTAATTTTTTTAGAAAAAACAGAGAGAGACGGAGATTTTTAATTTAATTTAATCTATTCTGACGTTGATAATTTAGGATTTTATTATGACTGAAGAATGAAATAATCATTTTCATAGATTAATATAAATATTGTAAGGCTTGCAACAAATACAGGAAGTTGTGATGATTCAAATTCCCCATTTGAAATGTGGATACCTAAGTCATCCATCTGTAGTCATATAATGTCTCTTTTTAACACACAGGCAGTTAAGTATTTCATATTTTTTTATATTTCTTATTTGTGGCTTATGGTACCAAATCTTATGATGTAAAACAAAACAATTTATGAACAGAGACTGCACTGTAATTCCCAAAGATATATCTTGAAAATATGTGCCAACTCTTGGAAAAGAAAGGGACTACACTAGAGTTTATGTATAATTCAAAACAGTCTCCTCACATCAATTCAGTATCCACCATTCAGAGAAATATTCATTTTATGTATAGAGGCCATTGTGTTGAAGTATTAAGCAATATTTGAATTGTAAGTAGTAAGAACTCAATTCAAAGTAGCTTAAATACAAGAGATTCTTCTTCATTGCTCTAGTGGAAAGTCCAAATGTGAATTTGATTTGCTTCATGAAACAAATCTTGAAATAATTCATCAAAGAAGATGTACCATTCTAATTTGCTAAATATGACTACAATTATGCCATGTTTTAGACATGGGCAGGAGATAAAGACCAGCTCTTTATCCAAAATATCTGAAATTGATTTCTCTAAGAGAGAATGTAGAGAACATCACTTCAATAGTAAGTGATACTGGCTCAATTCACAATAGCTAAGAAATGGAATCAAGCTAAATGCCCATCAACAGAAGACTGTTAAAGGATATGTACTCTGTGGAATATTACACAGTGATAAAAAATGAAATCTGGTCATTTGCAACAAAATGGAGGAATCTGGAAAACATCATACTGAGTGAAATAAGCCAGTCCCAAAGGGACAAATATCATATGTTCTCCCTGATCTGTGACAACTAATTGAGCACCTAAAAGGAAACCTATATAAGTGAAACTGACACTATGAGAAGCAAGGACTTGATCAGCCCTTGCCCTGTTGATGAACAGCTTACTATTTTATTCTTTTTAGTATTTTCTTATTCTACTTAATACCATTGGTTGAACTCTTTAATTAACACAGAATTATTATTTTTTTTGACAGGTAGAGTAACAGACAATGAGAGAGACAGACAGACAGAAAGGTCCTCCTTCTGTTGTTTCACTCCCCAAATGGCCACCACGGCCAGTGCTGCGCCGATCTGAAGCCAGGAGCCAGGTGCTTCCTCCTGGTCTCCCATGCAGGTGCAGGAGCCCAAGCATTTGGTCCATCCTCCACTGCCTTCCTGGGCCACAGCAGAGAGCTGGACTGGAAGAGGAGCAACTGGGACTAGAACCAGTCATCCATATGGGATGCCAGCACCCCAGGTGGAGGATTATCCAAGTGAGCCAGGGCACTGGCCCCGCAGAATTATTCTTAGGTATTTAAATCCAATTGAAAATTGATCCCTGTTAAAAATAAGAGTGAGAATAAGAGAGGGAGGAGATGTACAGCTCAGCACATGCTCCCTCGGACTTACCCTTAAGGTAATGCTAAAAATTTGCCAAGGGGCTCCAAATCCCATTATGTTGGCAGGCAACAATGCCATCTTACTAGTTAAAGAGATCAGTTGAAGTTCATAACTGATCATAATGATAGGATTAAGTGTCAAAGGGATCACACAAACAAGACTAGTGTCTGCTAATAATAACTGATAGAATTAAAAAGGAGAAAATGATCCCAATTTGGAAAGCAAGACACACAACAGACTTATAGAATGGAAATGTCCTAAATAGCACTCTAGCTTCAGAATTAGCCCTTAAGACATTTGGATCTGGTTAAAAACAGATGAGAGTATTTCAGGCATGGAAAGCCAAGACACCTAAATGAAAGATCTCTGTGAGTGAGATCCCAGTGGAAAGAAGGGGCCATCAAAAAAGGAGGTATCTTTCTCTGAAGGCTGGAGAGAACTTCCAATTTGACTATAGCCTTGTCTAAATAAGTTTGAACAAACTTATTTAGTTTGGCAAACTCAAGCGTCTTCCATAGCCTTGGCAGCTCATGACAAGAGCCTCGGGTGTGATCACTGATGCCATGAATAAGAGTGTCAATTGTTAAATCAACAACAGTAGTCACTGTGCACTTGCTCCCCATGTAGGACTTCTGTTCTTAATGTGTTGTGCTATGAGCATTAACAGTAAAACTAGTCTTCAAAAAAAAAAAAAAAACTACTTTAAACTTTGTGTGTCTGTTTGGATACAAACTTTGAAATCTTTACTTAGTATAGAGTTGATCTTCTCTATATAAAGATGATTAAAAATGAATCTTAATGAAGAATGGGATGGGAGAGGGAATAGGAGTTGGGATGGTTTGTGGGTGAGAGGGTGGTTTCTATAAAAATCGTAAGTGATGCTAGACAGGAAGAAAACTCTCCAACACAATGTAGTTGTAAAAAAATAAAAACAAAATCAAAAAATGTTGACCATATAGAACCAAAATATTAACTTTCTTATTTAAATTTACTGCTTAACTATATATTGTAATGTAATGCTGTTAAAATTCACTAGTGTGTTTTTCCACTTACAGTAGCAAATTATAGAAAGAATTTAAAAAATTCCAAAGATCACAGACATAGATTTTTCTTAATGTTTCACATGGATCAGATCCAAATAATGATGCTAATTTTGCAAAAACTCACAAATAGAGAAACAAAAGATTTTAGTGTACTTCTCAGCATGTAAAAAAAGAATTAAATATAATGATGTTTTGTGTTGCTCCTCTTTTCTTTATATGTCTCAGTTATCTCCTATTCCTCTTGTTTTCACTCATTTTTCTCTTCCCTAACAGTGTTCTTTGTCCTATTGTACTTGGAAAGAATTGCTCAGTAGGGAATGTAAGTTAGACTTTACAAAATAGAGGTTAGGACCTGTGCTGTGGTGAAGTGGGTTAAGCTGCCATTTTCAATGCTAGCATCGCACATGGGACACCAGTTCCTGTCCTGGCTGCTCTGTTTCCTATCCAACTCTGCTGATGTGCCCCTGCATGAAGTGCAGGATGATTCAAGTCCTTGGGCCCCTGCACTCGAAACTCAAAGGGGGCTCCTGACTCCTGGGTTCAGCCTGGCTCAGCTCAGGACATTGCGGCCATTTGGGGGAATGAAACAATCGATGGAAGATATGTGCATCTGTATGTTTCTGTTTCTCTCCATTCTTTTCTGACTTATTCTTTTCTCATGACATCTTGTCCATGATGATGTGTCTTGTCCCAGATTTAGGTCCTTATTACTGAAACCAATATGTTTTAGTCTTTAGTTTTTTTAAACAATTTTTATTGGAGAAACCCTGTAAGATATAGGTACCGGCAATGACTTCTTGGAAAAGACCCTGGAAGCACAGGCAGTCAAAGCCAAAATTAACATTTGGGATTGCATCAAATTGAGAAGTTTCTCTCCTGCAAAAGAAACTGTCAGGAAAGTGAAGAGGCAACAGACAGAATGGGAAAAAATATTTGCAAACTATGCAACAGATAAAGGGTTAATAACCAGAATCTGCAAAGAGATCAAGAAACTCCACAACAACAAAACAAACGACCCACTTAAGAGATAGACCAAGGATCTCAATAGACATTTCTCAAAAGAGGAAATCCAAATGGCCAACAGACACATGAAAAAATGTTCAGGATCACTAGCAATCTGGGAAATGCAAATCAAAACCACAATGAGGTTTCACCTCACCCCGGTTAGAATGGCTCACATTCAGAAATCTGCCAACAACAGATGCTGGCGAGGATGTGGGGAAAAGGGACACTAATCCACTGTTGGTGGGAATGCAAACTGGTAAATTCACTTTGGAAGTCAGTTTGGAGATTCCTCAGAAACCTGAATATAACCCTACCATTCAACCCAGCCATACCACTCCTTGGAATTTAACCATAGGGAATTAAATTGGCAAACAAAAAAAACTGTCAGCACTTTAATTTTTATTGCAGCTCAATTCACAATAGCTAAGACCTGCAACCAACCCAAATGCCCATCAACAGTAGACTGGATAAAGAAATTATGGGACATGTACTCTATAGAATACTATACAGCAGTCAAAAAAAGAAATCCGGTCATTTGCAACAAAATGGAGGAATCTGGAAAACATCATGCTCAGTAAAGTAAGCCAGTCCCAAAGGGACAAATATCATATGTTCTTCCTGAACGGTGACAACTAACCCAGCACCAAAAAGGAAACCTGTTGAAATGAAATGGACAATATGAGAAAAGGTGACTTGATCAGTGCTTGTCCTGATTGTTGATGAACAACTTAATACTTTATCACTTTTAGTATTTTTTTGTTCTACTTAATACTACTGGTTGAACTCTGTAACTAACACACAATTATTCTTAAGTGTTTACATTTAACTGAAAAGTGATCCCTGTTAAATATAGGAGTGGGAATAAGAGAGGGAAGAGATGTACAATTTGGGACATGCTCAAGCTGACTTACCTCAAATGGTAGAGTTAGAAACATACCAGGGGATTCCAATTCAATCCCATCAAGGTGGCATGTACCAATGCCATCTCACTAGTCCAAGTGATCAATTTCAGTTCACAATTGACCATAATGATAGGACAAAGAGTCAAAGGGATCACACAAACAAGAAAAGTGTCTGCGAATACTAACTGATAGAATTAAAAAGGAGAAAATGATCTGAATATGGAAAGGAAGATACCCAGCAGACTTAAAATGGCAGATGTCCTAAACAGCATTCTGGCCTCAGAATCAGCCCTTAAGGCATGTGGATCTTGCTGAAGAGCCCATGAGAGTATTTTAAGCATGGAAAGCCAAGACACTCTGGAAAAAAAAGGACCTAAATGGAAGATCTCTTTGAGTGAGATCCTAGTGGAAAGAACGGGTCATCAAAGAAGGAGGTACCTTTCTCTGAAGGGAGGAGAGAACTTCCACTTTGACCATGACCTTGTCTAAATAAGATCGGAGTCGATGAACTCAAAAGGCTTCCATTGCCTTGGCAACTCATGACAAGAGCCTAGGGAGATTACTGATGCCATAAGCAAGAGTGTCAATTTGTTAAGTCAACACAGGAGTCACTGTGCACCTACTCTTCATGTAGGATCTCTGTCCTTAATGTGTTGTTCAATGTGAATTAATGCTGTAACTAATACTGAAACAGTATTTTACACTTTATGTTCTGTGTGGGTACAAACTGTTGAAATCTTTACTTAATATATACTAAATCAATCTTCTGTATATAAAGAGAATTGAAAATGAATCTTGATGTGACTGGAATGGGAGAGGGAGGGGTAGATGGGATGGTTGCAGGTGGGAGGGAAGTTATGGGGGGGGAGCCATTGTAATCCATAAGCTGTACTTTAGAAATTTATATTTACTAAATAAAAGTTAAAAAATCCCATAAACCTCATTCTTAGTTTGTGGGTTGTAAAACATAGGGAGCAGATAGTAATTTAGGGGGGGGGGACAGCTGGTTGAGGTGACACTCAACTGAGTCATTAAGAGTACTTTGGCACTCTGGCCTCAGAATCATACTTTAAGGCATTCGGATCTGTCTACAAAGCCCATGAGAGTATTTCAGGCATGGAAACCAAGACACTGTGGCAAAAAATGACCTACATGAAAGATCTCTGAGTGAGAACCCAGTGGAAAGAATGGGCCATCGAAGAAGGAGGTACTTTGCTTTTAAGGGAGGAGAGAACTTCCACTTTGATTATGGTCTTATCTAAATAATGTTGGAGTTTGTGGACTTAGAGGCTTCCATAGCCTTGGCAGCTCATCACAAGAGCCTCAGGTGATCACTGACATCATAAATAAAAGTGTCAATTGTTAAATCAACAACAGGAGTCACTGTGCACTTGCTCCACATGTAGGACCTCTGTCCTTAATGTGTTGTACTATGATAATTAAAGGTCAAACTCATCTTCAAACAATACTTTATACTTTGTGTGGGTGCAAACTGTTGAAATCTTTACTTAGCATAGAGTTGACCTTCTGTATATAAAGATAATTGAAAAGAAATCTTAATGAAGGATGGAATGGTAGAGGGAGTAGGAGGTGGGATGGTTTGAGGTGAGATGGTGAGTATTGAGAAGAACCACTATAATCCAAAAGTTGTAGTTGTACCTATGAAATTTATATTTATTAAATAAAATCTGTTAAACATTATAATTAAAAATTATTAAAATTATTATTAAATTATTAAATTAAAATTATTAAAATTAGTCTTAAAATTATAATTAAAAATGTCATGTATTTTATATATACAGATTTAGGGGCATAGCAATATTTCCTGTCCTACCCTCCTCCAGCCCATGATCCCATCCTCCCTCCTCCTTCTTTTCTTATTCTTTCTTTTAACTTTTACAATGACATGCTTTCAGTTTAGCTCTGGTACTCAAATCTGCGTGCTCTATGTATAAGTGCTTTAGTGGGTATTGGGCCATCCAGGGAGCTTCATTCACTTTACAGGATCAAAAATTTCTACCAGCAACTGATTTGCGTGCATGTGTGCATGCTGTGAAGAGAGAAGGTTAAAAGTCCCTTTGGTAGCAATCAGTCTAAAATGAAAGCCATTTTTGCCTTTGGATAGGCCCTGAAACTTCTCATGTAATGGTGTTAAACATCCCCCCAGACAACAGTTTCTTGGAACACTAGTATTTACTTAATTAATATTCCAAATCTGAGAACACTTGATGTCTTATTCATCTTCCTGCCCCAACATTGCCCCCTCTTTTGGGCCCTTCCTGAGACATTCTGCATTAACTATGTAGCATGAGAAAGATTACAGAAGAGAACAGCATCATCAAATGAAGAAGTGGATTTTTGGTGGATTCTCCACCACACTGCACAAAGTGCATTGACTCTCTTGAAATAAGAAAATAAAGTAAATAATTATGTACATTAAGAATCAATTTGCAGATCTTAATGTGGGCTTCTGCCTCATAAAATATTTGATACATCTTAAAAGCTAGGTCTTTATTCCTGATACTTAATGCTTTGAATAACTCATATATTGGCTAACTAAAAATGCCTTAAACTAGATACATTAAGAGATCAATTTCCTGAACTCATTATTTAGTTTATGTTTTATGTATTAATATTAATTATTTTCCTTCTTGCACCCAAGAATTTCTCTGTATATTGGATGAGTGATACAATCTCTCTTTTATGTCATATGGAAAGTTTTATCATCTTAGAGCTGTGCCTTACCACATTTCTGTGATGATATTGCCATTGTTATTATTTTTGGCCTCACAGAATTAAATGTAGATTTTTTTGTGACTTTCAGTTACTTCTAGTTGTTTTGTAATGCTCTAGACCTTTCACTGTACTATGAATTTCTCTGACTTCCACCAAAAACCTTATCATCCCATTTTTTAAAAAATTAGACTTTTCCTTTCCATAACAAGAGAATCACCATATGGTGTTAAAAGGATGTCATTTTCAATTCCCATGTGAATATTTGTGTTTCTTTTCAAATATATTACTTACATAGCACTCAGTTAAGTGCTTCACTATTCTCATTTATTATTCATAATGCTCCCAGTTGTTAAGGGGTATTGCATACTTGATTTTCACCTTAGGGAAATGGTGTAACAGAAAAATGAAATCAAGTCTTCTGAATAAATTAATTTAGTAAGCTACGATATTGACTTTTCCTTGGATAGTGGGTGACTCCAAATTCCCTATGTTTTCTATCCTTGCAAGTATCCTTAGTTCTAAGTTTATCTTAAACTTGAATTTATTAATGGGTAACAAATAACTCCTTTCTACCTAGTAAAAAATGGAAGTTAATTTTTTAGGTCTAAGTGTGAGATTATGATTTTATTATATTTACTGGGAATTCAGGAGTAATTATTCAGGCTCCATCAACAGACATAAAGGGATCTTCAATTTAAAAAATTTAAATTTAAAATGCAGTTAAAATAATTGCATGGAAACCATTTCTAGCTAATCAGTTGTTTCTGTTGAAGAAAATGATCATGCGTTGTTATATATATATAATCACATAATAACAAAGGTTTAAAACATAATATAATTTTTCTTATGTTCTTAGTATCATGTATTTTCAAATTTTAAAATATTTCACTGACAAAAAATTTCAAGTGTAAAGTGTGATGATTTGCTGTTTGCATGCACTGTGAAATGATTACCACAAATTAACACATTCATCACCATGAAGTTACCATTGTGTGTGTGTATAGGAAGGATACTTGACATCTGCACTAACCAGACTTCCAGGAAACAATGCAATGTTGTTAACTATAGCCACCACATTGTGTGGGGAGCAGCCCGGACTGGACTGAGTTACTGGAATTAAGACTTATTCTATGCATCTGCTCTCCCACAATATGGCGCTGGGAGAGAAGTAAACAGCTTCCGCACAGCTGCCTCCAGTTCAACCAATAAACTGTAGGACTTGCTCCTGATTGGAGAGCAGCGTACTCGGCGTGTGGGCAGCCGAGTTAGGATTGGCGGAGGAGGACTATAAAGGAGGAGAGAGACGGCATGCACCAGGAACATCTAAGGGGAACATCTAGCTGAAGGAACACCTGTGCAGCCCCCCAGAGAGCCGGCCGGCGGTGTGCCGCTCCCCCGCGGAAGTGGGGAAAGCGGCCAGGGGGAACCGCCCTTCCACGGAGGTGGAGGGGATAGTAGCCAACCCGGGAAGAACCAGCAGCAAACCCGGGGAGGGCCGAGCAGACAGAAAGAACAGCGCAGGGTCCTGTGTCGTTCCTCCACGAAGAGGGGGAGCGACATAATGGTGCCGTGACTCGGATATGAAGCCTAGGCAGGGTTTAGTGTCGTTCCTCCACGAAGAGGGGGAGCGACAACATTGTGCATTAGATCCCCAGAATTTGTTTATGTTATAACTGGAAATTTGTATCCTTTGATCAATATCTCCCCAATATTCCTACTCCCTGACCTGGGAAAATCACTGTTCTTTTCTCTGCCTCTATTATTCCAATTTTTTTTTTAGATTGTATTTTTCTTTTAGTGACTGGCTTATTTCACTTAGTTTAATATGGTCTAGGTTCATCCACATTGTCAGAAATAGTAAGATCTCCATTTTTGTGACTGAATTATATTACATCGTATCTGTCATATTTTCTTTATCCATCAACGGTCATTCATGTTGTTTCTCTATCTTGGCTGTTGTGAAGATGGTGCCCTGGAGGTGTGGATGTCTTTTTGAGATACTGATTTCCTTAAAGGAAATGAGTATAACATGTTATTTGGAAAGAAACGTCCTGGACTGGAATAATGAGTGCGGTCATGGTTATAGTTGTGTGAGCTCAAACTGCATGACCTCACAATTCCCTTATCCACAGTTTAGGGATAGTAATTGTTGCTGTATGATAATCGAAAGAAAGAACACATTATGGGTCCTTTGCAAAATGAAGTACTTTACAATTTCAATCATTATTAACTTTTCCCTCAAATTGTACTTTTTTTCATAGGTGCTAGTAGAACTTACCTAATTATACTCAGCAGGAATGTTGCCTGCTTACCAGAGTCTTAGCAAGGATGAAACTAGTAATAGGGAAGAAGCTTGGAAGGACAAAATATTTGAGTGTTTCCTATATGAGTGTTCATGAAAATTCAGTTCTAATTTATTTTCTGATGATGCTGTCCTTGCAATTATAGCCTTGTGCTTATTTTCAAGGCTATTTTAATTTGTCCCTTTATATCAATATCAATGTTGCTTTCTTCTGACAATGGTCTCACATAAATAAACCATTCGGTAGCAAAATTTTATGTGGGGTAATAATAACAACAGAACAATGACCTATGATTTTCCTGGCATGTGTTATTTAAGTCTGTTTTGTCCTCACAGGTTTCATATACATACACACATGTTTGCATGTTTATACGGATATTGTAAGTATAAATACATGTATATACGTTGTGTGTGTGTGTGAGTATGTTTGATACTAAAGCACAGTATAAAACGTAATTTAGTAGTAGTTGTAAGTCAGCCAGGGTGGAAATCCTGTTTCAACTGTGGAATAGTTGGCAGGACAAAATCCTTCAAACTTTTCTTACAAAAGAAAATTAATTTCCCAGTCAAGGTAGCTGAAAAGCAGGGCCTGAAGAATTTATTTCTTTTCTCCTTCCCTGTCTAGAAACAGTTTCAGTCACAGAAATGCATCATGTCCAGGATTAAGGGAAGCATTATTCTACCTCACTCAACATGAGAAAAATCTTCCCAAGTCTGATACTGCTGATCGCTCACGTTTCTGCTCTTTTTTTTTTTTTTTTAAACTTGACAGATTGAGTTGGACAATGAGAGAGACAGAGAGAAATGTCCTCCTTCCGTTGGTTCACCCCCTAAATGGCCGCTATGGCCGGCGCTGTGCCAATCCAAAGCCAGGAGCCGGGTGCTTCCTCCTGGTCTCCCATGCGGGTGCAGGGCTCAAGCACTTGGGCCATCCTCACTGCTTTCTTGGGGCCACAGCAGAGAACTGGACTGGAAAAGGAGCAACTGGGACTAGAACCTGGCGCCCATATGGGATGCCTGCGCCATAGGTGGAGAATTAACCAAGTGAGCCATGACGCCGGCCCCCCACTTTTCTGCTCTTTCTCATTGCTCCTCATCAATGGGAAAATGAAGTTGTTAATTGATTTTATTTTTTTTCACTTTCAGTTTTCATATATCAAATATTATGGTTTTGTTAGGAATAAAACCAGAGAGATGATAGTTGAGTTTAATTCAAGAAATTCCATGAAGTATAGTTTTTCATTTTCTAAGAAATATAAAGTAGATTATTGACTCAATTCATTCAAATGTAGATGAAAGGTGTGATTTTAATTTTTATATGAATGATAGAATATAATATGTGAATTACATGGATTTAAATTTAGTCAGATAACCTTTTAATAACATAATCTAGAATTTTGAATGTGCTCAACTCCCAGTGAATAAAAATCAAGTGAGCTCTCTCTCCCACACACTCTGTTTATATTTGCATACTTATTTATATACTTTATATGGGAATATGCACCTATGTGTGTGTACACATATGTGTATGTATGTGTATGTATGTATAATCTATTTATAAAAGAAGTGCTCTAAAGAAAAGATATATTTCCAGTTTAAATTTAATCCAAATCGAGGTTACTAGGAGCAGAAAGTGATTCTAATTTGTTAATGGTATTAAAGAAAAGCTAAAAATTCTAGGAAACTATTAGTAAAATTGCTTTGTTGTTTTATCTTGTATGTTGTATTATGCATGTGTACATATTGTACATCTACATAGGAAAATGTATTAAGAGCTCTGTCTTAGTTGGTTTATAAATGAAAGATTGCTCATGAATTTAAACTGCTAAAATTAAAAAAAATAAAAAATTTAAACAGTTTTTCAAAAATTTATATGAGGCAAACAAATTTCATGTATTTCATATATACAGATTTAGGAGCCCCAACCTTTCCTTCTCCTCTTTCTTATCAGCCTCTTCGAATGAGCAAGAAAAAATTCCTAAAATTACACATTTATATATCAGTATACATATTAGACATAAAGATACACATCTTAGAATTCAATGTGTTTTAAAATTTCCTTTCAATGTTGTAAAAACATTCAACTTGGCATTCTGAGGTTCCTCTCATTGCCTTATTTTCTTTCTTTTCTTTTTAAAATCCATAAAGCACATGGTAGCCCCCCACCCCGATTTATGTATTTATTTATTTTTGTTGGAGAGAAGTCTGGAAACATGCAAGGCTGTTGGAGAATAAGGCAAAAAAAAAAAAAAAAAAAACCGTATTGACACTTACACTACCCTGTAACCAGAAAGCAAAAAAGTTTTAGAAATAAATGACTGCTGAGGACACAGGATGTTCCAAATGAGCACATCTAAGGCCTCATCATCAGAGAGTGAATCTTCGATGATCTTTCTTTTTTCTGCAAATGATAAATGTGGTTACATAAGAATGCTAATGTGAAAGACTTTTCTTTTTCTTCTCAGATGGTGATAATTGGGGAAGAAAAAAGAAATGTGAGTGTACTTTGTAATAGGAACTACATTCCATGGCAAAGTAATTGCATATAATTATCCCTTTCTTTTCAGTTTCCAAATTTGATTTTATGTAAATCGGATAATTGTCAAACACAGATTCTCGTGATGATAGTAAAAGAATCTTCTTTTATATTCTTTCTAGAATAGCATACCTGATATATATATATATATATATATATACACACACACACACGTAAAAAATATGTGTGTGTGTGTAAATGCTCTGATGTTTAACCTTCTCTTTGTAGTTGATAGCAGTGACTTGGTCAGCTTCTTTTTAACATTTCTGTATTTTAATTGACCCCTCTAAGTGAAAGAGATGATTATAATTTCTAAATGGACATTTAATAAGAAGTAATTTAGTATTGATTTGAAGTGTGATTACTCATTACTAACTTCCAACATAAGACTAGCTTTGAAAAATGTCTCTACTTGTGCATCGAAACTTTACTTCTCAGCTCTCTAGAACAGATCTGCTCTCAGGCACTTGGTCTGATTATAAGTGAACTTGTTCTAAGGTATATCAGATCTCTTAGTTGGTTCAGAAAAATGTGTTTACCATACACACTTGGGCAGAGATGATCAAATACTGAATGTTTGGGCTCCTAGAATGTAGGCTAACCTCTTCTGTACCTAAGGCCAATATCCATTATCTCTCTGTGTCAATCGAAGCCCAATGTTTGTAAATATCCTTATTTATATTAATATGAAAACATTGACTTTTAATATAATAATTGTATGCAAGTATATATATTTTCAGATAATAGTTTTATTGAGATATAATTCATATACCATAAATGTAACCGTTTTAACAAGGACAAAGAAGTAGGTTTTAGCATATTTGCAAAGTTGTGTGATCATCACTACTACCTAATTCTGGACCATTGTTATCATCCCCGAAAGAAGCCCCTTACCCATTGGCATTCATTCTTCAGTCTCCTTTTATTCAGGCCTTTGACAAACACTAATCTATTCTTTCTCTAGATAGATTTACCTATTCTGGACATTTTGTATAGATAGAAACATGCATTATCTGGTCTTTTGTATCTGGTTTCTTTTTACATATCACACTGGTTTTAAGGTTCATCTATGTTATAGCATATATGGTACTTTATTACTTTTTAAAAAAATATTTTATTTATTTATTTGAGAGGTAGAGTTACAGACAGTGAGAAGGAGAGACAGAGAGAAAGGTCTTCCTTCTGTTGGTTCACTCTCCAAATGGCTGCAATGGCCCATCTGAAGCCAGGAGTCAGGTGCTTTTTTCTGATCTCCCATGTCGGTGCAGGAGCTTAAGTATTTGGGCCATCTTCTACAGCTTTCCTATGCCAAAACAGAGAGCTGGATTGAAAGCAAAGCAGCTAGGACTAGAACTGGCACCCATATGGGATGCTGGCACCATAGGTGGAGGATTAACCTACTGTGCCACAGCGCCAGCCCCACTTTATTACTTTTTTTTTTTTTTTTTTTTTTTGGACAGGCAGAGTGGACAGTGAGAGAGAGAGAGACAGAGAGAAAGGTCTTCCTTTTGCCGTTGGTTTACCCTCCAATGGCTGCCACAGCCGGCGCACGGTGCTGATCCGAAGCCAGGAGCCAGGTACTTATCCTGGTCTCCCATGGGGTGCAGGGCCCAAGGACTTGGGCCATCCTCCACTGCACTCCCAGGCCACAGCAGAGAGCTGGCCTGGAAGAGGGGCAACTGGGAGAGAATCCGGTACCCCGACCTGGACTAGAACCCGGTGTGCCGGCGCCGGAGGATTAGCCTATTGAGCCACGCGCTGGCCTTTACTACTTTTTAAGACTGAATAATAATCTACTGTATGGATACACTGAGTTTGATTATTATTTATCCATTCATCAGTTGATGGACATTTTGCATTGTTTTGTTTTTTAACTGTTGTAAAATATTCTGTTATTAAAATTTTTGTAAATGCTTTTGCATGACACATATTTTCAGTTCTCCTGGGTATGCACTCAGGAGCAGAATTGTTAGGTCATATGGTAACACTATGTTTACATCTTGAGGTCCTGCAAAATAGTTTTCTAAAGCCTCTGCAACATTTTGCATCCCCACAAGCTGTGCATGAAGAATTAAGTATGCTTCAATAATTTATTTAATATTTTATAAAATATTAAGAGAAGAACCCTTGTGTAAATTATAGTATATTTTTATTTTTATCTGACACATGTAATAAATCTTATATTACATTCTTTAAAAGGCGTTATAAAGTTATTACAATTAGTTTATGGAGAAACAAACATTTCCACAGAATGTTCATTATAACAAGAAATTAAACATACACGTTTTTTTAAAAGACTTATTTATTTATTTGAAAGACAGACTTATGGAGAGAGAAAGAGGAGGAGAGAGAGAGAGAGAAAGAGAGCTTCCTTCTCCCCAAATGGCCATAATGGCTAAGATG
The DNA here is from genome assembly GCF_964237555.1 of Oryctolagus cuniculus. NCBI lineage: Eukaryota > Metazoa > Chordata > Mammalia > Lagomorpha > Leporidae > Oryctolagus > Oryctolagus cuniculus. The sequence goes on along the minus strand of NC_091435.1, from coordinate 60,285,677 downwards.
GTAAGATCAAAGCCAAGAGTTAGGAGCTTCCTCTAGGTCTCCCACGTGGCTGCAGGGGCTCAAGCACTTGGGCCATTTTCTGTTGCTTTCCCAGGTGCATTAGCAGGGAACTGGACTGGACGTGGAGTAACTGGACTTTAACTGGCACCAATATGGGATGCTGGCATCACAGGTGGCGGGTTTCCCTGCTATTCTTTAATGGTGGCCCCTAAACATTCAATTTTTAACACAGTGAAATCTTTGTCAAAGTATAAACTCCACTTGGCTAAACTGATTCAAATAATCATATTCAATATGTGATTTGTTTTAGATTTATTTATTTTTGTTTGAAAGAGAGAGAGAGAATATCTTTCATCTGCGGGGTTTACTTCCCAAATGGCCACAAGGGGGATCTGAGACAATTCAAAGCCAGGAGCCAGGAGCTTCTTCTGGGTCTCCCATGTGGGTGCAGAGGCCCGAGCACTTGGACTATCTTCTGCTGCTTTACTAGGTGCATTATTGGGTAGCTGGATCAGAAGTGGATCGGCCAGGACATGAACTGGCACCTACATATGATGCTGCATTGCTTTTGGTGGCTTAACCCACTAAACTATGAGGCTGGCCCTCCAATATGTTTTTTTTTTAAACTAGGAAAGAAAAGAAATGTTTTTGACATTTTCTTAGATTAATGATTCTAGGAGAGACTCTAGAGATAATATACTTATAAAATTATTTAGATGTTTACTATTGATATGCTCGCAAAAGTTCACTGAAACTTACAGCCAAGAGTTCGTTTTTGATTTGTGTATAATATCAAAATCAGGAACAAAATCAAGCATAAGTTTATTTTCAATACACTACTAATAAAGTAATATAGCCATATAATTTCACACAGAAATGTCATCAACAGTTCGATTTATGTCACTATATAAATAGATGGTAGAGAAAAGGACACAATAGAAACCATAATATGTTAGATAATAATTGAATATATATACTTATGTATATAATATGCAGTCACAGTGATTTTTCCTGGCCAAAGTCACTAGAAATTGTAAAGAACAAGTATTCTTTAGAACAAGGTTAAGGGAATGTGAGCAGTGATTTTCATTTTTCACTTGTACCTTTTTAGTAGAGTGTAAACTTTTCTAACCCTATAGATTGTATTTCTTATATTCTCTCCACCCTTCAAGAAATACAAATAGGATTATCTGATATTTAATTTTATCCATTGTATTTTAAAGAAAAAGCTATATACAAGATATAAACAAAAAAAAAGCTTCATGATGTAATGTCTGACACAAAGCTGGTATCAAAAGCAAGGTAGTTATTATGGGGTAGGATCATATGGCCATGTCCCATTGGGCATGTCTCAGCATAGTGATAACTAAATAAAGTAGTAGAACCACAACACTGGTTATAGTAAAGTTCAGGAGTCATTTGGGGAGTTGAAGGTCCTTTTAGGAATAGGCTTGACTCATCAACAACTGTACCATTCCTGGCTTGTGTCTCAGTAGCCTACGGCTAAAGTCCAGAGGCTCACTTGGAGACTGTGCAATCAATTGAACACAGGTAAAGCCAGATACCTGAGAAAACAAAGTCTTCAGTGTTCTCTGAGGATTTTTATTTATTTATTTAATTTTAATTTTTTATTAATTTTTTTGACATATAAAATTTGACAGTGAGAGAGAGAGAGAGAAGTTCTTCCTTCCATTGGTTCACCCCCAAATGGCCGCGTATCCGAAGCCAGGAGCCAGGTGCTTCCTCCTGCTCTCCCATGTGGGTGAAGGGACCCAAGCACCTGGGCCATCCTCCACTGCCCCCCCAGGCCACAGCAGAGAGCTGGACTGAAAGAGGAGCAACCAGGATTAGAACCCGGCACCCATATGGGATGCTGGTGCCACAGGTGGAGGATTAACCAAGTGAGCCATGGCACCGGCCCCTTAAAATTTTTTTAAAATTTATTTTGAAAGCGTTAGAGAGAGGTAGAGACAGAAAGAGAGAGGTCTTCCACCCACTGGTTCACTCCCCAAATGTCTGCAATTGCCAGAGCTGAGCCAATCAAAAGCCAGGAGCCAGCAGCTTCTTGCAGGTCTCCCTCATGAATGCAGAGGCCCAGGGACCTGAGCCATCCTCCGCTGCTTTTCAGGTACATTAGCAAAGAGCTGGATTGGAAGCCTAGCAACTGGGACTTAAACTGGTGCCCAAATGGAATGTCCACACCACAGGCTGGGGCTTTAATCCACTGCGCCACAACACTAGCCTCTCTCTGAGATTTTTGAGTGGAAGGGTCAGAGAGGAAAATGGCACTCCAATTGAGAATTCAGAAAATTGTGCTCTCCTCCTGTCCCATAGTTAATTTGACTCTCAAGCAGTCACCATTCAGTATTTGTGATGACTTATTAAATACCTCAATCCCTAACTGATTGTAGTTAAATGCTTTAGGGACGCTCCCCTAACTGTATTAGAACAGAAGTCCCAAGATTGCCTAGAAAGGGGTACGTAGAACTAAGGTAACAATACGGACTCATGAAGATGGGTGTGGTGGAACTAGGATCAAATTGTAATTTACATGGGTTTATTTTCTGTGCACTATGGCACCTTCCCCAAGGAACACTGATTTCCTACTCCTTGCAGTTTCATTGTGCAAACGTATTGATACTGATGTATTAGAGTATGGTGCTCCATGGAGTGATGTTGTACACTGCATCCCCTCACCACTCAGGGCACGTTTGGCAAAATCATCTAGTCACAGTTTTGATAGTGACAACAGGCAGCCGTTACTAGTATCTAGTACATAGAGGTCAGGGCTTCAGCTAAAACAAGAATCCTACAATACACAGCCAACCCTCCCACAAGAAAGAAAGATCCTGCTCCAAATGTCCACAATGCTGCAGTTGTAAAATATGAGATTTACATATTCAAAGACTCTTTAGAAAGCCTTGTTTGAAATGTAGGCAGGAAATTTCTCAGCCAAATCTAGATCTCATTCTGCATGTATGCATCAGTATGTTTTTGTGTGTATGTATGTGTGTATTTGGGGGGAAGCGTGGAGTACTTGGGCAATTCCATGAAAAGGTTTCCTTCACTGGGCTAGTGTGAATATGAACTCAAAGGGGCTCTTCCAAGCTACAAGCAGGGCTTCAAAGGGAATCAATTATAGAGCAGCAGGCAAGGCAAGGCCAGGCTGTGAACAGTTTTTTTTTTTTTTTTTTTTCTTATTTCCATCTTCTCTCCCTCTGATTTCCTCCTACTTGTTTCTCCCTTCTGACACAGTGCCTTCTCTTCTTGTGAACCTTTCCCAGGTTTGCTCTCTTTCTCTTCCTCTGCACCTTTCTGTTTTTCCTTTTATTCTTCAGATTTCTCTTTCTTTCACATACTAACAAAGCTAAAGCATAAGATAAGGCTTTGTTGTGTTTAATGAATACAAACTAAGCTCTCATTTTATATTAAGAGAAAAAACTAATTTGTGTTCTTTTCAATTGTAAGGATAGATCACTGTACTTTATTCCCCTCCCCCTGAAAATGAAATGGGGTATCTTCATGGGTCACCCAGATGAACAGATTTCCACATAAATATTTGTGGAATTTAATGAAAGGTATGGCTTTGTGTACCAATTTCTAGATCCTTACCAATTTTTATCTTTTAATTTAAATGCACACATATAACAGATGCGCATTCTGAGATCTAGAGTGTATTATTGATGGTGCAATTAAGCCCTATTCAGAACTAATGATGACATCACTATGGGCATGAAATCTTTTTACTGCCTCAGATTCGAACAGAGGTAGCCATTAATTTCTCCTATTTATTGGACCATCATTGGCTGCAGATTTCTGATATTTGTCTCAAATCTTATCCCAAAACCTGAAGGAATTTATAGGCTTAATTTTTGCAACCCTTATGGTCCTTGAACAGGTTCTAAGTAGTTACAAGTCCCTAATCTTTAGAATGTACTTAAAGGTTTGAAGTATATTTCGCCTTTGCATAATGGGAAAAGCAAATAATTACTGGCAATCTTGCTTTCTGGAGACTTGTGTCTGCCAGACTAAAGCTGCTCTGAAGTAGGGACCAAATTGTCCAGATTTTACTGTGCAGTATTCTGGGGTTACACACATGCTCACGTCTCAGGGGCTATTGGCCTTTTACTGGTTGAAAATGCATTGTGTTTGTAACAGGCTATGCTTTGATTATGAATTTGAAAATCAAGTGTTTCATTCTTTCATTTTCATGATGTCATGCAAACCTCAGCACCTTCAGCCAGAATTTTTTAAAAATACTGATTTATGATATAGTGACAGGGGTGGGGTGGGGTGGGTGGGCAGAGAGACAGACTGTGTTGTTCGTGCTCCCATTCACTTGTTCATTTCCCAATCCCCACACAACACAGTGGGGCTGGGACTAAACTGGGAGTGAGATCTCAATCCAGGTCTCCCACGTGGGTGGTAGGGAACTCATTACCTGAGCCATCATCTGCTGCCTCCAATACTCTGTGTTGGCAGGAAACTGAAGTCAAGAGCGGAGCCAGGATTCAAACCCAGGCACTGATAAGAGATGCAGGCATTGTAACCAGCAGCTCATCTATTGTGTCAAATGTCTGCCCTGGCGCCGGATTCTATCCCGGTTGCCCCTCTTCCAGGCCAGCTCTCTGCTATGGCCAGGGAGTGCAGTGGAGGATGGCCCAGGTGCTTGGGCCCTGCACCCCATGGGAGACCAGGAAAAGCACCTGGATCCTGGCTCCTGCCATAGGATCAGCGCGGTGCGCCGGCTGCAGCGGCGGCCATTGGAGAGTGAACCAACGGCAAAGGAAGACCTTTCTCTCTCTGTCTCTCTCTCTCACTGTCCACTCTGCCTGTCAAAAAATAAAAATAAAAAAAAAAAAAAATGTCTGCCCTGGGCTAGACAATCCTTAAGTTGGCTATTGCAGTTGGAGCGATGTCAGGTGGAAAATACCCATGGAAGTAGTGTTTAGTTCAGTCCTAGTTTCAGGAACACTAAAATATGTTGTCACTCTCAGGCTGCTAGGTGGTTAAATGTACTAGGTTAGAACATCTAAAAATAAATGGGGGAAATGTCATGTAGGGATGACCTTTTGAAAGAAACTTTCCATATCTGAAACCTAAAGTAACTGACAGAGCGCGTGCACCATAGGGGTCTGACAAGAAAGCATTAAAAGGCATCCCTGCTGGATGAGGGTAGGCTTTCATTTATTTTTTTCCACTGCTAATTGATGACTTTCACTATTGTTTTAAAAGAAATCTTCTTAAGGTCAAAGAATTTGAAGACTGCTCTTCATGTACAGAAAGAATCTGACAGCAGGCATATACAGAACACAGGCACATCCCTTTTGTATCTATATCTTACCCAGAAATTGTACTTTATGAATATATTCCATCTATTTTTTCACTAGGATCCTTTTTAAGAACTTCACTTCAGACGTTTTCCAGCCTAAACTAAATGTTCCACGTTACATAAAGCTTGTCGTCTCTCTCCCCTCCCACCCTAGCCCCACTTGGAACACTAATGGCAGTTTTTGTTCCACTTTAGGTAATGAGCAGGAGGAGCTGCAGGTTTCAAGAGGGATTGTGTTATCAGTTGACAACAACAATGAAAGGGAACCTGGACTCATTCCCTGTTTCCTTTTAACTACTTCCTGGAAAGGCTACCTTGTCGCCATTAATGGGTCTCAGAGAGATACAAATAGTAGTCCCTGGTCAGTATAGTTTAGGCATATTAAATTATATATAAGATTTTAAAGGAAATATTGATTTCTCTTTTCAGGTGTTGGGGAAAAAAGCAGCAGTTCTCCAGTTCAGAGGATAAGATCCTCGTGTTAAAATGAAAACAGGACAAACCCTTTGTTTGCCAGGCACTAATGCTGTGCATGTGCCTATTTAAAAAATTATTTAAGGAATACAAACTTCATGTATTTCATGTCCACAGTTTTAGGAACATAGTGATACTTCCTACCTTCACCTCCCTCCCACCCACACTCTCATTCTTCCTCCTCCTTCCTCTCCTAATCCCTCTCTTAATTTCTACAATGATTTACTTTCAGTTTACTTTATACTCATGAGATTAACCCTGCGATAAGTAAAGAGTTCAACAAATAGTAAAAAGGTAAAAACTAACACTATTCATGGCTGTAAACACTCAATCATAAAAAAGAACGAAATCTATCTTTTGCAACAAAATGGATGCAAATGGAAATCATTATGCTTAGTGAAATAAGCCAGTTCCAAAAAGACAAATACCATCCGTTTTCCCTGATCTGTGGTAACTAATAGAGTACGAAAAATGTAATACATAGGAGTGAAAATGACATTTTGAACTTCTATGATTGTTTACAGCATGCACTTTTTTTTAAAGATTTATTTTATTTATTTGTAAGAGTTATAGAGAGAGGTAGAGACAGAGAGAGAGGTCTTCCTTCCGCTGGTTCACTCCTCAGATGGCTGCAACGGCCGGAGCTGAGCTGATCCGAAGCCAAGAGCCAGGAGCTTCTTCCAGGTCTCGCATGTGGGTACAGGGGCCCAAGGACTTGGGCCATCTTCTACTGCTTTCCCAGGCAATAGCAGAGAGCTGGATTGGAAGAGGAGCAGCCGGGACTAGAACCGGTGCCCATATGGAATGCCAGCGCTTCAGGCCAGGGCTTAACCTGCTGAACCACAGTGCCAGCCCCAGCATGCACTTCTTGAAACAGGCTATGCTGGTAGACAGAGAGACTCTTGATCTCTATGTGGATTTTGCCCATCACCGTTCTGACTTGAGCAAAAACATTTCTCAAAGATCTCTGACTATGACCTTACTCAGTGTTGAAAAGAGAAGGAGAGAATGCCCTTATCCACTTTCACAGGAACTCCTTGTAGTGGATTAATTCTCTATACCACAACAGTAGCCCCACTGATTATTATTTCTTATAATATTGTGTTTGGATTTTCTAGAATCATAAACTTCACATTGTTTTGTAGTTGTATGTCTGAATGGGTCAGATTCATGCACACACAGATTGTTGCTTCTTTACTCTAGATTCAATCATTCAGAGAAATGCTTGGAACGTACTTAGTGTTTACTCAATATATTATTCAGGTGTTGACCAGCCTGCCATTTATTCCATTTGTAAAAACATTGTCACCTCTAGTATTACTCAGCATTTTATATTGCTTTGTTGAAATCATTTCATTTTGCAAATTAAAAATACAATAAGATACAAAGAAAAAATCATATACCTGTCATCCTGTTACCTTGAAAAAAAGTTATTTTTTGAGTTTCAATGATTTATTGAATATGATTAAAAATAAAAACAAAATAATACATCAGGCTGTAAAATTATGAGCTTCTGTGTATCTAAAAACCACTATGAACATAATGAAAAATGAAACTTATAGAAAATGAAAAATATTTGAAATGTATATAAAGTGAGTGATACCCAAAATATGTTAAAAACTGCAACTCAAAAATAAAACAAACCGGGGCCTGCACTGTGGTGTAGTGGGTAAAGCCGCTGCCTGTAGTGCTGGCATCCCATATGGGCTCTGGTTCAAGTGCCGGCTGCTTCATGTCTGATCCAACTCTCTGCTATGGCCTGGGAAAGCAGTAGAAGATGGTCCAATCCTTGGGCCCGTGCACCTGCGTGGAAAGACCAGGAGGAAACTCCTGGCTCCTGTCTTTGGATCAGTGCAGCTCCAGCTGTTTTGGCCAGTTGGGCAATGAACCAGTGGGTGGAAGACCTCTCTCTCTGCTTCTCCATCTCTCTCTGTGTAACTCTTTCAAATAAGTAAATAAATCTTTTTTTTTAAAAAAATAAAACAAACCAACTAAGAAACAGGCAAGGACTTCACTAAACCTTTTTTCAAATATGATACACAAATAGCCAAAAAGTAGATAAAAAGAGGATCAGTATGATTGTAATTTGGGAGTTATAAACTATAACCCTAGAAATACCTTTTTAGATTGATTATAATGGCAATCAGAAAAAAAGAAAATGCATAGGTGAGTATGTGGAGAAAATGACTTTCTATTGGCATTATAAAGTAATGCAACTTGTGTGGAGGACATTATGGTGATTGCTGAAAAAAAGCATGAATTCTCATATGTGTAAAACATTCTACTTCTAAGTAAATTAGCCTTCCAATAAAAGTAAGCTCTTGGACAGATAGCTGTATGTTTGCATTCATAGCATTATTCACAATACTCCAAAGATGGTTGCAAGTCTAACACCCATCAACAGATCAACAGATCAAGAAAATATGCCACATATACGCAATAGAATATAATGGATCCTTCAAAAGAAAGGATATTTAGACTTATGCTATGTGAATGAGACACAAAGGCTTAAATCTAAATTAAACAACCAGCCACCAAAACCCAAGTGCATATAATTCTCCTTACATGAAGTTCACAGAGTAGTCAGATTCACAAATTTTTATTAAATTATTGTCAAAGTTGAATCTAGAGGTCTTGATTTCTTTTGGTCTTGGGTTGTGTTGTTTTCACCTGCCTATCAATTTTCATATGCCTATCAATTATTTGTTGATAGCAACCTTCTTTTTTAGGACAAGAGGCATTGGAGTAAACAGTAGTTAATCCATGAAAATGGATGCATCTTTATTTCTGAGGCCTTTAGAGAGGGCTTTTGACTTCCTGTAGCCTGGAGTTGGGTTGGAATGAAAATTTTTTATTGCCATAGTAGTCTTAATAGACACAATAATTGCATTGATATGTTGTGTTTAGGATGAGGGCTAAAATGCTACAGAGAATCTCTCAATGTTTGTTCCATCCTGAGCTTTAGGTTTTTCTTTTTCGCTGTACCTAAAGGGGTCTATCTAGATGCTATTGCTGCGGAATACATTATTATTTATCTGATGATGGTTGTGAAAAGCAGTAGTCTTTGTTGTTCTGATTGAGTTGAAGACTTAAAACAGAAGAAATGTTGCTGGGTATAGATGCTGATGCTTTGGCCTTCAGTTCTCACGTCCCTTCCTCAGTTCTAGTTTTTGGGCCCAGCATGTATTCTTCTTCTTCTTCTTCTTCTTCTTCTTCTTCTTCTTCTTCTTTTTTTTTTTTTTTTTTTGACAGGCAGAGTGGACAGTGAGAGAGAGAGAGAGAGAGAGATGTATTCTTCTTTATCCACGGGTTAATCATTTTCTTCTTTCTGCTGTAATAGATTTTAATAACAGCTTGTGTTATCTTTCTCCTACAAACTCAATTTTTGTTTCATAGAGATGACAGACAGAAGGAAAACCCAGGAAGGATTTTTCTCTCCCCACAGCAGCTGCTCTTCCTCTCTGCTGGACACAGTGTGAGAACCACCTCCATAGTCTGAGTAAGACTCATGGAGCAAAATTCTGCCAGAGACTACACATTCCTAAAGTATTTTCAGCCCCATGGGAGTCCGTAGTCTGCTAGGTGCTCTCATACACCTTACCAGTGCGTTAACTAATTTTAGTTGAACTATTCTTACTGGTGTTAGGCTGTGTCTGTCTCACAATGGCAAATGCTCACATATTTTCTGTTCATAGAGCCTCTGATTTCTTTGCAAATCTGCATCACTCTCCCCTACTCTTCTCAGCAGGAACTAGAAGCCTGTCTTTATATTCAGAAAATTATGTTTTCTTGTTCTTGAAGTTCAACTACTCAATACCATGTATCTTTCTTTTTACTAATAAACATATTTAATTGACACATAGAAATTGCATGTTTCATTGGGAGCCATGTGATGTTTAAGTAGATGAATATATTGTATAATGTCCAATAAGGGTGAACTTATCTATCTCTTCAAAGATTTACTATTTCTTTATTGAAAAAACTTAAAAATACTTCCTTCTAGCTTTTTTAAAGAAAAATATACAGTATATTTTCATTATCTATAGTCACGTTACTATGCATTAGAACACTATATCTTTTTCCTACCTGACTGTTATAAATTAGTTCATCAATCTTTCCCCAGCCCTCCTTCACCCCTTCTCTTCTCCCCACCAGCCTCTGAAAATCATCATTCTACTCTCAAAATGCATGAGATAAATTCTATTTATGCAGCACTTACCTTTCTATGCTTGGCTTATTTCATTTAACATAATGACTTTCAGTTCCATTCATGTTGTTTCCGATGACAAGATTTCATCCTTTTTCATGGCTAAATGATATTCCATCAGAATGACTTGGTGTGACCATTCTATGTTGAATTTTCCTGTGTGATCTCTCCACCCAATTATTTGTAACTTCCTAATGCACTTGTGCTTTTTCCTTGGAAACCTGGTACTCACATTCTGTTAGGAATTTAAAGCTGTTACTTAAGCACCCAAGATTAGAGTCTCAGGTGGGGAACAAGTGAGCAAGTCTTCTACATACTGGATTGTCTTCCCACCCTCCTCAATAGATGCATTATTTAAGTTCTCTACAAGGGCAGGTCCAAATAAGTGCGGGCTGCCAATAAACCTATCACACTCTCCATGTGAACTGTTGATTTACACTGTGTTTCCTAACCCATTTAAAACTGACAGGAAGGGAAATTTAGGCATAATCGAGCAGGCTTTTAAGCTCTACCAAAGTATGTGTGAGGCCTAGACCTGTGGCTCTATCTCTTCACATGGGAAAGAGACATTAACAGAGGGGAGTAAATCTCCATAGGGACTTACCTGAATAGAGGGTAGCAGAATGGGCAGCTCCTGTACCTAAAAAAAAATTTATGACCCCACCTTCTACACCAACAATGACCCAATTTCTTTCTCCTGAATATCATTAATTTCCATTAGTTTTCTTTAACTTTTTGAAATTATTTGGGGCTGGCGCTGTGGTGCAGCGGGTTAATGCCCTGGCCTGAAGCATCGGCATCCCATGTGGGTGCTGGTTTGGGACCCTGCTGCTCCAATCCGGCTCTCTGCTTTGGCCTGGGATAGCAGTAGAAGATGTACCAAGTCCTTGGGGCCCTGCACCCGTGTGGGAGATCTGCAAGAAGCTCCTGGCTCCTGGCTTTGGATTGGCGCAGCTCTGGCCGTTGCGGCCAATTGGGGAGTGAACCATTGGATAGAAGATATCTCTCTCTCTCTCTTTCTCACTCTCTGCCTCTCCTCTTTCTGTGTAACTCTGACTTTGAAATAAATAAATAAATCTTTTTTTTTTTTTTTGATAGGCAGAGTGGACAGTAAGAGAGAGGGAGAGACAGAGAGAAAGGTCTTCCTTTTCCATTGGTTTACTATCCAATGGCCGCCACGGCTGGTGCGCTGCGGCCAGCGCACTGCGCTGATCCGATGGCGGGAGCCAGGTGCTTATCCTGGTGTCCCATGGGGTGCAGGGCCCAAGCACTTGGGCCATCCTCCACTGCCTTCCTGGGCCACAGCAGAGAGCTGGCCTGGAAGAGGGGCAACCGGGACAGAATCCGGCGCCCCGACCGGGACTAGAACCCGGTGTGCCGGCACCACTAGGTGGAGGATTAACCTTTGAGCCATGGCGCAGGCCTCAAATAAATAAATAAATCTTTAAAAAAAGAAATACTTATTTACATCTGCATTTTTAAAGTCGTCAATATTTATTTTCTCTCAACTTTTCAAATTCAGAAGTTCCTTATTTTGCTGTTTTCTTTAACTCATTTGTCAGCCATGTAGTTATTATCATAGTTGTTTCAGACCACTATAAATAAGGCAGCATACAAACAACCAAACAATATTTCTCACAGTTAGGTAGCCTGGAAAGTCTAAGATGAAGGCACCTGCAGATTGAGCAACAGTGAGGGCCTGCTTCCTGGTTCCTGGAGAGCCATCTTTCCCTGTGTCTTCACATAGTTGAGAAAGTAGGGAAAACCTCATCTTGTTTATAAAGGCACCACTCCCATCCATGACAACTCTACCCTCATGATCTAATCACCTTCCAAGGGCTGCACTCTATAATATTATCACATGGAAGATTAGCTTTCAACCTACAATTTTTGGGGAGATGCAAACTTTCAGCTCTTAGTAGACAGTTTTAGTCTCAGTTTCCTTCCCGAAGTCAAACCAGTATATCATATTCTCTTATTTTTTGATGGTGTTTGAGGTTTTTTACCTTAGAAGATCAGTGTATTACATTTTTTAATATAATATGGAACAACTAAGAGCAAATATCTTATTTTTGACTAAGTTAGTTTTTTTCTAGTTTCAGCTCCTCGCCTGGTTTGGTATCTTTCTTTTGCTTCTTTTTATGTGATAATCATTGATGGTATTTTGTCAAAAACTCTGTCCAAAACCCAGAGATCCCTATTTCTTCCTGTCTAGTGAGTATAACTCGCTTGAGTATTCTACAAGACAGGAAAACTTTCCCCTAACTGAACTCATTGTCGTTTCCCACTCCACTATGACCAATATATTTTTTTCTATTTAGCACAACATGGTTAAGAGCACCTTTAGGCATCTACTTTCTCAATAAAGATACCTGGAAGTCATTCTTGAATCTTCTCTCTTCTTCATTCCTAAGAGTTTTTTTTTTTTGTTATTAATGCAAGAGATGTTGAGGTTTGATATTAGGCAGAGGTACTCTGAATGAATAAGAAAAGATAAACTTGGTAAAGATTAGAGACACTGTGGCAAAAAATGGCCTACATGAAAGATTTCTGTGAGTGAGATCTCAGTGGGAAGAACGGGCCATCACAGAAGGAGGTACCTTTCTCTGAAGAGAGGAGAGAATGTCCACTTTGATTATGGCTCTGTCTAAATAATGTTGGAGTTTGTGGACTCAAAAGGCTTTCATAGCCTTGGCAGCTCATGACAAGAGCTTTGGGTGATCACTGATGTCATAAATAAGAGTGTCAATTGTTAAATCAACAACAAGAGTCACTGTGCACTTGCTCCACATGTAGGACCGCTGTCATTAATGAGTTGCACCATTAGAATTAATGATAAAACTTGTCTTCAAACAGTACTTTTTACTTTGTGTGCCTGTGTGGTGCAAACAGTTGAAATCTTTACTTAGTATAGAGTTGATCTTATTTATAAAAGATAATTAAAAATGAATCTTAATGAAGAATGGGTTGGGAGATGGTGTAGGAGGTGGGAGGGCAGGTATGGGAGGAAGAACTGCTATATTCCAAAAGCTGTACCTATCACATTTATATTTATTAAATAAAAGTTTTCTGAAAAAAGAAAAAAAAAGATTAGAGACATATTTGTTCTATGATTTTGAGCTGATAATTTCAAATTATTTAAGCATTATTTTTCTCATTTTAAGTGAGGATAATATCAAATATTTCATGTTATGACAAAGTTTAAATCATGTGATAACTGTTTTCATACTGCCCTTTCCATAGACACTAAGACATAGTAAAGTACCTATTGCAGAACTTATTGCTCATTTAAAGTAGATTAATACACCAAAAGTCACATAATTAATAAATAGCAGATATGACATTTGAAATTAGGCTACCTAGATTCCAATACCAACTTTATTCTTTGTATAATTTCCAATTGGATGCACTTGGTTTTTTTCTTTGCCACAATGCAAAGGGGGATTCTGTCAGCTGGATTTTTACAAGTTTTCTTGTCAAGATATCTCAGTTTTTCTTGAATTCTTGAGCATCTATGTTCCCCACTATAATAAAGCTTGCACAGAACTCATCCCCCTCACTTGCAATATTTTGATAAATCAAGGGAGGCAAGGCTCATGATCACAAATCTTGTTTGTCCCGCCTGGATTATAGGGCAGACCATCAAATGCACAGTGATTTCATGCCCAGGAAACTTCAAGAATCATAGATCAGCTGGCAGACAGACTGTGAAACATGCAATGTTTATGATGATCTATGTTGTACAATCATACGAGATAGATTGCATATATAATGCTCATCAGTGTGGAGTCATCTGGGGAAGCATCTGTCGAATTTTGTTTGCCAGCTTGAGGAAAAAGATATTGCCAAAAGGTTGGCAAAGGAATTTATGTTCTTATTGTATCAAGCAAATGTATACTTTTTACTGTGGTTCCTGGAGTGAAAGTGATGTTGCACCTCCCCATAGAAGTAACCATGAGGCCACACCCACTATTCTATACTACCCTGAAGATGCAACATATGCCACAGGATCCTCAAGGGCTGTGGTGGCAGAGAGCTTTGTACTAATGGACTCATTTCCTTTAATGCAAAAACACAGCTGGAAAATATTCTTCTTAAGCAATGGAGAGCATCAAAGTGTGCATATTACATGTGCTCCTAAGGATATTCATCTACAGCTGTGATGCTTGCAGTGATTTTAAAGGAGAACACACAAATCTATGGATAAAAGGAGAAAGAACTTATGAGATAAAGACTATGCTAGCTTTTTTCCTGCTTATCTTTCAAATAAATTACATATATACGAAATAAATGATTCATTATGAAAATGTACCTCTGGAAATGCATTTTTAAAGAACCTACCAAAGCATAAATTCTAAGCTTCAGCTAGAACCATAGCTCATTAGAAATTGCTAAATTACAGCTTCTATTTCATCCATATGACTTGAAAAAAACTTCACACTCCTTGTGGTTTCCAGTACAACATAGAAAATAGATATTCTCTGTCTGGCTGTCTGCACCTTGAAAGTCTCTCACATATTTTAATCAACTTGGAACAAGACGGAATCTGAGATTAAGGATCTATTTCTATCTGTGTGTCAGCTTTTTTCCCTACTTGGAGTGCAGTGGGCACTGAGGAAATATACACCAAACAGTGTATAACTCAGTATGAGTAGGGACCAAGTTATTTTCCATTAGTACAGTATCTTTTTACTTACTTACTTCCAGCAATAAATTTCAAGAATATATTAAGCCAGTGACCTATGTCCATCCTCATAATAAATGTCCTAATCAGGTCAATGCAAGTTATCTTCTGGACTTAGAACAGTAGTCTGCTTGTTTACCTTATAAGATATTTTTTTTTTTTTTTTTTTTGACAGGCAGAGTGGACAGTGAGAGAGAGAGACAGAGAGAGAAAGGTCTTCCTTTGCCGTTGGTTCACCCTCCAATGGCCGCCGCTGCAGCCGGCGCACCGCGCTGATCCTGGCAGGAGCCAGGAGCCAGGTGCTTTTCCTGGTCTCCCATGGGGTGCAGGGCCCAAGCACCTGGGCCATCCTCCACTGCACTCCCTGGCCATAGCAGAGAGCTGGCCTGGAAGAGGGGCAACTGGGACAGAATCCGGCGCCCCAACCGGGACTAGAACCCGGTGTGCCGGCGCCGCAAGGTGGAGGATTAGCCTATTGAGCCACGGCGCCGGCCTACCTTATAAGATATTTTAGGGACTGGCCCTGTGGCGTAGCAGGTAGATCTTCCAGCTGCATCCCATATGGGTACTGGTTCGAAACCCGACTCCTCCACTTCCAATCAAGCTTTCTGCTAAGGCCTAGAAAAGCAGCAGAAGATAGCCCAAGTGCTTGGGCCCCTGCACCTGCGTGGGAGACCTGGAGGAAGATCCTGGTTCCTGGCTTTGGATCGGCGCAGCTCCGGCTGATGCAGCCATCTGGGGAGTTAACCAGTGGATGGAAGACCTCTCTCTCTCTCTCTCTCTCTCTCTCTCTGCTTCTTCTTCTCTCTGTGTGTAACTCTGACTTTTAAGTAAGTAAATAAATCTATTTAAAAAAGCTATTTTAAAGCTGTCTTATACAGTCTCCTTTAATAACCACTCTGGACTTTTCAAGTCAGGGAACATTCTCCTTGATTTAGTTAGTGATGGCTTTACACAGAATTTCATCATGAATTCCATGATGAAAATTTTTATTTCCTTTAATAGTATGACTCCATTTTGAAACTTAATGATTATCGATGAATTAGAAAAATATTTCTTTTCGCTTTGTCATTGTGTCATAAATATCTTTTCATGATTCAATTAGACAAAGCATAATATTAGTGTGAATTGCTCTACCAATGTTGCATATCATTCTTATTGCTGACACCAAAACATAATGTAAGGTGATGTCTCGTCCTAATTCGTTTGATCTCTCTCAACTAGGCTTGGGATTTATATATCTGATTTTATTCCTGAGGGTCTTGGAGAAAGATAATATGTTTTACATAATCCATGTTTAATATTCTCTATATAATTTCACTTGAGTCAACTCATATTTAATTATGTTTGGAAATAATGAGTTATAATATTGGTGTATATGCACATAAGATTGGCATGTTGATTATTTTCAGTGAAAGATTTGTAGACACATTTTGAGTAGGAGGTGAATTAAATCACTTGAAAATATCAGATATTCCATTTCTAGTCTATCAAAATATAAATTGCTTTTGGGAAAGTTGGAGATTTAAGGAATTTTATTGTCACCATGACAAGGTCAGCAGATGCTCAATAAATGGCTTAATGTTTTAGATAGTTGTAACCTTCTGTTCAATTTTCTGAGAAATGTTAAATTGTAGGCCATTTAGTAGCAATTAATACAGTACAAGTAAATCTGAGTAGTTGATAATAACTGTGTAGATAGTCTAAAAGCAGAAAATTGTCATTAATATAAAAGTTTAACCTCTTTCCTTCCTGTTCATAAATCATTATTTGGATGAGTTCTAATTATGTAAATATGCTTGAAAATATTGTAGATAGGAGCTTTGAAAAAGAATGGCTGGGTATATACACATACTTATATTTGTGTGTATGTGTGTGTGTGTGTGTGTGTGCATCCTAAATTAAAAGAAATCCAAAGTTAATGTCCACTGGGAAACTAAACTGTATAGTTTGTGTTACATTCATTCAGATTGATTTGATCTAGGAAGTCATTAAAAGATGAAACTTTCTTTTCATTTCCACTACATTAAATCCTGCTTTAGATAGATTACATTTCATTTTCCTTGTTGTTTTATGTGGCTATGATTTCATCCAGTGTGATAATGAATTTATAAGCAATTGTAGATGTTGAGGCTTTGAGGATTAGAGAGCTTATTTTATAGTCTTTGATAGGGATAAAAAGTCATGACAATCCTCCGTTACAGAAAGAATCACACTCAAAATATATTCCAGATGGTTATGTTGCTAATGGTATAACAACTAGATATGAAAAATGAGATGATGTCATTAGGAAGATTGAAGATGATTTTTGAACTTGCAGAAGGCTGAGAACTCCTAATGTTTCATATGTACACCTCTAAAGCTTTTATTTATCAAACACTTTTTATATCACTTCTCCCTCCAAGCCAAAATTATCAGTTATGAGAGCAATTTCACTACTATACAAGTAAAACTTAACAGTTAAGAGGTTATTATTTCATAAGTTCCGGATTCAAAACAGTTTTTCATCATGCACACTGTGATTAACTCCTTGCACCTACTGAAGAAAAGTTGCAAGGAGTGCATATAGTAACCAGCTACTCTAGAAAGTCTTTGTATGATTCCTCTCTATTCAAATCATGTATGAGTATAATGAATTGGAAAAGAGAAAAATCAATGATATTCACTTCTTCTAAGGAATTTAAAATCTTTTCATTCTGTCTAGTGATTTTTCTTGTATGGATAACTTTCATAGCAATATATAGACATCAATTCAGAATATGGCTAAAATGCACAAAAGAAATCTTGTCATAGTATTCCACAGAATTTCATGGGAGCATTAGTTCAACTGATGGAGGTATAATTGATGACAGCCTCTATGAAATGTCATTTACTGGATTTACCAGGGCAATGGTTGACCAAAAATAGCCCATTGCCCAAACTGACCTACTACTGTAGGCATAATTTTATGGGAAAAAAATCCACACTCATTCATTTATATTTGTTTATGACTGTTTTCATGCTACAACAGAAAAGCTTAGTAGTTGGATCACAGATTGTATAGTCTTCAAAGCTATAGTGTTTAATTCCCTTTTCAGAAAAAGTTGTCTGATCATTTCCGAGTGGATTCAAATAGAAAAGCTAAGGAAAGTAAGTTTGTGTCAAAGATAGGTTCATTTCCAGACATTGTGACTTTGAAGCAATTGTGGGATATCCAATTGTAAACATGAAATGTGTAGTTAATGGAATTCTGGAGTTTACAATGTTCAATGCTAAGAATATTGGTTTAATCACCATCTAGCAGAAGTGCTATAGTTAATGCTTGGCGGCATAAAATATAATCTGTAGATGATTAAAAAAGAAAAACATAAATCTTAATTATTTTGAAATATTCTTTAAAATACTACAGAATACTTAAAATAGTCCACATTATAAGAAGTGAAAGAATGAGACTTGAGAAATAAAACTGTATTTGAGAAGTTTGGCTATAAACAGTTAGAAAGAAATATGAGTGTAACTTGAGGGGCTCGAGAGCCACATGAAGATTTATTTCAAGATGAGGGATCCAGACAAGTGAGTATTTCATGGCCGACAGAAGAAGTCACTGAAGTAAGAATGATGAAATATTTTGGTGAGAGGGAAGGATAATTGAGTGTGTATAGGAGATTCCAAAGGAGTTGTCAGTGGAAGGGACTAATGATTTAAGGACACAGATGGAGGGGTGTATTGGAAATAACTCTTTTGGTTACCAGTGACTGAAACCCAATATGAACTAACAATGACCAAAAGAAGGGAACTTGCTTTGTTCCATATAACCAAACTTCTCTCTTATCCCTTTCTTTATCTCCTTCTGCCCACAGATTTTTCTTTCTAAGAGTCAGTTTTAGTGTTCAAAACTAACTCCACAAAAAAATATAACCAACCGTGGTATTCCAGTTGCTTCCTAGGCCCATATATTTTCAAAGTCTGATCCTGAAAGGAACAAGTCTATTTAATAAAATTACAAGGAAATTCTATTTGGCTCTACTTACTCACATGCTTGTACTTTAAATAAACAACCTGAGTCTCACCCCCTCTTCTCATGGCCTCAGTGCCTTCTCATTACCAGCTCTAGTGATGTGTCCACCCCTCTAACTAATCACTGTTGCTAGGTGGTGGGATATAATGACAGGCACGTCTCAGATCACGCATCTTCCTTTGGTCTGTCATTGTGTCCAGGACAATGGCATAACTCCAATTCAAAACCAGTATGAGAATAAGGGAGTAGGAAAGTGAAGGTCAATAGTCTTCCTCCTTGAAAGAATTGTAAATTTGCAGCCACTACAGTCTATGACTCCTGTTGTCAAGGCTGGTAAACATGAGTATGATCCTGTTTGGACTGATTGTGGCTGGCATCTGTTTTGATTAGTTGTGGTATCTGTTCTAATCAGTTGAACTTGTATTTAGAATCTTATAAATGTTACATTTATTTGCTAATATTTAAAGATTTATATATTTATTTGAAAGGCAGAGTGACAGAAAAATATTGAGAGACAGAGAAATATGGATAGTTTCCATTTGTCAGTTTACTTCTAAAATGCCCTCAACGGCCTAGGCCAATGCTCCATCCTGGTGTCTCTTTATTGGCAGGAACACAAGCACGTGGGACAGCATCATCTACTTCCCAGCAGAAAATTGTATCAGAAGTACAGAGTAACTGGGACTTGTACTGTGCACTCCAATATAGAATGTGGTGGGCATTCCAAGTGACAGCCTATCCCACTGTGTGACACTGCATGCCCTGTCATCTGTATTTCAATGGGCATAATTTGAGAAATAAATTATGCCATTTTTTAACATAGGACAGGAAAGAAAAAGAGAATGACTAGAGCTTTATACTTGTAGAGGAAAAAAAATGAAATTAAATGCACTGGAAAGTCAGTTTTATTTTAAATATAAATGGCAACTCTATAAAAGAACACAAGACTAAGATTTGGCAGTCACTGATATAAGCACTTTACTTGAAACTCACAAGAACCTTTGCAGTATTATTATTATTATTTTATAGACAGAGGAACAGAGTTTTGGAAAGCTCTGGGGTCAGGTCACATGAAATGATAGTACCTCATATCATCTGATAACTTGTCCTCTGATAACTGTATTCATTAGCTTCTCCAAAATCAGACAAAAAATTTGATTATATTTTCTTTTCTTTCTTCTGTAAATTTTTTTTTTGACAGGCAGAGTGGACAGTGAGAGAGAGAAACAGAGAGAAAGGTCCTCCTTTGCCGTTGGTTCACCCTCCAATGGCCGCCGCGGCTGGCATGCTGCGGCCAGCGCACCGCACTGATCCAATGGCAGGAGCCAGGTGCTTCTCCTGGTCTCCCATGGGGTGCAGGGTCCAAGAACTTGGGCCATCCTCCACTGCACTCCCGGGCCACAGCAGAGAGCTGGCCTGGAAGAGGGGCAACCGGGACAGAATCTGGCGCCCAGACCGGGACTAGAACCCGGTGTGCCGGCGCCGCAAGGTGGAGGATTAGCCTAGTGAGCCGCGGTGCTGGCCTGTAAATATTTTTATGTCTAAAGATTAATCTTCTGTTGGCAATTGTATGTTGAGGAGCTGGCTAGCATCATGGTTTAAGCTGCTATCTGTGATGCCAACATCCCATATGGGATACTCCACTGCGGATCCAGCTCTGTGCTAATGTTCCTGGGAAAACACCGAGGATGGCCCAAGTACTTGAGTCCCTGAACCTACGTGGGAGACCTGGATGAAGCTCCTGGCTCCTCACTTTTGCCTGGCCCAGCTCCAGTCATGTGGCCATCTGGGAGTGAACAAGCTGATGGAAGATTTCTCTTTCTCTTTCTCTTTCCTCTCCTCTCTCCGTAACTCTGTCTTCCAAATAAATGGATAAATCTCTAAACGAGCTTTACTTTTTGTTAAAAACAGCTTTGTATTTTGTGACACTTTTAGATATATAGAAAAGTTGCAAAAATAGCACAGAGTTCTTATGTATTCTCCTCACCACTGTCTCCCGTTAGCCTTTTACAAAATGATGATATTTTAGAAAAATCCAAGAAATTAGCAATGTAATGTTATTGTTAACTAAAGTAAAGACTTTGCTTTAGTTGTGCTAGTGTTTATATGATATATTTTTTTCTCTTCCAAGATCCAACCAAAATTTTACATTGCATTTATTTCCTCATCATTTTACCTCTTTCTTCCTCTTACCTCTCTGTCACTTTTATTTCACTCGGACTTTCCATTCCATCCTCTGGTCATATCTTCTCTTTCCTTTTGCAATTTTCCTTTCCTTTCCCCTTTCCATTATTTTATTTTATCTGATTATTACATGCCAAGTTGATACAACCAAAAAAAAATAAAGTAAATATTTAGAAGGGTATTTAATTAACTTGAGAAATTTCATATGGCCTAGTGAAGAGTAGTACATCATGGAATTTTTGCCGTTGTTTTACTGTAATAAATTACTAAATAATGGGTGTCAAATCTATGTCACTTGGGGCCGGTGCCATGGCTCACTTGGCTAATCCTCTGCCTGCATTAACGGCATCCCATATGGACGCCGGGTTCTAGTCCTGGTTGCTCCTCTTCCAGTCCAGCTCTCTGCTGTGGCTCGGGAGGGCAGTGGAGGATGGCCCAAGTGCTTGGGTCCCTGCACCTGCATGGGAGACCAGGAAGAAGCACCTGGCTCCTGGTTTCAGATTGGCACAGCACCGGCTGTAGCGGCCATTTGGGGAGTGAATCAATGGAGGGAAGACCTTTCTCTCTCTCTCTCTCTCTCACTGTCTGTAACTCTACTTGTCAAAATAAAAAAAAATTAAAAAAAATCTATGTCACTTTAACATTTTTAAGAACCATCACTGTGAAGGTATAATTTGTTCTTTCAGTAGCTTGTTAAAATCCTACTCTCCATAAAACAAAATAAATTATTTTAAATATGTATTTTATTTATTTGAAAGACAGAGTTACAGAGGGAGAAGGAGAGACAGAGAAATCTTCACTCCACTGGTTCACTTGCTAAATGGCTACAACTGTGGGGATGAGCCAGGCCGAAGCCAGGAGCCAGGAGCTTCTTCGGATCTCCCATGTCTTCCACTTCTTTTCCCAGGCCATTAGCAGGGAGCTGGATAGGAAGTAGAGCAGCTGGGACTCAAACTGGTGTCCACATGGGATGCTGGCATTGCAGTGGAGGCTTACCCCTCTGTACCACAGCACCAATCCCACAACAAAATATATTGAAAAAAATCAGATTTAGACATTAACTTTTAATATGGATCATGATTTTAAAATTTATTTTTATTTTTATTTGAAAGGCAGAGAAACAGAGACAGACAGACAGAGATCTTTGACTTGCCAGTTCACTTCTCAAGTGCCAATAGTAGCCAAGGCTGGGACAGGCCAAAGTCAGCAGCTTGAACTCAATCTTCATCTCCCATATAGGTGATAGGGATGCATGTATTACAGCCATAATCTGTTGCATCCCAAGTGCATTAGCTGGAAACTGGACCTGAAGGAGAGGTGGGACTTGGTTCTAGGCACGCTGTTATGCAATGGGGGCATTCCAAGTGACAGCTTAATCTGCTGTGCCACAGTGCCCACTCCTGTAATACGATTTTTAGTTAGATATTGGCATTATACTCTATATTCTTGCAGTTATGAATGCCTATAATCTTCTGTGAATATTTAGATCTGTTTTTGCATTAGAGTGAGAATGTTTTGGAATTTGCTCTAAGGAAGATTCAGCATGCCAGAACACTGGGGGAGTCTTCAGGCTAAAGCAAGAGGTGTGGAACTCACAATCTGAGAGTAAAGTGAAGGCAGGAAACTGTGCATCAATGGACATAAAGTACCTGGTATAGGATCAGCCTGAAGACAAAGACATTTTTATTAGTGCTGTTTTGAATTTTTCAAGGTAGAGGATGGTACCTTAAGGTATGACTGTAGGTAAGCTAATGGACATGACTGTGAGAAAGGGGATGGCTTTTAAAACATCTCTGTTAAAGAGAAAAATGAGCACTACTAAAGTAAAGACAATTGAGTCAAGTGAAAAAAATGCATTCCACATTACAGTTACTTGTCTGTTAGTTTTATTTAGTTGTCACTTATGTAAAAACAGAAGGAAGAAAAGTGATCACAAAAGCTATAGAAAGTATCACCAAAGGGGAAGAATTTAAAGGCAACGCTATTTTCCCTCAAAAACGGTGGAGCAAATCTGTTAACTTGCTTAAGGTGGCATACATAGGTGATGATGCAGCTCTCAACGAGTCTCGAGGGACATGCTGAGCTGTAATTAGATTGGCACCCTTCACAAAGTCGCTTTCTTGCTTGCTCGCACTCTGGGTCTTTTAATTTGGTTGGTGGATAAGTGGTTCTAAAAAAAATTTTCCTATCCCACAATTCTCACTAGCTTTTGCTTATTTTGTGATACTTTTTCCAAAACATTGATTTTCCTTTGAACTGATTGTGATCACAAACTGCGCTACCACTGATTCTAACACGAGGATTAATCTTCTTATTGAGTTTATGCAACAATGTGCATCCTGTTGGTCTTGGAAGAGATTTCTCATGTGCACACTTCTCTTGATGTGATTTTTCCAAGCAATATTAGTGCATAGCAGGTATGCAGTATATGCTTATGAGAAAAGAAACAAAGAACTTCTCAGGTAGGTTGAATGCTTATTACGTAGAATCAAAGACCAAACAAAATTCTGGAGAAACAATGAAAAGAAATTCATGTGGCTGTACTTTAATTGCTCTCTTTATATGCGGGAAGAGGATATCTTGTAGCACAAGATTTTTAAGAAATGAAAAAAAGGCTTTCCATCTAGTTGTTGCTTAATGGAAATTGTCAGTAGCACCACTTAGGAATGAGAATTTGTGATATATGTTGGCAGTATCAGAAGGAAAGCAGTTTTCATCATGCAAAAAGAGCTGCACATGGTCAGTCAGGCTTGCAGCTTTATTCTAGCTAACTCTGTTTATTTGCTGGGATTTTTTTAAATATTCATTGGGCCGATCTCCAATGGGAAACAACATGTATAAGGCAAGGGATCAAGACATAGGAAGTAGGAATTGATGCTAAGAACTCATGTTAGCTTTTTTTTTTATAGAAAACGATATATATATATATACATATATATATATAAGTTATAAAAACATTAAAGCAACATATCATTAACCAGTTTTTATTCAATGTCAAAAACATGACAGAATGTAGTTTGCTCAGGTCCTTGCTATCAGACCAGCAGTATTAGCTCTAGTTGAGCGTGTTTTCGTTCAGACTACTGTAACAAAATACCTAAGACTGGATGGCTTATTAAATCACAGAAAATCAGTTTTTATAATTCTGGAGGCTGAGAGTTCAAGTTCAGGATGCTGGCATGGTTGGGTTCTGGTAAGGGCCTCTTTCCACATTGCAGGTCATTAACTTCTTCTGTCTTACCATGGCAGAAAGAGGGATACAGAACTCTGCTTCACAAGGACACTGGACCTATATGTAAGGACCTCAGTTTTATGACTTAATTATCTCCCAAAGGTCCCACCATGTAATATGATCACCTTAGATGTTAACATTTCAACATATGAATATGGGCACATTCTATCCATACTGGGGAAGTTAATAAAAGTGCAGAATCTCAAGCCTCACCTCAAATTAAGTTCTCTTAGCAAGAACCTCATTAGATGTGTCTGCTCATAAGTTTGAGAATCACTTCGGGAGAATCTTTACAAAATTCATCTTAAGATTTATTACCTAATTCAAGAGCCCAAATTTGCCTCTGAATGAGGTGAAGCAGGTGTGTCTCTTGGAGATTCCAATGTAAAATTGAATTCCCTTGTGAGACCTGTAGACTTTGCTGTATATCCTCATTACACAGAAAAGCATGTGAGAATCATTCAATATTTCAGACCAGTACATAGTGTAGTATTCAGAGGTGGGCTGTAAGCTGGGTAGAGTAAGGAGCACTACTGTATTGCTTTTAGATATTTTTACACACAAAATCATGGGAAGTCAATTAGCTATGAACTGAATCACAGAAGGAGAGATGGAAGGTAAAGTAGCTGAACGGAGAAGAGGAAAGAGAAGGTATATTCTTTCATTTGGGTATACTAGGAGGCTGATAGCAGAATATGTACTTCTGAGCATGCAGATACATTTTAATATTGGCTAGCAGAGTCATTGTCTCTCATAGTTTCAGCTTCCAAGAGTCATGGCCACTGCTATGGAATCTAATGTGACTGGGTATGTGGCTGTGAGTGGGCAGCACTCGTACAGAGTGAAGAGCTCCAGTGGATTTGTATTTGATCTGTATTCCCTGCAGATGAGAACTGTAAGCCTTTGTATTCTCCAAATTCAACATTTTTAGTTTTGCAAGATGCAGAGTTCTTTAAGCAAATAATAATGTTTATAATACAAATTCTGTTTTCTCCTCAAAGATCTTCTATTGATAAAGATGTAACGGTTTCCATTTTCCAAGGATTTTCTTATGTCACTTCTTTCTCAATAGCAGGAGTCCATTTACATGGAAGCAGCAGCAGATCTTCACTGTCTTCTTTAGGTGTAAGCACTGGGAGAGGTGACAGGAGAACATTATACTGAAAGAAGAAAGGTAAGTTGAAATGAGAAATGAAATAAAGTGAGGAGTAAGTAATGTAAATGGGAAGGGCTATTCAGCTACAACCAGCTTAGGAGGAGAAAAAGTCTCTAAAAATCTGTACATATTCCTACTATGCGCTTTATATCTGAATACAAGTGTTTGCATGCCTCCTTTTGCTTCTGTTCCTGACAGTCCACAAAACAGAGTGGTCCTAAATTGTGGCAAGTATCAACCGATGCTCCAGCATTGCTCTACTTCCTCATCCTCACCACGTTGTTCTGAAAGAAGAATCTGAGCACCACTGTCCAAGGGGTTTGGGGAGAGGTTTATTACACACTTTCATTCTAACTCAGCTCAGGCCTGTGATTTGGACCTGTTTCACTCTGCCATTTAAGAAATATAAGAAAATAGAGCCAAAATGAGAGAATTTGAGTAGTCAGCAAACCATATTATGCTCAGTTCTTCACATTTATGAAATGAAACCATTTTCTGCATCCCATCTGCCCTGATATAGTGTCATAAATTTGGATTATATGTCAATTATCCACAATTACTTCTCCGTACTTTTTCCCTTGAATCTGAATGTGAATTTTAATTTAAAGCTTTCTTATGCACAAAGCTTCCCATAAGTATTATGTTTTAACCACCATTCTGGGCTATTTCATACTCACCAAACATCTTCTCTTTCCAAGGTCATCTGTTTCACTCTATCACTGGAAATGAAGTGGGACGTATGGTTCTGTTTAATCAAATTTCATGCTCTGCTGCCTTCCTCTTATGGCCTCTTTGCTAATTGATCAAGTTTTCAATTAAAGTCTTCCATCTTTGTTTTAATTCTTTGTTAAGGTTTTTACTCCATTAGGTGATTTCATGAGATCTGAGCTGCTACAAACCCCCTCTTCCCTTGCCTGACCTGCCCAGTGTGGAGCTGCTTTGCCTTGAGGAAATACTGATCTCTTTGACTCCCAGCCATTTCTCACAGTGAAATTTCTCCTTGCACTGATTTTGTCTACTATGTTCAGAATCTTTAAAATTTTGAATCATTTGTTCAAAAGGAGAGCAGTGTACTTTGCTTGTTATCAAGGATTAAAAATAAAAGAAAAAGAAAACCTCTGCATACTCTTCAGCTGTCTTGTTCAGTAGCAATTAAGGAAATTGGAAGTATAGCCTCCTAAGCAGCAGCTAAAAAATGACTGCAGTTAAGAAATGGAAGGCGTGTGACATTCCCCTTTAGGTAGGGTGCTTCTCTGTAAGGTCTTTCTAATGAGCTGTAACTTACTTGATTACCAAACCCATTTTATTGTTTTTATAGATCAGTTAAGTGCTAACACATCAAATATATGTAGCAGCGCATCTCTCTGATTTCACTGATTACTCACTTTTATTCTTGATAAGGAAAGTTTCACCCCTAAAGCTGCAGTAAATCAAATCTGCCTTGAAATTCACTAAAGGATGTAATAGTTATTAAAATCAATAGTTTTTTAATACAAGGAAAATGTGTTAACAGGATCAATGTAAGTAATCTTTGTTTAGGAAGGCTCGTTGCAAGACCATTATAAATTCTAAAATGTGGAATTTTAACTTTGAGTCTGCTACTTTCAACCCCATGGGAGAAATCAGACAACACCATTTCAAGGAAGACTTTGCAATGCATGACACGCTGTATTAAAGGTTTATTGTTTAGAGATTTTACAATATGAAACTCTCAGTTTATGATAATCTTCAAATAAAGTGTGAAAGCCATGAAACAT
This sequence comes from Oryctolagus cuniculus, assembly GCF_964237555.1. NCBI lineage: Eukaryota > Metazoa > Chordata > Mammalia > Lagomorpha > Leporidae > Oryctolagus > Oryctolagus cuniculus. The sequence continues at coordinate 60,258,654 of NC_091435.1, read as the reverse complement.
GTTCCTTTCAGCTGCTTGAGATACAAAGAACAGACATGCTTTCTCACCTTGGGTAACTGCTTCTTGAGCAATCTCCTGTGCAGATTGGGCTAGTGGCTCTTGGCAGTTGCTTGAAGGGATGCTGTTGATTGTGCAAACAGTGGGTGTATAAACACATAGCACTTTCTTTTACAAATATGCTTGAAATATACAGAATTTGATGATTATTTTAATAAAATTTGTGGATACTTTTACAGCTTCTTTAATTTTCACTCACTGCTCCATAAAAATTTAGTTTGTTCCCTTGTTCCATGGGTCAAAAATGTCAAAGAGCACAGTAATACTTCCTAAATATGTATATATGAGACATGAAATTTGTTCACTTTATATATATATATATTTAAAAATATTTAAAAAGAAATAGATAACCCTAAAAAATGTCCAGAGAAATTTTTAAAGATGGTATATCTAGGGTGCATGGGAAATATGCTGTTAATCACCATAACACTAATCACCATTAGAAAATTAAAAACTTCAAGTTGTGTAACATTTTTAACCAGATTTGGATTTGCTGAATCAACAAAACCCAACTCCAAGCTAATGTCCACTTAAGGATATTTTCTGGAAAGAAACATAGAAACCTCATTAAGGAGCAAGTTGAGCAACATACTCTAAAACATTCTGCTTCTCTGATAGATAGGCCTTTCTTGTTAATAATAAAAAACAAAAACTTAACTGAGCATTTTTCTAACTTACTTTTTATAAGAATATAATAAAGTATCCAGATATAAAGCTCCTCAACTATCCCTGTGATTGCTTGTCTTAACAAAAATCATTTTGTTTTAAAAATTTATGATGTGTTGTGGCTGATCAAGTTGAACTATACCATATCATAAATTCAAAACCAATTTTGTCTGCGAATGCACACTATCGGTTGAAAAGGCACTTCTCCTATAGTCCTATAGCCCATTGTTTTTGAAGGCAGGGGCTTTCCACCTTAAGAGTGCAGCAGAATCACTCAGGAATACCACACCTCTGCAGATGGAAACCCAGGTGATCTGCAGTAGGATCCAGAAATCTACTATATGAAGCCCCTGCTGGTTCCCCACTCCCATGTCAATCTGATGTCAACTATTGTTATGAAGACCCTCAGAGAACTTTGGATGGAACATAATTTTAACAGGTCAGTACTTTAAATTCTGATAAAGACCTTCAACTCCTCCTATTTACCAGAAAGCTTCAAAACCACAAATATATTTAGTGGATTTTTATGGATCACATTGTGAAAAACTATTGAGTATTGACTGCTACTTTCTTTATGGTTCAATTTAGATTTGTTAATAATGTACAAAGGCAGGCTCAATCTGAATATTTTTATCCAAACCTTCTTAAAATGACCACCATCTTTCATTTTTAGAGATTCTATTTTTGAGGGACTTCTAAATAAGGTTTCCTGGATTGTGATGATTTCTTGCAGTGATCCTTATAGAATAAAAAAGTGCTTTGCTTTTAAGTGAGCACACTGATTTTTCTTGTTATTTCCTCTCATTAAAGGAATAAGTACTTGCCCCTCCCCAATAAGATATCTGCAATATTTATTTGTAACGCTTTCTACTTCATTAAGGCATGTTTCAATAAAAAAAAAAACAGGCAAACTTGGAGATATGTTGTGTTAAGTTTAAATTTCTGCCCTTGGGCCCCTACTTGGTATGTTTCATTGTCTTCCACGTCTGTGGATAACTCTGGATCCTGGGAAGTCCGGGAAGTCCAAGTTGATTAACTGGATGGTAGAGATGAGAGTGGTGGTTGACAGATCAACTGGACTCATGTCTGCGGACATAATGAATTGCATTTCATAACAGGGAGCTGGGGGGAATTTCAGGTGTTTAATCCTGATAAAATTATTGACTCTGAATGTGAAACACATTCAGGTGATTGCCCTATGCTTCTCCACTGCCATAGATAGATGAACCAAAAGTACAGTAAGTTAGATAAGTCCCAGTAGATCTGCCCATTCAATCATCCAGACATTTAAAGTTCCCATCTGTTAGCTGAAGAGTGCATGTGCAAGTTCATGAAAAGTTGTTTTTTTTTTTTTTTTTTTTTTTTTTTTTTTTCTACAAGACTACCTTTTTTTCCCAGGGCTGGTGCTTTGGTGTAGTGGGTAAAGCCACTGCCCATATGGGCGCCGGTTCAAGTCCTGTTTGCTCACTTCCGATCCAGTTCTTTGCTGTGGTCTGGGAAAGCAGTAGAAGATGGCCCAAGTCCTTGGGTTCCTGCACCCATGTGGGAGACCTAGAGGAAGCTCCTGGCTCCTGGCTCCTGGCTTCGGATCCGCACAGCTCTGGCCATTGCGACCAATTGGAGAGTAAACCAGCAGATGGAAGACCTCTCCTTCTCTCTGTATCTTCTTCTGCCTTTGTGTAAGTGACTTTCAAATATATAAATAAATCTTAAAAAAAGGTTTTTCCCTTCAAAATAGTCTTGCTGGCTCACTTTGCTCTGCTAAAGAAGTTTCAAATGTGGAGTGGTAGGACACCTGAAAGGAGGGACTGATGATGAATCCATTTTGTACTGCTCCATTAATCTTAGGGCAGCCAACCTGGCTTTTTTTGTTCTAGCCTGAAGCCTAGCAATTATGTGAAGCCTCAAATCCAAGACTGGAGTTAGTATTCACAGAGACTGAGTGGTGCATGGATGTCACAAGGAATCATGAAGCTTATTTTCTTAAGAGCTTCCACAAAGGATGTGTGCTCAGACCTTCATTTCTTTGTGAGTTGTTACAACTCTTTGAATTTCTGAAAGGAAACTATTTATTGATAGGGAACAGTGAGACTAAGGGAACAATGGAATACAAATATTGAGGAGAACTGAAGATCCTCAGATTGAGGTTTTCTGCCTTTTTAAGCATGATGGTTTATTGCCTCCTATAGTTTCCCACTTGAAGTGATTTGGGAAAAAGGAGCTGGTGAATCATAACACTAAATACACAAGTTTTATTAAGAAGCTTAAGAAACAAAGACAGTAATTGTTGTGGTTACCCTACGTCTCCATTAAAAAGATGGAGTCCTCCTACATAATGCAGTGGTTGGAACTAGCTATGGACTTTGTGTCAAAAGCAAAGCCAAGGGCAGCCATGAGGGAACAGAGGGTACTGGATCAGGTAGAATTATTTCTATAAGCCCAACATTTGGGCCAATGTTGTTTGCATAGTGGGTAAAACTGCCAGATGAGGTGCCAGCATCTTATATGGGAGCTGGTTAATATCCGAACTGTTTTACTACCAATCCAGCCTCAGGATAACAGCCTGGGGAAAGTAGCAGAAGATGGACCAGGTGCTTGGACCCCTGCCAATGCAGCCATCTGGGGAGTGAACCAGGGGATGGAAGATTTCTCTCTCTCTCTCAAATACATAAATAAATCTCAAAGAAATGAAATGTACTATCATGGTCTTTCACAGTTATTTGCCTTAAATTTTTTTAAATATTTATTTATTTGACAGAGTTACAGACAAAGAGAGAGAGACAGAGAGAAATGTCTTCCTTCCATTGGTTCACCTCCCAAATGGCCGCTATGGCTGGCGCTGCACCGATTTGAAGCCAGGAGCCAGGTGCTTCCTCCTGGTCTCCTATGCGCGTGCAGGGCCCAAGCACTTGGGCCATCCTCCACTGCACTCCCAGGCCACAGCAGAGAGCTGGACTGGAAGACCAGCAACCGGGACTAAAACTGGTACCCGTATGGGATGCTGGCGCCGCAGGCTGAGGATTAACCAAGTGAGCCACGGCACTAAGCCCCCTGCCTTAAATTTTTAAGATTATAAATAGGAACTGATTATATTATTATATTTCTCTTATTTTTGTAGTTCCTAACAGGTTCTTTTTTTTTTTTTTTTTTTTTTGACAGGCAGAGTGGACAGTGAGAGAGAGAGACAGAGAGAAAGGTCTTCCTTTGCCGTTGGTTCACCCTCCAATGGCCGCCGCGGCCGGTGCGCTGCGGCCGGCGCAGCGCGCTGATCCGATGGCAGGAGCCAGGAGCCAGGTGCTTTTCCTGGTCTCCCATGGGGTGCAGGGCCCAAGCACCTGGGCCATCCTCCACTGCACTCCCTGGCCACAGCAGAGAGCTGGCCTGGAAGAGGGGCAACCGGGACAGAATCTGGCGCCCCAACCGGGACTAGAACCCGGTGTGCGCTAGGCGGAGGATTAGCCTAGTGAGCCGCGGCGCCGGCCCCTAACAGGTTCTTTTAAAAAATAAAATTACCAATTTATTTGATAGAGTTATAGAGACAGAGAGGGATAGACAGAGGGAGAGGGAATCTGTCATCTTCTTTTTCACTTTCCAGATGGCTGCAGGGAAGCCATTAGCCAGGAGCTTTTTCTGGTTTTCCCAGAGACGGGGAGGAACATGGCTCAAACTCTCCGACCATCTTCCAGTGTTTTTCCCGGGCACATTAGCGAGGAGCTGGATGGGAAGTGAGCAGCTGGAACTCAAACCAGCACCCATATGGGATGCTGGCATCACAGGCAGCGGCTTTACCTGCCACATCACAACACTGGCCCCCATAAGAGATTCTCCAGCATGACCACTTCCCGCCGATTCCTTCTGAGAACTGAAAGACCATCCCTAATGTAGGGTAGATGGGCAAACATATTAACTTGTGGAGCCAGGAGAGCTTGTGCAAATTTAGTGACTGAGTGCTGATATGTATATTCTGAGGATCTCAGAGTTTTATTATCATTGTTGTCTTTAAGTCAGATTCTTAGAAGAGTTTATGATGCCAAACACAATTGCTCTAAGAAAAGGAAGTGTTGGGGAGCCTGTGCTTGGGCAGGTCCTGTGAGAAACTGCAGACAAGGCTGGTGAGGAGCTGAAATGGTTTGGCTCCTTTGGCTTCGTTCCTCATTTCTGATATATGTCAGTCATTAAAATAACCCCCTGCCGGAGATATTATTACTTCATTGGAACTGTACACACATACTGTGTCAGAAAATAAGAAAATAAAGAAACAGAGCAAGTAAGACAAACCCCATAAGAATGGACATCTGTGAAAAGCAGAGAAACAAATCCAAAAATTCTGAATGGCTAAAGCTGGAATAATTAGGGCAATAACATAATATAGTACTGGATTTTATCCCAAATACAAAGTAAGTATCCATGAGTTCCATACTGAATAAATAAATACATTGGAAAGAAGTGACAAATCTGTGCGAAAGAGTTCTAAATAATTTCTACAGAGACTGGGCTCCTGGGGAGGCAAAGCTATCTCTTTTTAAAAAGTCTCCCTAGCTCATAATGAGTGCAGTACATTTCATTATAAACAAGTTTATGATACTTCTAGCCTGTAAACCTCTCAAATTCTGTGAACTTCAATATTAGTTGAAATAGGTCTTCAGTCATATTTACCTGTCTTGTAAATATGTAAATATATTTTTAGATTAGTCTTCCAAAATACCAAGCACTCCCAGTTAGAATTAGTTAGTTTGAATTATTGAGAAAATGTTAAGTGTTTGATTTTATATAACAAGCTTATTAAATATATTTTTGTGGAAACTAAAAAAAAAAAAAAAAAAAAAAGTCTCCCTAGCTTTTAAGTGTAGGCTATGCACAGTGACTTTCTCCCAAAAGGAAGGGTATGGAAAGGGGAAAAAGAGTGGCTTAACCATGAAGGAACTTGACAGATGCTGTCTCAAGGCACATAATCAAGGTGAACACTCATAGCTGTTAGCTGTGTTGATAGCATGTGCCCTCAATATGATGTGATGAGAATGGCAATTGACCTCTGTGGCATTCCTCCCCTAAACGCATTACTTCTGTCTAATGATGAGAAAAGCATCAGACAAATCCTAATTGAGGGACATTCTACAAAATACCTGACCAGTAAATCCTCAAAACTGTAAAGGTCATCAGGAATACAGAAAGTCTGAGACATAATCACGGCCAAAAGAAGCCTTAAGAGACACAGCTTCTAAATATAATGGTGAATTCTACAAGAGAAAAAAGATATTAGGGCTAAACAGTGTGATTGGGATATGAATTTCCATTGAAAATATTGTGGAGTATTTGTATGTGTCCGTGAACACATGGCTGCAATGGCAGTGATGTTTATTGGGCATTCACCCATCACGGGTGGCCTCTGGAACTCGATTGCCAGGGTACGAATACAAGCTCTGGCCACAGTTGTTAGAGGTGTACCCTCACGAAGTTACTTAGCATCTTTGATCCTCAGTTTCCTAGCTGTAAAATTAATATATGTTAAGTTCTTAGAACTGGATCTGGCCTACAGAAGATGTTGTTTGTCCTCATTGCTATTAATTAGAAAAATGAAATGCTGTATAAATATGAGCTTATAGACAAGCCTATATAAGAACACTGATTAATGCTAATGGTTACAACTAAGATGTGTATAGTTTTCTACAGTTCATAAATTAATAATATATACATGAATTAATTGGATCCTCATGACATCATTAAGAGATATTTTGATATAAGATCATCCCCACCTTACAGATGAAGAAATCAGTTTGAAGAAGTCATTTTATAGGAAAACTTAGATAAAAGCTAGAGTGAGGACACAATACAGTCTTTTTAAAAAAGACTTATTTATTTATTTGAAAGTCAGAGTTACACAGAGAGAGAAGGAGAGGCAGAAAGAGAGAGAGAGAGAGAGAGAGAGAGGTCTTCCATCCACTGGTTCACTCCCCAGTTGACCACAAAGGCCAGTGATGAGCTGATCCAAAGCCAGGAGCCAGGAGCTTCTTCTGGGTCTCTCATGTGGGTGCAGGGGCCCAAGGACTTGGGCCATCTTCTACTGCTTTCCCAGGCCATAGTAGAGAGCTGGATTGGAAGTGGAGCAGCCGGGACTTGAACTGGCACCCATATGAGAGGCCGGCACTGCAGGCAGTGGCTTTACCTGCTAAACCACAGCACTGGCCCCACAATATAGTCTTATTCAAGGCTTGTGTTTGCTAAACAATATAAGGCTGGCTCTTAGGCAATCTATACTTGCAAACACTCCAGAAGTTTTAAATTTAAAAAATAAAAAAGAAAAATTGTGAAGAAATTACTCCAAAGTTTTGTTCTCAATGCTCTAGCACATTATTTCTCACATTACTCTTACAGAAGAGATAGAATAATAAACACTGAATTCTATATTTTGTAAATGAAAATGCAAAGCACTAAGAATTTCCTTCTTTTCACATTAGGAATTTATTGGAATCTGGGAGGAGGTCCACCTTAAACTTGAGAAAGTTTAATTACGTAGTTTAAAAGGAATATATATATATATATATATATATATATAAAGTTCTGTGCTAGGTGTTTCGAGCAGTGCAACAATGAATACATTAAGATTATTGCCACCACTGGCCGGCGCCACGGCTCACTAGGCTAATCCTCCGCCTTGCGGTGCCGGCACACCGGGTTCTAGTCCCGATCAGGGCACCGGATTCTGTCCTGGTTGCCCCTCTTCCAGGCCAGCTCTCTTCTGTGGCCTGGGAGTGCAGTGGAGGATGACCCAAGTACTAGGGCCCTGCACCCCATGGGAGACCAGGATAAGTACCTGGCTCCTGCCAGGATCAGCGCGGTGCGCCGGCTGCAGCGGCGGCCATTGGAGGGTGAACCAACGGCAAAGGAAGCCCTTTCTCTCTGTCTCTCTCACTGTCCACTCTGCCTGTCAAAAAAAAAAAAAAAAAAGTTTATTGCCACCAAGGATTTGAATATGTACTCTCTGTGTTTTCATTTAGATCTAAATTAGGCAATATATCCATCAGATATGTATTTTATACGTAAGGTTAATGTATCATAATGTGATGACACTTTTGACAATCAGACATTAGAGAAATGATACTTGTTAAGTATTTTTGAGTTTTTAAAAAAGCAAAAAAAATCTGATTTATATCATTAAAACTCCACATTGTCAGAAAGAAAATAGTGTTGCATAACTTTGGAATGTTTCTGAACATTCATCCTTGGAAACCCATGGGGCACTGGCTTGAGGACACCAGTAGATATCATAATCTTTAAATACGCAAGTCCCTTATATAAAATCTCACAACCTTTTCATATAACCTACACATATCTAGCTGTATATTTTAAATCTCCTCTAGATTACTACAATCATTAATACACTATAAATGTTATTTAACTAGTTGTTATACTGTATTGTTTAGGGACAAATGACAAGAAAAAAGTGTGTATATGTTCAGTTCAGACATATTATTTTAAAGGTGTTTTTGACCTGTGGTTGGTTGAATGCATAGATGCGCAACTCACAGATAGAGAGGGTTGAATATACATGTTTTGGATACAATTCAATGTGAAAATATGTAAGGGTATCAAACACATTCATGTGGCACTCTCAGAACCATGTTTGCACATAATGTGCAGTAACACAATTGGGCAAGTATATGGATATGGGTATTTTGCAAGAAGGGGTAAGAAAGGAAGGAAGCTCAGGTTATTGTATAACAAATAACCCTCAAACTTAATGGCAAGTCATACAACAAAAATTACTTGTGTGGTAAGTAATTAAGTTTCTTTAGATAAGGAATCTGGGTGCATTCTCTCGTTCTATACAGTTGCAGAAAAAGAATGTTGCCTAGGGCCATGGTGTCATCTGAAGGCTCAACTAGGAGAGGATCTCCTTCCAGGTTGATTCAGAGGGTGGTTGAAAAGATTCAGTTCTTTTCCAGTTGTTGGCAGACAACCTCCATTCCTCAACGAGAGAGTATTGGAGGCCTTCCTTAGTTACGTGACACATTGGTTTTTCCATAGGTCAGCTATCAGCATCACAGCTGTCTTCCAGTGAGCAAGTGAGCACTCAGCGAAAGCAGTCCCTCTATAAATTACTCCAGAAAGTGACATCCCATTGCTATTATTTTCTTTGTGTCAATTTTGTCACTAGCTGTAGAATATTTGTGGTGAAGGGATCACAAATGGTATTCATGGCTGCGCGTAGAGATCATTGGGAATCATTCTGGGAGTTTCCTATTAGACAAGCATAGTTTTAAGAAGAACATTGAAGGGAAATTTTGTTTTATTGGCCTAAGGATAGTTGGATATATGAAGTCAGAGTGGCTCCCTGGACTCCACTGATAGGCTGTACCTCCAACATTGGAGGTTGCATCTAATTTGTAGGCCCAGTATATCAAAGACTTGATATCTATATACCAAACTCATTGTGTCTTGTCCCTGGACATGATCACCCCATATTTGCAAGCATTCTGTGCAGGCAAGTATGAACTATGAATTCTAGCCAACTAATATTAATTGAAGTTATATGCACCATATTTGGGCACACACCCAAGAAAATTCTGCCCATAAGCCTTCATGTTCTTTCTGATTTCTGCCTGTATGGAGTGGAGATACTTTCATGGTTGACCTTGTAAGGCCTATATTGAGTATGTCAGCACCCATGACAACAGGAAGCTGGGTGTCTGAATACATGACTTCATAAAGTCACCAACTTCTCAAGGACATTCATTTCAAAAGTTATATGAGAAAGAAATTATGTTACACAGGATTTAGGCACCAAGGAAATGGAATTTGTTGAATATGGCAGCTAGAATTATTTGACTGATCACAGAATCAGATAACTGAATCAGTAGTCCTGAACCTGCTCATTAAGTTCCAGCCTTGCAAAGGGAAACCAGAAATACAAGATTATGGATTAATTGTCTTTTAATCCAAAATGTGTAGCACAGTTCGTGACACAAAGTGCTTCTTTGCAATTTTGAATTCATAATAAACACTGCCTCACGTTAACTATATATGCACGGTTTATGAACTAGCAGAAGTAGTTTGAGCCTTGAGAAATATCCTAAATAAAATTTCAGATGGTTATAGTTCTGTTGTGTTTTGTTTCCATATTGTTGATGTATTGCCTTCAATTTCTGGTGTGGAATTCTGGAACAAGTTAAATAGGCATGAAAATAGAAGGGTAGAATTAAGAGCTTTAACCATAGGTATATTTGGGAGTAAGGAGCTTAGAAGCCCTGACAGCAGCAATAAATCCTTTGTAGATCATGTCATATTTTGTAAACTGGATCTATAATGTACATTTCATTTTTCTTATTTTTATTGAAGAGTCATTATTTTGGGTACCTACTATGTGTCAGGCATTGGGTTATTGCTGGAACTATTGATAGGGAAATGATTTGTGTTGTATCTTTGTAGCTTGACACAGGAGATTTAAGGAAAATAGAAATTACCTATAGATAGACATGCTTTAATGGGCAACATCTAAAATGCTAGCATAGGGATAGGCATTTAGCAAGTGGTTAAGACACCTGTAACCTACGTATCCTACGCTGGAGTGTCTGATTCCTGGCTTTCTCACTGGTGATTCCAGCTTCCTACAAAAGCAAATCTTGGGAAGCAGCAATGATGCCTGAAATCACTGGGTTCTTACCACCCACAAGGGATACCTGGTTTGAATTCCAGTTTCTCTGCTTCAACTCCAGGATGGAGCTGTTAGGCTGTTATGGGCATTTGGAGAGTTAATCAGTCAATGCAATCTCTCCCCCTACCTCCTTCTCTCTCTCTCCCTCTCTGTCTTCTTTTCAAAAAGTGAAGTTATTAAAAAAAAGGTGCTAGCATCAACAGTATAGTTGCTAAGGAAATATTAGTAGAATACTAAAAATGGATGTTAATATCCACCTTGCTTTCATCACCATTACTACATTCTTAGCTGCCAAACTACATTCACACACACCAGATACTTTTGACTTCAGTGTTCTTTTCCTGTGCATTTTCTTATAATTTTTTCATTAAGTTGCTACCTTGCCACAAGCAGGAACCCTTTCTGCACTGTTTTGATGAAATGTTGCAAATCTGCGATCAGCTAGCTTTTGCTTCCTTGTATGTGGCAAATGATCAATCTCAAGGGGCAAAACATCTGGCTGGCAGCTTGGGGCAGAGCAGGGCAATACAGTGTGCGTGTAGCCTGGGAAAGAGGGGTGGAGGGAGGCACGCACTAAAGCAAGAAAGGCCTCTCTCTGAACTTAAACATGCCCTACGGGATTGCAGAATAGTCAGAATCCTGCTGAGATCCACAGTTTAATGGAGCAAGGAAGGCAGACCCAGTTTGAGAATTGCTTTTCTATGTTTATGCCACTTCTTTATTTTTTTACTCAAAGTTGCTCTTTTCTCTGCAGCTCCCTTGTTTGCCCCTTCTCAGAGCTGGAATCTGAGCGCTAGTCTAAGTGCTTCACTTAGCATTATCTTATCGAATAGCCAAAGCAACCCCAAAGATGATACTATTGCTTTGTTTTATCAAAGGGGAAGGTAAGTGAAGGTAGGTCTCACTGTGAGGCATTCAGGAAATGATGTGCACGTTGACCGAACTTCACTATCTGAATCTTATTCCTCCTCATTCCTGAGATTCCTTTGTCTATCAAAATTGAGAATTACCTCACAAACCCCAATTTATCAAACACCTGTTTATTTTAATAACACTTTTTTCTTTCTCCATAAGCAGTCATATTTAATTTATAAAAAGCACATCAGCAAAAGAAAACAACCCCTTTTTCTAAGAGCAAGCACCATCTTTGTAAGATAATAAACACATGAACTGGGAATATCTTACATATTGTCTTTACACATAACATTCAGGCTCTTTCAATGAATGATGCTTTATTAAATGAGCACAGAAAAATAAGAAAGAATAGAAAATGTACTTGTAGCTGTATAGCCTGATCTGTGAAACCAAGATATTGGTCAAGAAACAAAGACAATTACTAATTTAAGACTAATTCTAGGACACATTTGCTCTAGGATCGCAGTTTCTTGTGCTGGGAATCCAGTTTCTTGTGCGAGTTTCCACAGACATTTCTTTCTCCTTCTATTTTTCCTTCTGTAACCAAATAAATGTCTCCTTTCTCATGTCTTCTTTATTTGCTTCTTTACTATGACTGCTTTTCTCTCGCAATATCTGACTAGTGTCTCTTCTTTTATATATCTGTTGTTTCCTAACTTGTTTTTCTCTGAGTTTCTTACATTAAAATTCTCCTCTGTAAAGCCTGATTGCCCATTGAAACACTATATGAGCCAGTAGAAAACATCCCCAAGGAAAGCATTCTTGGCAGATAACTTTCAGGTAGGGCAAAAATCACTGTGGATTGGGTCACATGGTCTTTGGTTTTGGTTTAGACTTATTTCTGCATGATTGTTGGTAGCATCTCTTTTCACTGCACAATCATTCCATTTTGGATGACAAATCATATGATTATCTTGCACGTAGTCCACTCATAATCTAGTACAGTAGTGAGCATAAGTTAGTAGATAGTAGATCCCAGACACAGAAAAATAAGGCAAAATGCTGTGAAGCTTCTCCTAGTTAGATTAGTGACAAGGAGACAAAGAATTGATTTTAAAAATTCTATTTGAATAGTGTGATTAACAGAATAGAATTAACCACTGGAGCAGGACGTGGAAGTGGACTTGCTTTTCAAGGGTACTAGAATCTTTTTCAAAAGGATCACATATCTTGGTTAAAATGTATCCAAGCAATTTTTAAAAGTTGTGCTACCACTATGCTCCTAAATCTGTATGTATGAAAAAACATGAAAATTTTTATTTTATATAAACAAAAAGTTATAAAAAATAAAAGTTGATATCCTACAGGATACATTTTAGGATGTATATACATTTAGGATGTAATATATTGAAAATAGAAACTAATAATGAGAATGGAATTAAAATGTGCCAAATGTTTGAAAATGTTTTATAAAAAGTGTTTTTTAAATGTTCCTAGGTCAGAGAAGAAATTCAGAAGAAAATGCAATGAAAACATAAATAAAATATTTAACAAAAGTATGGAATACTGCCAAAATAGCACTTAGGGGAAAATTTATTAGTCAAAACCCCACTATCTTTATAGAGGAAAACAATGAACTAAGCCTCTACCTAAAGTATTAAGAAAAAGACTAAAGCAACATGCCAAAAGAGAATTTAAAAAATAGAAATGACAAAAGTAAAAAAAAGAATATATTGGGAACTATTAACAATATTTACACAATAAAACAAACACTAGGAATACTCAGAAATAAAGTCAAGAGCCACAGATGATGCATAAAATTGTTTAGGTTTATTGGGAGAATACTGAAATAAATGCAGACACAATCATATTTCTGAAAATGAGGATAATAATATTTTTAAAATCAAATGTTCTTAACTTTCATTATAACTTTGATACAGTCTCAGTGATAGCATCAACATGGGATTATTCATAAGCTGACAAAAAATTCTAACAATACATCTGGTAGCATAATAGGGAGAACATCAAAGAATATGCTGAAAAAGAAAAGTGAGACATTAACTACTACTGCTGGATTGAAATGAAAATAGTAAAATAAATGTATCTTTTTGTAGAAACAAAATAAATAAATGCCCAATGTATTAAAATTTTAAATAAAAAAATTTGTGTTATAGAACAAAAAGGAGTAATGGTAATTGACTTGAATTTTGGAGTGGCTGCTGTAAATAAATAAAGAGATGACAGAAAATATCAAAGTGGAAAAGAACAACAAATTATACTATGAATTTTAACTTCAGTACAGAGAATGGATGTTTCTAAAATAGATTGCAGATACAGTTTTAGAAAAAGAGAAAAAAGTTAAATAATATAATATGTTCATTATCATTTTGAGAAAATTCTGAGCAATATAGCAAATAATTAAAGGACATTATAAAATAATTATTTGTTTCAGTGGACATCTGTTGAAAACCTGACTTCTTAGGATACAAGTCATTGCCTGCAATCATCTTGTAGCTCTTAATCAAATAAGTATGATGTAGAAAGGCAAATTAGAAATGAACTATTTAATCAATATATATCTAAGTAACTGATGTAATTAAGGCTAAATATAACCCTTGGCATCAATGAGATTTTTTTTTGCTTTTTTTTAAAAAAAGAGATTTATTTATTTATGTGAAGGGCATAGCTACAGAAAATTGAACTTTCATCTGCTGGTTCACTCCTCAAATGTCCAGCCAGTTCTCCCATGTGGGTGCAGGAGCTCAAGCACTTGGACCATCTTTTGTTGCTTTTCCAGGGACTTTAGCAGAGAGCTGCATCAGAAGCAGAACAGCCAGGACTCTTAACCTGTGCCAATATGGGATGCTGGCATCACAGGTGGTGGGCTTAACTTGACACGTCACAATGTTGGACTAGTGATATATGTTTTTAAAAACTGATTTATTCACAATGCAAGGATCAATTCTCAACATTTATTTACAATTTTGTATTATAGAATTTCACCCCGCAATTTACAGTAACTGCTGTAAACTTCAGAAATGCTTTTTTAAGCACATACCTCACAAACAGCATATCATTCATAATAATATCCAGAAATAATTATAATAAGGATATAAAAGTACACATTCCTCAAATTTTTTCCTATGAATAATTATTTATTTAGCAAAATATCAAATAATAATATTTTTTTCACTTCTCCTAAAAACTTAAATTATTCCTTTATTTGAATCAAATTTTTTACTATTTAATTATTTCCATATCATCCTTTTTTTCATTTAGTAAATATAAATTTCCAAAGTACACTTTATGGATTACAATGGCTTTCCCCCCCATAATTTCCCTCCCACTCGCACCCCTCCCATCAACCACTCCCTCTCCCATTCCATTCACATCAAGGTTCATTTTCAATTATCTTTATATACAGAAGATCAATTTAGTATATATTAAGTAAAGATTTCATCAGTCTGCACCCACACAGAAACACAAAGTGTAAAATACTGTTTCAGTACTAGTTATAGCATTACTTCACATTGGACAACACATTAAGGACAGATCCCACATTAGAAGTAAGTACACAATGACTCCTGTTGTTGACTTAACAATTTAACACTCTTGTTTATGGCATCAGTAATCTCCCTAGGCGCTAGTCATGAGTTGCCAAGGCTATGGAAGCCTTTTGGGTTCGACGACTTCTTTCTTATTCCGACAGGATCATAGTCAAAGTGGAAGTTCACTCCTAGCTTCAGAGAAAGGTACCTCCTTCTTTGATGGCCCCGTTCTTTCCACTGGGATCTCACTCGCACAGATCATTCATTTAGGTCTTTTTTTTTTTTTTTTCCCAGAGTGTCTTGCCATTCCATGCCTAAAATACTCTCATGGGCTCTTCAGCCAAATCCAAATGCCTTAAGGGCTGATTCTGAGGCCAGAGTGCTGTTTAGGACATCTGCCATTCTATGAGTCTGCTGTGTATCCTGCTTCCCATGATGTATCATTCTCTCCCTTTTTTATTCTATCAGTTAGCATTAGCAGACACTAGTCTTCTTTGTGTGAACCTTTTGACTCTTAGACCTATCTGTGTGATCAATTGTGAACTGAAATTGATCACTGGACTTGTGAGATGGCATTGGTACATGCCACCTTGATGGGATTGTATTGGAATCCCTTGGCACAAATGTAACTCCACCATTTGGGGCAAGTCAGCTTGAGCATGTCCCAAATTGTACATCTCTTCCCTCTCTTATTCCCACTCTTATATTTAACAGGGATCACTTTTCAGTTAAATTTAAACACTTAAGAATAATTGTGTGTTAATTACAGAGTTCAACCAATAGTACTAGAACAAAACAAAGAAAAATACTAAAATGGATAAAGTATTACATGTCCATCAACAGTAAGCACAAGAGCTGATTGAGTCACTGTTTCTCATAGTGTCCATTTCACTTCAACAGGTTTCCCCTTTGGTGCTCAGTTAGTTGTCACTGATCAGGGAGAACATATGGTATTTGTCCCTTTGGGTCTGGCTTATTTCACTCAGCATGATGTGTTCCAGATTCCTCCATTTTGTTGCAAATGACTGGACTTCATTGTTTCTTACTGCAGTATAGTATTCTAAAGAGTACATATCACATAATTTCTTTATCCAGTCTACTGTTGATGGGCATTTGAGTTGATTCCAGGTCTTAGCTATTGTGAATTGAGCTGCAATAAACATTAGGGTGCAGACAGCTTGTTTGTTTGCCAATTTAAATTCCTTTGGGTAAATTCCAGGAGTGGGATGGTTGGGTTGAATGGTAGGGTTATCTTCAGGTTTCTGAGGAATCTCCAGACTGACTTCCATTGTGACTTTACCAGTTTGCATTCCCACCAACAGTGGGTTAGTGTCCCTTTTTCCCCACATCCTCGCCAGCATCTGTTGTTGGTAGATTTCTGAATGTGAGCCATTCTAACTGGGGTGAGGTGAAACCTCATTGTGGTTTTGATTTGCATTTCCCAGATGGCTAGTGATCCTGAATATTTTTTCATGTGTCTGTTGGCCATTTGGATTTCCCCTTTTGAAAAATGTCTATTGAGGTCCTTGGCCCATCTCTTAAGTGGGTTGTTGGTTTTGTTTTTGTGGAGTTTCTTGATCTCTTTGTAGATTCTGGTTATTAACCCTTTATCTGTTGCATAGTTTGAAAATATTTTTTCCCATTCTGTCGGTTGTCTCTTCATTCTCCTGACTGTTTCTTTTGCAGTACAGAAACTTCTCAATTTGATGCAATCCCAAAAGTTAATTTTGGCTTTGACTACCTATGCTACAGGGGGCTTTTCCAAGAAGTCTTTGCCAGTACCTATATCTTCCAGATTTCTCCAATGTTCTCTAATAATTTTGTTGTGTCAGGTCATAGATTTAAGTCTTTAATCCACGTTCAGTGGATTTTTGTGTAAGGTGTAAGGTAGGGTTCTTGCTTCATGCTTCTGCACGTGGAAATCCAGTTTTCCCAGCACCATTTCTTGAATAGACTGTCCTTACTCCAGGGATTGGTTTTTGATCCTTGATCAATTATGAGTTGGCTGTAGATGTTTGGATTGATTTCTGGTGTTTCAATTCTGTTCCATTGGTCTATCCATCTGTTTCTGTAACAGTACCATGCTGTTTTGATTACAACTGCCCTGTAGTATGTCCTGAAATCTGGTATTGTAGTGCCTCCGGCTTTGTTTTTGTTGTACAAGATTGCTTTAGCTATTTGAGGTCTCCTGTATCTCCATTTGAATTTCAGCATCATTTTTTCTAGATCTGAGAAGAAGGTCTTCGGTATTTTGATTGGTATTGCATTGAATCTGTAAATTGCTTTTGGGAGAATGGACATTTTGATGATATTGACTCTTCCAATCCATGAGCATGGAAGAATTTTCCATTTTTTGGTATCCTCATCTATTTCTTTCTTTCAGGTTTTGTAATTCTCATCGTAGAGATTTAACGTCCTGGGTTAAGTTTATTCCAAGGTATTTGATTGTTTTTGTAGCTATTGTGAATGGGATTGATCTTAGAAGTTCTTCCTCAGCTGTGGCATTGCCTGTGCATACAAAGGCTGTTGATTTTTGTGCATTGATTTTATATCCTGCTACTTTGCCAAACTCTTCTATGAGTTCCAATAGTATCTTAGCAGAGTTCTTTGGCTCCCCTAAATAAAGAATCATATCATCTGCAAAGAGGGATAGTTTGAGTTCTTTCTTCCCAATTTGTATCCCTAAACAGTAATAAAGGCCCTCTCAACAAAGAAAAGCCCAGGACCAGATGGATTCACTGCTGAATTCTACCAGACATTTAAAGAAGAACTAACTCCAATTCTTCTCAAACTATTCAGAACAATCGAAAAAGAGGGAGTCCTCCCAAATTCTTTCTATGAAGCCAGCATCACCTTAATTCCTAAGCCAGAAAAAGATGCAGCATTGAAAGAGAATTATAGACCAATATCCCTGATGAACATAGATGCAAAAATGCTCAATAAAATTCTCGCCAATAGAATGCAACAACACATCAGAAAAATCATCCACCCAGACCAAGTGGGATTTATCCCCGGTATGCAGGGATGGTTTAATGTGCGCAAGACAATCAATGTGATACACCACATTAACAGACTACAGAAGAAATACCATATGATTATCTCAATAGACGCAGAGAAAACATTTGATAAAATACAACACCCTTTCATGATGAAAACTCTAAGCAAAGTGGGTATTGAAGGAACACTCCTCAATACAATCAAAACAATTTATGAGAAACCCACGGCCAGCATTCTATTGAATGGGGAAAAGTTGGAAGCATTTCTACTGAGATCTGGTACCAGACAGTTATGCCCACTCTCATCACTGCTATTCAATATAGTTCTCGAAGTTTTAGCCAGAGCTATTAGGCAAGAAATAATAATATTTTATAAGCTATCTTGGTATTTCATATGACTAAAGTGTTTTCTACTAATACTATAAAAAGTACTTTAATTATTTCATGAAAAATAGAATACAAAGATTTATTTTGGTGAAATAATTTTGAAATCCAGATTGTTTTCATTGGATGTATTTTCCATTAACCTTTTGAAGATTCTTCATACTTCTAAATTATATTTTTTATTTATTTAATCATTATAAATACATACTATAATGCATTCAGTAACCTTTGTTAGCAAGATGCATCTAGTTTTTCACTATTATTTAATGCATTCATCCACTAAATACTTATTGCATTAATTTTTTTTCTAGATTTTGTAAAAGAAAAATGTACACAGTAGGTGTTGTGCTTTTTGCCTTTAGGTTTACATTTTAGATTGCTGTGCTGCTTGCCTGCCCTCTGGGTTCCATTATGGTAAAATATACCAACACATAGGTCACATGCCATTTTGTTGCAGGGCACATTCTACCTCAGGGAATACCACAGTTATTTCCCATCCCTAGTTGCTGGGCCAAAAGGCCATCTCTCGAACCATGTAAGTTTTACTGACCTCCTCTCTATATACTAAAAAAATGTCTGAACCCTCATTAAGATTTCAATATATGACTGAATTCTATGATCTGAATTGCTTAGTATCTTCAGGAAATTGTAGAGTTAAAGTTCATCATACCTACTTCTTTTTTTCCCTTAATTCATACGTAAAATGTTTATTCTCACAGGTGTGAAACTGATTCCTGCATGTATTTTTTTTTAACTTTTATTTAATGAATATAGATTTCCAAAGTACAGCTTATGGACTACATTGGCGTCCCGCCCCCCCCTCCATGACTTCCCTCCCACGTGCAACACTCTCCTTTCCCGCTCTCTCTCCCCTTCCATTCATATCAAGATTCATTTTCAATTTTCTATATATACACAAGATCAGTTTAGTATACATTAAGTAAAGATTTCAACAGTTTGCACCCACATAGAAACACAAAGTTAAATATACTGTTTGAGTACTCATTATAGCATTAAATCTCAATGTACAGCACATTAAGGACAGAGATTCTACATGAGGAGCAAGTGCACAGTGACTCCTGTTGTTGACTTTACAAATTGACACTCTTGTTTATGGCATCAGTAATCTCCCTATGCTCCAGTCATGAGTTTCCAAGGCTATGGAAACCTTTTGAGTTCTCTGACTCTTATCTTATTTAGACAAGGTCATAATCAAAGTGGAGGTTCTCTTCTCCCTTCAGAGAAAGGAACCTCCTTCTTCGAAGACCTGTTCTTTCCACTGGGATCTCACTCACAGAGATCTTTCATTTAGGGTTTTTTTTTTTTTTTTTTTTTTTTTTTTTTTTTTTTTTTGCCAGAGTGTCTTGACTTTCCATGCCTGAAATACTCTCATGGGCTTTTCAGCCAGATCCGCATGCCTTAAGGGCTGATTCTGAGGCCAGAGTGCTATTTAGGACATCTGCCATTCTATGAGTCTGCTGTGTATCTCACTTCCCATGTTGGATCACTCTCCCCTTTATTTTTTCTATCGGTTAGTATTAGCAGGTACTAGACTTGTTTATGTGCTCCCTTTGACTCTTAGTCCTTTCATTAAACTGTGAACTGAAATTGATCAATTGGACCAGTGAGATGGCATTGGGACATGCCACCTTGATGGGATTGAATTAGAATCCCCTGGTATGTTTCAAACTCTACCATTTGGGGCAAGTCAGCTTGAGCATGTCCCAAATTGTACATCTCTTCCCTCTCTTATTCCCACTCTTATGCTTAACAGGGATCACATTTCAGTTAAATTTCAACACTTAAGAATAACTGTGTATTAATTACAGAATTAAACCAGTCATATTAAGTAGAACAGACAAAAAAAAACACTAAGAGGGATAACATATTAAGTTGCTCATCAACAGTCAGGGTGAAGGCTGATCAAGTCACCGTTTCTCATAGTGTCCATTTCACTTCAACAGGTTTCCTTTTTGGTGTTCAGTCAATTGTCACTGATCAGGGAGAACATATGGTATTTGTCCCTTTGGGTCTGGCTTATTTCACTCAGCATGATGTGTTCCAGATTCCTCCATTTTGTTGCAAATGACTGGACTTCATTGTTTCTTACTGCAGTATAGTATTCTAAAGAGTACATATCACATAATTTCTTTATCCAGTCTACTGTTGATGGGCATTTGGTTGATTCCAGGTCTTAGCTATTGTGAGTTGTGCTGCAATAAACATTAGAGTGCAGACCGCTTTTTTGTTTGCCAATTTAAATTCCTTTGGGTAAATTCCAGGAGTGGGATGGTTGGGTCGAATGGTAGGGTTATCTTCAGGTTTCTGAGGAATCTCTAGACTGACTTCCATAGTGACTTTACCAGTTTGCATTCCCACCAACAGTGGGTTAGTGTCCCTTTTTCCCCACATCCTCGCCAGCATCTGTTGTTGGTAGATTTCTGAATGTGAGCCATTCTAACTGGGGTGAGGTGAAACCTCATTGTGGTTTTGATTTGTGTTTCCCTGATTGCTAGTGATCTTGAACATTTTTTCATGTGTCTGTTGGCCATTTGGATTTCCTCTTTTGAAAAATGTCTATTGAGGTCTTTGGCCCATCTCTTAAGTGGGTTGTTGGTTTTGTTGTTGTGGAGTTTCTTGATCTCTTTGTAGATTCTGGTTATTAACCCTTTATCTGTTGCATAGTTTGCAAATATTTTTTCCCATTCTGTGGGTTGTCTCTTCACTCTCCTGACTGTTTCTTTTGCAGTACAGAAACTTCTCAATTTGATGCAATCCCAATAGTTGATTTTGGCTTTGACTGCCTGTGCCTCTTGGGTCTTTTCCAGAAATTCATTGCCTGTGCCTATATCTTGCAGGGTTTCTCCAATGTTCTCTAATAACGTGATGGTGTCAGGTCGTAGATTTAGGTCTTTAATCCATGTTGAGTGGATTTTTGTGTAAGGTGTAAGGTAGGGTTCTTGCTTCATGCTTCTGCACGTGGAAATCCAGTTTTCCCAGCACCAGTTATTGAATAGACTGTCCTTGCTCCAGGAATTGGTTTTAGATCCTTGATCAAATATAAGTTGGCTGTAGATGTTTGGATTGATTTCTGGTGTTTCAATTCTGTTCCATTGGTCTATCCATCTGTTTCTGTACCAGTACCATGCTGTTTTGATTACAACTGCCCTGTAGTATGTCCTGAAATCTGGTATTGTGGTGCCTCTGGCTTTGTTTTTTGTTGTACAAGATTGCTTTAGCTATTCGAGGTCTCTTGTGCCTCCATATGAATTTCAGCATCATTTTTTCTAGATCTGAGAAGAAGGTCTTTGGTATCTTGATTGGGATTTCCTGTGTGTATTTTTTAAAGGGCCAGTGATGCGTTTCTCTGAGGCTAACTTCCCTCCTGTCTGCATCCTCAGAAACTTCCTCACAGTACTCTGTGAAATCTCCGTGTATTATAAATAAGCTTATTTACTTTTGCACATGAAATCTTTATTTCCTCCTAGGAAACTACTACCAGCCTCTGATAAGCTGTCCATTTTCTCCGGTACCCACCACCATGAGGTTGGACGTGAAACTGGCACCTATAGGGTCATCACTGCACAAGCATTTCCTGTTTAATGCAGGTTGTTTTGTTGAGCCTCACAAATGCTTATTTTATTTTATTTAGAAACTGAAGGTTTGTGGCAACCCTGAATCTAGCAAGACTATCAGTGAAATTTTTTAACACTCCCTTTATTTCTAGCTGACAATATTTTCATTAATTTTCACAATACTTATATTTCCAGTTCATCATTCTAAGTGTTATGGTGACCGCTGAGTTTTGATGTTACTATTGTAATCGTTTGATCACAATAAACTGCACCCACACAGGCTGGCAAACTTAATCACAAATGCTTGTATTCTGAATGCTCCGGTGACTGGTTGTCCCTTTTTCTCTCCTTCTCAGGTTTCCATATTCCCAGATAAGCAACAACATTGAAATTAGGTCAAGTAGTAACCCTACAATAGTCTCTAAGTCTTTACGTGAAAGGAAGAGTAATCATAAAACCTCATTTTCAATTCAAAGGCTAGAAGTGATCACCTCAGTGCGGAAGACATGCCAAAAGTGGAGATAGGTTGAAAGCTGGGCCTCTTGTATTAGTCAACTTGTGAATGCAAAGGAACACTTCTTGAAGAAAATTAGATGTGCTACTCCAGTGAGCACACAAATAAGGAAAAGAAAGCTAAACAGCCATTTTGCTGATCTGGATCGATCAATCCAGCATTGACATTTCCTTAAGCCAAACATTTCCTTAAGCCAAAACCAAATCCAGAGCAAGGCTCCAACTCTCATCAATTGTACGAAGGCTGAAAGGGGTAAGGAAACTACAGAAAATAGAAGTTTGAAGCTAATAGATTCATGAGGGCTAAGGAAGGAAGTTATTTCCATAACATAGACGTGCCAGTGAAGCAGCAAGTGTGATGTAGAAGCAGCAGAATATTATCCAGAATATCTAGCTGATATATATAATTATATATAATATATAATATTTTTATATATAAATAACTGATGCACATGCTGCACCAAATAATGTATTTTCAAAGAAGATGCAGCAGCATCTAGGACTTTCATAGACATAGAGAAATCAATGCGTAGCCATGGTTGATTAACAGTATATTTTATAATTTGAAATTGTTAACAGAAGCTGAAATTTTGACCCAAAGTATTCATTTATTTCTCTTTATGATTTTCACTTTTGAAGTTTAATTTAAGAAATCCTTTCTAATTACTAAATCTATACAGGATTTCGTATTAACTTTATTACTATCTTTCACATGTAGATATATCTTTATTTTTTATTCAATATGCAAGATATGTCATTAACTTGATAGTCAATGTATGTAAAATTGCAGTCATGTGGTCTTTGGTTCTCTGATTGATAAAGAATTAGATCCCACTGAGGAGTTCAGTCTCACTTGATATCTCAAAGTGCATTCTGCAGGACATTTTGTAAATCAGTTTATGAAACACAGTTTAATCTATATCATCCAAGGAGTTCTTTGTTAGCATATTAAAGACTGAAGCATCTTGCAGCCTAAAAAACATAAATCTTCAATTTTTGCACAGAATATCCTATAATTTGATGCCAACATTATTTTTTCATTACAGTTATTAATGTTCTCTAGTCTATTAAAATTTACTGGGGCATTGCTTTGGAAATGTAGAGTTAGAATCCAGAACTTTTAGTGATTGACAAAGGTTGACCAAAGTTGTTCTATGCTTTCTTAGAAATACTAAATAAATCATAATTTTCCTGATAACTTAATTTTGTGGAGCTGTTTATATTCTTTTCAATTGACATGAAACTAGTTCACATTGGAGAGGAATCCTATCTTCTAAAAACAGTCATTTTTGGGAAGAACCAGAAAGAGCAAATAGCAAGAAAATAGCAAAAAATTATATGTAAAGTTTTCACTTGTAATGTAAACAAAAGTTATATTATTATGCAAGGGGTACAATTTAGTGAAGACAACATTTATAAATATCTATATGATAGTGTGGAAAATATATTAATTTGCATATATGAGAGAAAATCTGTAATATTTATTTTTCTGTGACAAAATTCAGACAATATTGCCTCTATAGTTAAGTTACACGAAGAATGTGACCTGAAACCAGATAGTGGGCTTGTAAGTTCTTCAGAGACTGGCAGACATTCATGGGATAAGCTGGGAGGCAGATCCTCTCCTGCCATTGCAAGAAGCCACTACTAAAACAACTAAGTCTAATAACACCTGAACTCTTGACACTTAGAAATTGTGAGATAATACATGACTATTTTCCTAAGCCACAAATGTTAGGACAATGTGTTATGCAGCAATAGAGTCTAACACAACTATAAATTGACTCTATCCTTTCTCTACATAATTGTATACAGCCTTATAATTGATTCAGTAATTCCATTCTTATTTATTATGATAGCTTTACCTATGCCCATATACCATAGTGTGCATCACCTTGCTTTACCCTTTTATTTGGTTCAACTTTGATATTTGCCAGATTTTTTCCTTCTGCATGGTTTTTACAGTGTATTTATTGAATTTTGGTGGTACAATTGGAATTTGATTTAGATTGTGGTCCATTTATTAACAAATAATGCAGAATTGGAAAATTATTTTACTATATTCTTAATCTGAGTGATTAAATGTCTGTTTATTCAAATCATGCTTATTGTTCTTTGTTAGAGCCAATGACTCCGTGTAAGAGTCATCATATATTGGTTTCTGTAGTATATGTTCTTTTCTCTCTGGCTTTTCTTATTAGCATAATATCTTCCAGGTTCATTCATGCTGCTAGAGATTGTCAAGTTTTAGTTTTTTTTTTTTAAATGCTACTTACCATTTTCCTTATTTGTCTGCTGGTGGATAGTTGTGTTGCTACCATATGTCGGCTGATGTGGGTAGTTCTATAATTAACATAAAAGTGTAAATATCTTTGAAATCTTGACTTCAAGTCCATAGGATATGAAAGTAGAATTGCTGGACCATATGATACGTTAGTTTTCACTTTCAGATGTTTTTTCCCACAGAAGCCACACCAATTATACTAACATGTTACATGAATTCCGTATCTTTACATCCTTTCTAACATTTATAACTTTCTTTTATATAAAAACAGTGTTAAGTTTTTTTTTAATTTTCATTTCCTTGATAAACAGTGATGTTGAACACGAAACTCCACACAAAACCTGTTACAACTAATAAATAAATTCAGAAAAATTATAATATACAAAAGAATCATAAAAATCCGTTACACTAACAATGAACAGTCTAGAAAGGAAGTTAAGAAAACAATTCCCCTTAACAATTGCATCAGGAGTAAAACATGAATAAACTTAAACAAGGATATGAAAGACTTATATGCTGAAAACCATAAAGCATTGATAAAGTAATTAAGGCAGAACAAATAAGTGGAAAAACATACGTGTTTATAAACTGGAAGAATGAGTATTAAAATGTTGACATCACTAAAATTGCTCTATAGATAAAATGTAATCCTTATTAAAATCCCACTGCATTCTTGCCAGCAAGGATAATCCAACAATTCAAACAGAACCACAAAGGCCTAAAAACAGGAAAACAATTTTGGAAAAGAAGAGCCAAACATGATACTGACATAAAAGCAGACATAGAGATCAAGTGGAATAGCAGGCCCTATTAATGATCTATACGTATATGCTCAATGGAGTTTTGACCAGGGTATCAAGAATGCATACTGAGGAAATGTACTCTCTTAAATAAATGATACCAGAAAAATAACTATCCATAAGCAAACCAACAAAATTAAACTT
Source organism: Oryctolagus cuniculus (assembly GCF_964237555.1). Taxonomy (NCBI): domain Eukaryota; kingdom Metazoa; phylum Chordata; class Mammalia; order Lagomorpha; family Leporidae; genus Oryctolagus; species Oryctolagus cuniculus. The sequence continues at coordinate 60,233,180 of NC_091435.1, read as the reverse complement.
TCATTTTATACCACAGTAGAAAGAGAAAGCCATGTTATCAATATAAGAAATAAGAGAAGGAATTCTAATACACAGCTTTGAAAATTCAAAAGAATAGTAAATAAATATTAAAAACTTTATATTAATGCATCAAACAACTTAGTTGACCTAGGAAAATTACATGAAAAGTATAAATTACAAAGCTGACAATGGAAAAAAATTGAACATCTTTAATGACTAAATCTGTTTATTCATAATTAAAATGTCTCTGCAACTGGATCTCACACCCAGAGATTCTCCTGGAAGAAGAGATCTTGTATCCACTCGTTCATTCTCCAGAGGCTGCATTGGCCAGAGCTGTCTGGGTCAAACTGAATCCAGAGCCAGTAAATTGTGAAAAAAGGCTCAGAAAAAAAGAGAGCAAATCTACATAAATTATTTCAAAGAACAGAGGAATAGGTATATTCCAATTTATTATATGAGAACTATATTATCCAATACCAAATCCAAAGATATTTTAAGAACAGAGAATTATAAAATAATATAACTTGTGGTATAGGAAGGGAGCACACTGATAGTCCGGGAAGAGACAGTTTAATAAAAGTGGAGATACTGCAGGTTCAAGGAAGAGTTGGGGAAGAAACAGCAGAGGAAACTCTTCCGGAACTAGTGATTCACGGTGGACCTATATGGAGGGCGTGGCAGCCCTTGGCTCGGGACACCAGCAGCAGAATCCAGGCATCAGTGCTGGAATGCAAGGTGAGCTGAACCTCAATAGCCTGAGACACTGGCGGGAAAGCAGAAGGAGGAGCCTAGAGGGAATGAGGCTTGAAACCCCATTGGGGAAAGTTCACCAGGCTAACTATAGGAGAGAGGAAAAAAAAGGGGGGGACCAGTATAAACACGAGTTTCTCTCTCTCTGCTCACCTCTCAAGGGTGAGCCAGACTAAGTGCAGGCGCCATTTTGGTCATACATAAAAGCTGTGCAACCTCAGGGCTGTGCCCACCCACAGCCAGGCAGAAAAACCTGACTCTGGGGGTGGGGGGTGACATAACAGGAGATTAGGACCTAGAGAATGTGTGGAGCTAATGAACTGGGACTGTGAAAAAAGTTCTCTCACCATCTGGTGGGTGAGAGAACTCATGGAGTTCACATGAGTACTCTCCAGAGACACTACAGTTCAGTAACCTTGGCAACCCAGTGAGAGACTGCAGGAGAATTTGAGCCCACACTAAGGGCAGAACAGATTCCCTGCGTGATCCTTGGAAAACTGCAGGTGAATGTTATACCCACAGGAGCCAGAGATCAGAAGCTGACTACCTTCAATTCTGCTCAACTCTGCGGAATTACTTCCCTTCTGAAAAAAAAAAGAGAGAGAGAGAGAGATTTACCACGCCTAACCTGTCAGTGTCACCTTTGGCACACCCTTAACCCTGAGGAACCAAACTGAGCTCTCGGGCCACACCCATCTCAAGCCTCTAAGGCTCCATCAAAAACAGACAGTCCACTTAATACAGTCATAGCATAACAAGAAAAAACACCACAGCGAGGGAAGGAGAATCCAAAGAATATCTCCACAATACCAAGCAACAAATGCAGAAACCGAGGAAACAAGAACGAGGAAGACATTATGATGCCCCAAAATGAACAAGACACCCCAAGGCAAGATTATGAAGATAATGAGATGGAAGAAATGCAAGATTCTGATTTCAAAAAATTTATAAGAATATTTAGAAGTTTTCAAAAACAAATGCTTGAGCTATATAAATCCTTATTTGACAGGATAGAAAATCTCTCATGAAAATGAAATCTTCAGGAGGAATCAAATGAAATGCAGAAACAAATAGAACAGGAAAGTGTGATAGTGAAGAGAAATCAAAATTAAATGAAGAACTCAATAGATCAAATGACAAACACATTAGAGAGCCTTAAAAACAGAGTCAGTGAAGCAGAAGACAGATTATCTGAGTTAGAAGACAGAGCACAGGAAAGTATACAGTCAAACCAAAGAAAAGAAGAGGAAATTAGAAATCTAAAAAATATTGTTGGGAATCTACATAATACTATTAAAAAAACAACATTCGGGTTCTAGGAGTTCCTGAAGGCATGGAGAGGGAGAAAGGATTAGAAGGCTTTTTAGTGAGATACTAGCAGAAAATTTCCTGGGTTTGGAGAAGGACAGAGACATCCTAGTACAGGAAGCTCATAGAACCCCTAGAAACATGACCAAAGGAGATCCTCACCACGACACGTTGTAATTAAACTCACCACAGTGAAACACAAAGAAAAGATTCTAAAATGTGCAAGAGAGAAACGTAATTAGACTCACAGCAGACTTCTCATCAGAAACCCTACAGGCTAGAAGGGAATGGCGAGACATAGCCTAGGTATTAAGAGAGAACAACTGCCAGCCCAGAATATTATATCCTGCAAAGCTCTCATTTGTGAATGAAGGTGAAATAAAGACCTTTCACAGCAAACAGAAATTGAAAGAATTTGTCACCACTCGTCCAGCCCTGCAAAAGATGCTTAAAGATGTGTTGCACACAGAAACACAGAAACACGGTCATCAATATGAAAGAAGGTAAATGAAGGAAACCTCACAGCAAAAGATCACAGGAAGTTCAAAGCATATGTTAGAAAATATCTTTGGCAAAAGGCAGGGCAAAGTTACTGCTTATCAATAGTCACATTGAACATTAATGGCCTCAACTGTCCAGTTAAAAGACACAGATAGGCTGATTGGGTTAAGGCACAAAACCCATCTATTGGCTGCTTGTAAGAAACACATCTTTCCAACAAAAATGCATACAGATTGACTGTGAAAGGCTGGAAAAAGATATACCATGCTAACAGAAACCAAAAAAAAGCAGGTGTAGCCATATTAATATCAGACGAAATAAACTTTACCACAAAAACTGTTAAGAGAGACAAAGAGGGGCACTGTATAATGATTAAGGGTTCAATTCAACAGGAAGATGTAACTATTATAAATGTATATGCACCTAACTACAGGGCACCAGTCTATTTAAAAGATATGTTAAGGGACTTAAAGGGAGACTTAGACCCCAATACAATAGTACTGGGGGACTTCAATACTCCACCCTCAGAAATAGACAGATCAACTGGACAGAAGATCAACAAGGATATAGTAGATTTAAATGACACTATAGCCCAAATGGATCTAACAGATATATACAGAACTTTCAATCCTACAGCTAAAGATCTTACATTCTTCTCAGCAGTACATGGAACCTTCTCTAGGATTGACCACATACTAGGCCATAAAGCCAGTCTCAGCAAATTCAAAAGAATTAGAATCAAATGATTCAACTTCTCAGACCATATGGGAATGAAGTTGGAAATTAGCAACTGAGGAATACCTAGAGCATATGCAATCACATAGAGATTGAACAACATGCTCCTGAATGAACACTGGGTCATAGAAGAAATCAAAAGAGAAATCAAAAACTTTTTGGAAGTAAATGAGGATAACAACACAATATACCAAAGCTTATGGGATACAGCAAAAGCAGTGTTAAGAGGAAAGTTGGCCAGCGATGCGGCTCACTAGGCTAAGCCTCCACCTAGCGGTGCCAGCACACCGGGTTCTAGTCCTGGTTGCCCCTCTTCCAGGCCAGCTCTCTGCTGTGGCCTGGGAGTGCAGTGGAGGATGGCCCAAGTGCTTGGGCCCTGCACCCCATGGGAGACCAGGCAAAGCACCTGGCTCCTGGCTCCTGCCATTGGATCAGCGCGGTGCGCTGGCCGCAGCGTGCCGGCCACGGCGGCCATTAGAGGGTGAACCAACGGCAAAGGAAGACCTTTCTCTCTGTCTCTCTCTCTCACTGTCCACTCTGCCTGTCAAAAAAAAAAAAAAAAAAAAGAGGAAAGTTTATAGCAATAGGTGCCTACATCAAGAAATTGGAAAGGCACCAAATGAATGAGCTTTCAATCCATCTCAAGGATCTAGAAAATCTGCAGCAAACCAGACCCAAATCTAGTAGGAGAAGAGAAATAATTAAAATCAGAGAAGAAAACAATTTAATTGAATCAAAAAAATTACAAAAAATCAGCCAAATGAGGAGCTGGTTTTATGAAAATATAAACAAAATGACACCCCTTGGCCCAACTAACAAAAAAAAAAGAAGAGAAAAGACCCAAATCAATAAAATCAGAGATGAAAAAGGAAATGTAACAACAGACACCACAGAAATAAAAAGAATCATCAGAAATTACTACAAGGACTTGTAGGCCAGCAAACAGGGAAATCTATCCGAAATGGATAGATTCCTGGACACATGTAATCTACCTAAATTGAACCAGGAAGACAAAGAAAACCTAAACAGATCCATAACTGATTCAGAAATTGAACAGTAATAAAGGCCCTCCCAACAAAGAAAAGCCCAGGACCAGAAGGATTCACTGCTGAATTCTACCAGACATTTAAAGAAAAACTAACTCCAATCCTTTTCAAACTATTCAGAAGAATTGAAAAAGAGGGAATATTCCCAAATTCTTTTTATGAAGCCAGCATCACCTTAATTCCTAAGCCAGAAAAAGATGCAGCATTGAACGAGAATTACAGACCAATATCCCTGATGAACATAGATGCAAAAACTCTCAATAAAATTCTCGCCAATAGAATGCAACAACACATCAGAAAGATCATCCACCCAGACCAAGTGGGATTTATCCCAGGTATGCAGGGATGGTTCAATGTGCGCAAAACAATCAATGTGATACACCACATTAACAGACTGCAGAAGAAAAACCATATGATTATCTCAATGGATGCAGAGAAAGCATTTGATAAAATACAACACCCTTTCATGACGAAAACTCTAAGCAAACTGGGTATGGAAGGAACAATCCTCAATACAATCAAAGCAATCTATGAAAAAACCACAGCCAACATCCTATTGAATGGGGAAAAGTTGGAAGCATTTCCATTGAGATCTGGTACCAGACAGTTATGCCCATTCTCATCACTGCTATTCAATATAGTTCTGGAGGTTCTAGCCAGAGCTATTAGGCAAGAAAAAGAAATTAAAGGGATACAAATTGGGAAGGAAGAACTCAAACTATCCCTGTTTGCAGATGATATGATTCTTATTTAGGGGATCCAAATACTCTACTAAGAGACTATTGGAACTAGGAAAGTAGCAGGGTATAAAATCAATGCACAAAAATCAACAGCCTTTATATACACAGGCAATTCCACGGCTGAGGAAGAACTTCTAAGATCAATCCCATTCACAATAGCTACAAAACAATCAAATACCTTGGAATAAACTTAACCAAGGATGTTAAAGATCTCTACGATGAGAATTACAAAACCTTAAAGAAAGAAATAGAAGAGGATACCAAGAAATGGAAAAATCTTCCATGCTCATGGATTGGAAGAGTCAATATCATCAAAATGTCCGTTCTCCCAAAAGCAATTTACAGATTCAATGCAATACCAATCAAAATACTGAAGACATTCTTCTCAGATCTGGAAAAAAGGATGCTGAAATTCATATGGAGACACAGGAGACCTCAAATAGCTAAAGCAATCTTGTACAACAAAAACAAAGCCAGAGGCACCACAATACCAGATTTCAGGACATACTACAGGGCAGTTGTAATCAAAACAGCATGGTACTGGTACAGAAACGGACGGATAGACCAGTGGAACAGAATAGAAACACGAGAAATCAATCCAAACATCTACAGCCAACTTATATTTGATCAAGGATCAAAAACCAATCCCTGGAGTAAGGACAGTCTATTCAAGAAATGGTGCTGGGAAAATTGGATTTCCACGGGCAGAAGCATGAAGCAAGAACCCTACCTTTCACCTTACACAAAAATCCACTGAATGCGGATTAAAGACTTAAATCTATGACCTGACACAATAAAAGTATAAGAGAACATTGGAGAAACCCTGGAAGATATAGGTACTGGCAAAGACTTCTTGGAAAAGCCCCCTGTAGCATAGGTAGTCAAAGCCAAAATTAACATTTGGGATTGCATCAAATTGAGAAGAAGAGGCGACTGACAGAATGGGAAAAAATATTTTCAAACTATGCAACAGATAAAGGGTTGATAACCAGAATCTGCAAAGAGATCAAGAAACTCCAAAACATCAAAACAAACAACCCACTTAAGAGATGGGCCAAGGACCTCAATAGACATTTTTCAAAAGAGGAAAATTGAATGGCCAACAGACACATGAAAAAATGTTCAAGATCACTAGCCATCAGGGAAATGCAAATCAAAACCATAATGAGGTTTTACCTCACCCCACTTAGAAAGGCTCACATTCAGAAATCTACCAACAACAGATGCTGGAGAGGATGTGGGGAAAATGGGACACTAATACACTGTTGGTGGGAATGCAAACTATAAAGTCACTATGGAAGTCAGTCTAGAGATTGCTCAGAAACCTGAATATAACCCTACCATACAACCCAGCCATCCCACTCCTTGGAATTTACTCAAAGGAAATTAAATTGGCAAACAAACAAGCTGTCTGCACATTAATGTTTATTGCAGCTCAATTCACAATACCTAAGACCTGGAATCAACCAAATGCCCATCAACAGTAGACTGGATAAAGAAATTATGGGACATGTACTCTATAGAATACTATGCAGCAGTCAAAAACAATGAAATCCGGTCATTTGCAACAAGATGGGGGAATCTGGAAAACATCATGCTGAGTGAATTAAGCCAGTCCCAAAGGGACAGATATCATATGTTATCCCTGATCGGTGACAACTAACCAACCACAAAAAAGGAAACCTGCTGAAGTGAAATGGACACTATGAGAAACAGTGACTTGATCCGTCCCTATCCTGACCGTCTATGAACAACTTAATGCTTTATCCCTTTTAGTATTTTTTTTTGTTCTAGTTAATACTATTCATTGAACTCTGTAATTAACACACATTTTCTTAGGTGTTGAAATTTAACTGAAAAGTGATCCCTGTTAAATATGAGTGGGAATAAGAGAGGCAGGAGATGTACATTTCGGGACATACTCAATTGGACTTGCCCCAAATGGTGGAGTTGGAATCGTGCCAGGGCATTCCAATACAATCCCATCAAGATTGCATGTACCAATGCCATCTCACTAGTCCAAGTGATCAATTTCAGTTCACAATTGATCACACTGATAGGTCTAAGAGTCAAAGGGATCACACAAACAGGACTAGTGTCTGTGAATACTAACTCTTAGAATCAAAAACGGAGAGAACGATCCATCATGGGATGCGGGATACACATCAGACTCATAGAATGGCAGATGTCCTAAATAGCCCTCTGGCCTCAGAATCAGCCCTTAAGGCATTCGGATCTGGCTGAAGAACCCATGAGAGTATTTTAGGCATGGAAAGCCAAGACACTCTGGGAAAAAAAGAGTACCTAAATGAAAAGTCTCTGTGAGTAGAAAGAATGGGCCATCAAAGAAGGAGGTACCTTTCTCTGAAGGGAGGAGAGAACTTCCACTTTGACTATGACCTTGTCTAAATAAGATCGAAGTCAGCGAACTCAAGAGGACTTGTAAACTCAAGATTAGAGCTCAGGGAGATTACTGATGCCATAAACAAGAGTGTCAAATTGTTAAGTCAACATAGGAGTCACTGTGTACTTACTCCTCATGTGGGATCTGTCCTTAATGTGTTGCTCAATGTGAATTAATGCTATAACCAGTACTGAAACAGTATTTTAGACTTTATGTTCTGTGTGGGTGCAAACTAATGAAATCTTTACCTAATATATACTACATAGATCTTCTGTATATAAAGATAATTGAAAATGAATCTTGGCCATTGCTGCAGCTCAATAGGCTAACCCTCCACCTAGTGGCGCCAGCACACTGGGTTCTAGTCCTGGTGAGGGCGCCAGATTCTTTCCTGGTTGCCCCTTCCAGGCCAGCTCTCTGCTGTGGCCCGGGAAGGCAGTGGAGGTTGGCTCAAGTGCTTGGGCCCTGCACCCCATGGGAGACCAGGAGAAGCACCTGGCTCCTGCCATCAGATCAGGGCCATGCGCCGGCCACAGCGTGCCAGCTGTGGTGGCCACTGGAGGGTGAACCAACAGCAAAAAGGAAGACCTTACTCTGTCTCTCTCTCACTATCCATTCTGCCTGTTAAAAAAAAAAAAGAAAATGAATCTTTATGTGAATGGAATGGGAGAGGGAGTGGGAAATAGCAGGGGTGTGGGTGGGAGGGAAGTTATGGGGGGAAAAAGCCATTGTAATCCATAAACTGTGCTTTGGAAATGAATTTACTAAATAAAAGTTTAAAAAAATAATATACCTTGAAAACATATATGCAAAAATCTTTAAACATTTGTAATAAAATCCAGAAATATAAAAAATGAATACATAAAATTACTTGGGCATACCAATGTCTGTTTAAGTTACAAATGTTTGGCAAGCTGGAAATTGCAAAGATTTTCCAACTTGATCCAATAAGTTGATGGAAATTTGTAGCTTACATTACATTTTTTTTTTTTTTTTGCTTTCCAGAATTTCTTTTTTTTTAAACTTTTATTTAATGAATATAAATTTCCAAAGTACAGCTTATGGATTACAATGGCTCCCCCCCCATAACGTCCCTCCCACCCGCAACCCTCCCCTTTCCCACTCCCTCTCCCCTTCCATTCACATCAAGATTCATTTTCGATTCTCTTTATATACAGAAGATCAGTTTAGCAAACATTAAGTGAAGATTTCAACAGTTTGCTCCCACATAGAAACATAAAGTGAAAAATACTGTTTGAGTACTGGTTATAGCATTAAATCTCAAAGTACAGCACACTAAGGACAAAGATCCTACATGAGGAGTAAGTGCACAGTGACTCCTGTTGTTGACTTAACAAATTGACACTCTTGTTTATGGCATCAGTAATCACCATAGGCTCTTGTCATGAGCTCCCTAGACTATGGAAGCCCCTGAGTTCACTGACTCTGATCATATTTAGACAAGGCCATGGTCAAAGTGGAAGTTCTCTCCTCCCTTCAGAGAAAGGTACCTCCTTCTTTGATGACCCATTCTTTCCACTGGGATCTCACTCGCGGAGATCTTTCATTTAGGTTTTTTGTTTGTTTGTTTGTTTTTTGTTTTTGTTTGTTTGTTTGTTTGTTTGTTTTTCCCCCCAGAGTGTCTTGGCTTTCCATGCCTGTAATACTCTCATGAGCTTTTCAGCCGGATCCGCATGCCTTAAGGGCTGATTCTGAGGCCAGAGTGCTGTTTAGGACATCTGCCATTCTATGGGTCTGCTGTGTATCTCACTTCCCATGTTGGATCATGCACCAAAAAGGAAACCTGTTAAAGTGAAATGAACACTATGAGAAATGGTGACTTGATCAGCCCTCACCCTGACTGTTGATGAGCAACTTGATATGTTAGTATCAAGTATTTGTATTTTTTTTGTTTGTTCTACTTAATACTTTTGGTTGAATACTCTAATCAATACACAATTCTTTTTAAATGCTGAAACTTAACTGAAAAGTGATCACTGTTAAATATAAGAGTGGGAATCAGAGAGGGAAGAGATGTGCAATTCGGGACATGCTCAAGCTGACTTACCTCAAACAGTAGAGTTAGAAACATACCAGGGGATTCCAATTGAATCCCATCAAGGTGGCATGTACCAATTCCATCTCACTAGTCCCAGTGATCAATTTCTGTTCACAATTGATCATAATGATAGGACTAAGAACCAAAGGGATCACATAAACAAGACTAGTGTCTGTTAATAATAACTGATAGAATAAAAAAGGGAGAGAATGATCCATCATGGGAAGCGAGATACACAGCAGACCCATAGAATGGCAGATGTCCTAAACAGCACTCTGGCCTCAGAATCAGCCCTTAAGGCATGCGGATCCGGCTGAAAAGCCCATGAGAGTATTTCAGGCATGGAAAGCCTGAGGGACGTTATGGGGGGGGGGGGGGAGCCATTGTAATCCATAAGCTATACTTTGGAAATTTATATTCATTAAATAATAGTTAAAAAAAAAAAAACAAAAAAAGAAAATTAAACAGTTTAATGTCTAGAAATAGACATATATTTGTGGTAAATTGATTTTTGACAAAGAGAATTCAATGAGCAAATGTTATTGTGCTTTTTTTAAAATAGTGCTTAAATAATAGAAAATGAACCCTGTCTTAATTCATACCACTCAGAAAAATTAACCTGAATAGGAGTCCATACCTAAATATAAATGTTAAAACTATTGAACTTCCTGTTAAAAAATAGAAAAATAGTTATTTTCAATAAAGGAAACAAAAAGCACAAACTATAAAAGATATAATGATAAATTTGATATTTATAAAACTATGAAAAATTTGTTTCACATTAATCCATTGTAAAATAAAAAGCATGTCACAAGAAGAGGAGAAACTATTCCTATTACATTTATTTGGCAAAGAAAGTAATCTAATAAAAAGTGGGCAAAAATTTCAATAAACAGTTCACAAAAGAAAATTTATAAATTGTCAAAAAGTACATGAAATGTCTTCAGTATCATTAATCCTTAAAAATGCAAGTTAGAACCACAAAAATACTCATGCCATTATTTATATATTAACAGTTTTATCATGAAATGCTAACAATAGTGTTGTGAGGTTATGGAGAAACTGGAATGGTGGGAATGGGAAATGACAAAAACACTTTGGAAACTATCTGGTAGTTTGCTGGTGAAGTCAAAAATAGACTTACCACATAATTCTTCAATTTCACAGTGAATGCATCTGAACATGCAAAGACTTGTAGTTAAATTTCATAACAGCTTTATTCAAAATACTCCCAAAGTGGAAAGCATTCAAATATCTATCACTGTGTAACAAAGCCAGAATTGTAGTATATCCATCAACAGGAAGGTCACTTATCAGTAAAAAAGTATCAGGCAGACAAGCAAAATGTATGCATATCAAAAGTGGTATCTCAGTGCAAGAAGCTAAAGATATGAGTTCACATTATGTAACTCTATTTTCATGAAATTCTATAAAATTTCAACTGATCTACAGTGACAAAAATTATATTTTTTTCTCCTGAGGTTCTGATTAGAAGAAAGAAATGACTGTACAAGGATGCGAGATAATTGATTTAGGAAAAATAAGTGTTCTTTGCTTAGAATTTGGTAAGGATTTTAAAGAAGTGTGTAACTGTTGAACTTGATTAGGTTGTGCACTTTAAATATGTTCAGTTTATTGTACAAAAGTCATGCAGTAATAAGGTTTACTGAAAATAATATTGGAAAAATATTTAATGTGTAATATAGGATAATATGATTAAAGTGTGGTAAAATTATGAATGTCCAATATAGAGGAATGCAAATATATGCAAATATTATAAAACATGTTTGGTCATTATTTATCTATTATAATTGTTTCCAGAAAAAATAAAATCTTATAATGTTAAGTAAATGGGGGCCAGCAATGTGGTGTAGCAGGTGAAGCCACCGCCTCGCAGTGCTGGCATCCCATATGGGCGCCAGTTCTAGTCCCCGATACTCCTCTTCCAATCCAGCTCTCTGCTATGGCCTGGGAAAGCAGTAGAAGATGACACAAGTCCTTGGGCCCCTGTACCCACGTGGAGACCTGAAAGAAGCTTCTGGATCCTGGCTTTGGATCCGCCCAACACTGGCCCTTGTGGCCAACTGGGGAGTGAACCAGTGGATGGAAGACCTGTCTCTCTCTCTCTCTCTCTCTCTCTCTGTATCTCTGAGTTTCAAATAAATAAATCATTTAAAAACTGTTAAGGAAGTAATAGAATAATCTAACAAAATACATATCGGAAACGTTAGTTACCCTTCTCATAGAAATAATCCACAAAGTTATAGTAATAACAAATGTAAGTAATCTGAAGACCCCTTAGAAAAGTAGCTAAATATGGATTCATTATTTTTCTAAATATGTATATTTATTATTTACTTAAAATGAAGAGTGACAGATACATGAAGATAAAGAAAAAGAGAGAGAGAGAGAGAGAGAGAGAGAGAGACCTCCCATATACTGTTTCATTCCCCAAATGGCCACAAGAACCAGGGCTGGGTAGGCTGAAGCCAGGAGCCTGGAGCCATGAACTCCATCTATTTCTCCTACAAGGGTGGTAAAGGCCCAAGCACTTGGGCCACCTTCCATACTCTCTGAGGCACATTTGCAGGAAGCAGGATCAGAGGTAGAGTGGCTGGAATTTGAACTGGAAGTAAGACAAGGGATGCAGTTGTCACAAGTGGTGGCTGAACCAGCTGCACTACAGTGCTTGCCCCTGATTCACTGTGTTAAGAGAATACTCGTAGATGAAATTTTGAGTGTAGACAGGCAGCACATAAATATATATTAAATACACATTAGTCATGTATTTATTACAATTCTATGAAGTTGATATGCTTTTAGTTTTTACAAAGAAACTAGCTTGAATAATTATTCCCTAAATTGGTGCTTTTATATATTTCCAGTTAGAGAATCAATTGCTACAGCATTTGGGAGAGAAAATTTTTAATGAATTGCATATTTAAATAAAAATAACATTTATCATTAATGCAGCAATGTCACATTTATAAATTTTTATGAATGTGAATATTTTGAGGATAAATATACATGAATATTTATTGAAGTGCTGCTTATAATAGTAAAATAGCTGGAATAAAAATAAATGTTCAAAAAGAGAACTGGCATAGTTCAAACATCATTCAATTATAGTTAAATATTCTCTTACATAACTACTATAAAACATTACACTGCTTGTTTTAATCATGTGTGAATATTTTTATGTACTATGTATGAATATTTGCATATTTTGAATGTGCAAATTTGTCTACTCACCAATATTTATTTGTAACCCTTAAATCAATGCTTGAAGCATTCTCACAGTTATCTGTGGACATGTGCATGGGCTTAATATTAAAAAAAATTGAATTGCAAAAGCACATGCTCATGATTGAATAGGACAGTGCTTCTGACTTTCTGTCTCAACTCTCATACTGCAAACTACTGTCCTTTTTGTGGCCTACTTATTGTTACATTTTGGGGACATTTTGTGTTATTTTTGTGGCAATGTGTGGTTTAAAATGACTCCCAAGCATTTTGCTAAAGTATAGCCTTGTGTTCCTAAGAGCAAGAAAGCTGTGATGTACCTTATGGAGAAAATGTCTGTGCTGAAAATCTTTCTTCAGGAATGAATTATATTGCTATTGGCTGAGGGTTTAATGTTAAGAAATAGCTTATAGATTAAATAAGGAGTCTTTAAGGAGAAACATACTTAAAGCAAGATTATTTGCTAACTAATTAATGAACATTGTGTAGCTAAAGGCTTACTAGAAACTAATTTGCTGTTTGGTCTAGAACTTTGATTCAGTATTCATTGATTCAATGTTTGGGATGACTATAATACACTACTATGAATAATGAAAATAATCTCTTTCTTTCATACACATACATGGAGTGATAAATTCTTCATTGGTAATAGAAATAACATACCTTCTCCCCTGTATTACTACATCCTCATTATATAAAATTCATGGATGTAGAAGCACAGAGGAGAAATGAGGAACGACCCTTCCAATCTTCCTTATTTTAAATTAGAATCTGTATTTCCCACCTTGTACTTTGACCATTTTTATGTTTTATTTTTATTTAAATTTTAATTAATTTTAAAAGATTCACTATGATTTAAAGACACATGTCTAAGAACATAGTAATATTCCCTTCCTCCAATACCTCCCTGCCTCCTTCAGACTCTTTTTTTTTAGTTTTTGAGATAACATATTTTGAATTTACAGTCAAGTTAAAAGGCTTAATAATTCACCAATAAGATGTTTAACAAGTAAAAAGCAAAGAGACCCTAGTTTAGTGGCAATATGGAAAGTGGCTACAAACAATAATTGAATGGGAAAATGACGATTTTACTGATATACAGTTTTGCCAATTGGTCACTCATGATTTCTTTCAATGATAAAGAACTAATGACGATGTAACATCTACATATTTCCTGTGTGGTCACATGATAATAATTAAGTTCATTTAAGCCTTAAGCCATTTCTTTACAATACTTTATTCTCAGGAATAATTTTATGCAGATGGCAATGCAAATAATTATACATAAATTTTTTGCATTCTATAGTTACCAAATATCAGGGAAAACATATGGAATTTGTCTTTTTGGGACTGGATTATTTCACTAATTATAATGGTTTCTAATTGCACTTATTTTGTTGCAAAAAATATGATTTCATTCCTTCTTATGGCTTAATAATGCTTCTTAGTGTACATATACCACTTTTTTAATCCATTCATCAGCTGATGGACATCTAGATTTACTCCATGTCTTAACTATTGTGAATTGAGCTACAGTAAACACAGGGGTACAGAAAAATCTTTCATATGCTTACTTCATTTCTTTTGGGTAAATTCCATGGAGTGGGATGTCTTGGTCATTTAGTAAATCTATTTTCAAATTTCTGAGGAATCTCCCTACTGTTTTCCACAATGGCTGAACTAGTTTGCATTCCCACCAACAGTGGATCAGGGATTTTTTTCCCCACATTCTCATCAGCAATTTTTTTTTTTTTTTTTTTTTTTTTTGATTTCTGTATGAAAGCCATTCTAACTGGGGTGAGGCGAAACCTCATTGTTGTTTTGTTTTGCATTTCCCTGATGGCTACTGATCCTGCACAGTTTTTCATGGATTTTTTGTTTTGTTGTTGTTGAGTTTCTTGATCTCTTTATAGACTCTGGATATTAATCCTTTATCAGTTGCATAGTTTGCAAATATTTTTCCCATTCTGTCAGTTGCCTCTTCACTTTTTTCAGTGTTTCTTTTGTAGTACAGAAGTTTCTTAGCTTGATGTAATCTCATTTTTCTATTTTTGCTTTAACTGCCTGTGCTTTTGAGGTCTTTCCCAAGACGTCTTTGCCTGTGCCAATGTCTTGCAGAGTTTGCCTCTAGTTCTCCTCTAGTAATTTGATGGTATCAGATTATGGATTTAGATTGTTGATTAATTTTGAGTGGATTTTTGTAGAAGGTGTAAGGAAAGGGTCTTGATCACACTTCTGTATGTAGAAATCCAGTTTTCCCAGAACCATTTAGTTAAGAGACTGTTCTTCTTCCAGGGATTGATTCTAGCTCTTTTGACAAAGATTAATTGATTGTAGATGTATGGGTTGATTTCTGGAGTATTTCTGTTCCATTGGTCTAAACATCTGTTTTATTGTTGTTGTTTTTGTGAGTATCAGGCTGTTTTGATTATAAATGCCCTGTAATATGTCTTGAAATCAGTTATTGTGATGCTTCCAGTTTGCTTTTGTTGTATAAGCTTGCTTTAGCTATTTGGGGGTCCCTGTGTTTCCATATGGATTTTAGCATCATGTTTTCTATATCTGAGAAGAATGCCTTTGGTATTTTGATTGGTATCACATTAAATCTGTAAATTGCTTTTGGTAGTCTTAACATTTTGATGACATTAATTTTCCGATCCATAGAGCACCATTTAGGAATAGACTTAAGCTGTAACAAAAACCCAAAACATAGTGACTAAATAAAATATAGCACTAGCTCATGCAAATGTCATAGTAATAGAATATATCTGCAACACAAAATCTTTCTACTAATTTATTCTACCATGCATGCCAACAATTATAAATATCAACTCACATTCCCAGGTATCTGTACTGACTTCAGCTAACACCACTACATCCAGGAAGAAAAAAGAGAAAAAGGAATAGAGATAATGATACACCCAAGATTCTTTAACAAAAATATCTAAATTTGGTATACCATACACTTCTATTATCTTAGACAGAATTTACTCAAATGTCCAAATATGGCTTGCAAAGAAGATAGGAAACAGAGTCAATTTTATAGGAAGAAATGTTTAGAACTAACAGTAGAACCAATGCTATGGAAGAAGGGGAAAAACATGAGAAGAATTAACATTATGTGGCATGTCCACCACAAATTACCTGATTCATAGTCTTCCTGAAAATCATCTACATCTTCCTTAATTTTGACTTGTGAAACAAAAAATATCACTGAAGTGTGCAGGCTATTTATACCTTCTACAATTATACATATCTCTTATGAGGCATCAAATAGGAAAGCGTCACCTTCATCAACAGATAAGGAAAATTCAAGGCAAAATGTAGCTTAATTTAACATCGGAAGAACCATGGACTTACATATGTCTAGTGGATGACTTAACAGATACTCAACAAGTTCTCAATAAGAGGTAATCATTATGAATTATTATCCTGACTAGTCTAGGGTGTGATAAAAAGGGCAGGATGTTTTTGTTTGAAATCTACATGGTGATCTCATTTTTACTTTCAGATCCTCTGAAAGTTGAATGTAACTATTACCCCATATGTACCTTTAAAAGGAAAAGCAGATGAATGAAAAAATGAATATATATTTATATATATAACTCTACTTATAACTCATAGGATTCTCTTTAAGCCGTTGGTGAGTGGTGAAGTGGTTAAGACGCCACTGGGGATGCTGGGTTCAAATCCCAGCTCATCTGCTTCTAAGACAGCATCTTGTTAAAGATGCCTCTTGGTGGCACCAAGTAATGGCTCCGGTACTTGAGTCCCTGTCACCTACATGGGACACCTGGATAGAACTGGCCCTGCCCTAGCTTTGGCTTGTGAGGGCATTTAGGTAATGAACTAATAGATGGAAGATCTTTGTCCCATTTTTCACTAGTTCTTTGTCTCTCCCTTTCAACTAAAGTCAAAATAAATATTTTTAAACCTCCTTTATCACACATCTATCACCAGAATATAACATTTTCTTATTTATTTTATTCAAATATCATTATAAACCACACATATATTCATGGTAATCACAATATGATACAGTGAAAAGAATCCTAGGCTAGAATCAGAAATTGATGATTGAAATAATTGAAAGAAAATGATAATATTGCTTTTAATTATCAGTTCTCTGTCCTTGAAGAACTAATATTTTTCAATTTTATATTTCATTCACTTATCTATGGTAACAGTAATTTGTGATATAAATTTATATATATATATATGTGTGTGTATGCTTTTAAGAATTGTTTCATCTTACCTTCTTCATTCCCCCTTGTCAGAGACAAATGGCATTAATATCTTCATATATCTCTGTTCTATTTGTTCTTCATACTTAAGTAAATATGTACAAATATATAAACATTGGAAGAAAATATGTTATTTCTATTACCAATAAAGAATTTATCACTCCATGCATTTGTATGAAAGAAAGAGGGTTATGCTTCCATTGGGTTATGCCTTTTAAAAGATGCTATACTGTAATTGCAGGATATTATTATCTAGGTATCATCTCACCTACAGTCCATTTCATCACTCTTTCTGGTAAGTTATTTCTGTATAATATGGTATTTGGTATATAGTCTCTGTAGATGTCATTACTGCTCATTCTATTATCAGACTTTCATTCTTACGTCTTCAGTTCTCTGACCAACCAGTCAAATGATGGGACGCTATTCATATATATTTACAAATAATTTCTTTGGGCCAAGTTCCTCTCCAAAAAAAGTAGCTGAGACAATGATTCTTGGAAGATAGTGGAGTAGGAAGCACCAGGACTCTTTCTCCCCACCTTTCTAACAGTTACACTGTAGATGTAACTATTTTTGAATTCAGGAGTATATTGAAGGATTGCCATTTTGATAGAAATTCTTGAATTATATTCTGGTTAATATCAGTCAATTTCAAGTTTTATCACAGTAGCAGACAGCCAAATCTCACCTTCAACCCCCTTCAAGTATCACCTTCAACCTTATAACAGGAAGCTGTGTGTAAATTCCCAGAGCAAGTCATTTTTCCACACGTTCAGGTCTATTCTGGTGAATTTAAAGTAACAACACCTGCACATGTCCTGAAAAAAAAAACACAGGCTCAGAAAAGACATGAGACAACCTTATGCTTACACCATAGATTGATCTTTGTATAAGAACAGCATGCAACAAAAAAAGAAATAAGCTAACAAAAATATTAACAAAGAAAGAGAAAACTTGGAGAATGTGGGGTATAAATGGGGATCTGAAGTTACTACATTATTAGGTTCAAATATCCCGTATTCAACATGTCAGTAATGCAAAAAGAAAAAGAAAAGTACATAACGGTAGAACTGTCCTCAAACAGATATGATGGCCTATCTAACTAGAGAAAGACTTTAGCACAACTATCTTGAGAATGATGGAATATGCTGGCTGTGTAAGAAGCTCCACAAAGTCAGCAACTGTAACAGCTGTTCAAACACCAAGCTACCTTCACTAGACATAATAAAGGCAATAAAGTATTGACAGAACAACACAGAAACACCAGAAACCAACAGACATAGAAGACAGATGTATTACTGCAATTGCTGGCATTGGCAGACATCATCTTACTCTTGCGGATGCCATCTTGTTGGAGAAAAAGGTAAGAAAACACTGCAGCCCCAGACAGCAATATGGAACAGTAGGTCTACCTGTAAGAGTGTAATATAATCCTCTTAGTCCAGAAAGGCATTCCTGAATTGTGTCAGGGCAGACTGAGATCTGAAGATCCAGCAGGCCACAACAGGGAGATGGCAGCCCCACAGGCCATCTTTACAGCCCAGCTCCACACAGCATTCTTCACTGCATGGTGCACAATGGGGCAGGGCCACTGGCACAAAAAGCCCCATAGGGCTTTTCAAATTAGGAGGCCCATGACATCAGAATTGGGAAACATACTCTTCCTACTAGTAACTCTACCCTGACAATTTGAACTTTATTTTCACTAAGGGAACAACAGTCATCCCTGCTATAGCTGGAGGCTTTTGGAGATGGGGACAGGGCAAATGGCAGAGTAGAGAGCCAACCCTCTGCACATCATGAGGGCATTCTGAGTTTAGCGCATGGAGCACAGTGGGTCATTGATTGTGGCTATGTCCCAGTACACCCACTCAATCTGACTACAGAGACAGAACCTGCATGCTGGGGCTGGAGACCATCTAGGGATTAGGGGGACACACTGCAGAGTGGGTCAGTGCTCTGAATTATTCTGTGTGTGACTGCGTAGGTGAGGTGCATTGGTACCATGAACTCACTCTATGCTGTGAATCAGCTAGTACACCCTGGCACAGAGAAGGGCTGGGACTATGAACACACTAGTCTGCACATCTTCTCCCCACACAGAATATAGTCAGAGGCTCTCTACCACAACCACGTTGGGTGTATTTTGGACTCTGATACCACCCACAGATGGTGGCCAGAGCTCTGTGACCCCATCTAGAAAACACCTTTGGTACTCAAATGTCAGCCTTAGACACTTCACCAAGCCCCAGAAGCTTGTTTCTAGAGAATAAAGCCTTCAATGATAATAATAATAATAATAATAATAATAGGGACGAGTGCACTTGCTTCCTGTGGCAATAAAGATTTTCTGTGCCTCACAAAAAAAATAAAAATAAAAATAAAAATAATAATAGATACAAATAAATGAGTCTTAGGAGTTTATGAAGGCATAGAAAAAAATGGCTAAGAAAATATACTCAGTGTAATAATAACAGATATTATTCCAATTTGGAGAAATATCTGGGCATAAAATACAGCGACACATAGAAGCCCTAGTGGACATTATCAGAAAAGATCCTCACCACTACACATTATAGTCAAACTTTCAAAATAAAAACAAAAAGATCATATTCTAAAATTTACAAGAGAGAAATTCCAAAACACCTATAAAGGATAGCTCATCAGATTGATGGGAGATTTCTCCACAGAAACCCTACAAGTCAGGGGAGAATGGAGAGATGTAGTTGACGTCCTAAAAGAAAAAATAACTGTCATCCCAGAATATTTTACCCATTCAAGCTTGCATTCATAAATAAAGGTTAAATATAGACCTTAAAAGACAAGGACTGCATTGTGCAATGAGAGAACTGGTAACTCCAACATTCATCTGGAAAGCACAATGATCAGTTTCATGAATTGGTCTATGTACCTCCCAATTCACAGTATTGGAATTTTACCAAGGAAGATTTCAGTATAAAGCAATTGCCTAGGAGGTTAGCCTAACGTCCAGAACATATTGGACAAATCTGATTACCTGATCCAATCCAGAACTTTATTAAAAGATGTTTATTAATACAAAGAGAATAGATTTCATGTGTTTCACAGGTATAATCCTAAGAAGTTAATCACACTTCCTTAGTCCCTCTCTTTTTCCCCCTATTATCCTTCTCTCCTTTTTTTTTTCTTCAATTTTGTGGGGAGCTTTCTTGATACTGTCCCCACCAAGTGAAGCAGCTCAGTTAGAAAATGGAGTTAATATGAGTGCATCTGTTAGCGTTGCTTGACAACCCAACAACAACAGTAAAAAGTGAATGTGCATTATGTAGCAGATGCCATCACCATTAACACAACTTACCCCCCCACACATATTCTACAGTATTCTACTGTAACAAAGTTACCTTTCCATCAAAGAAGACTTAACTAACCTGAATGTGAGCTCCTCTTACATGGACTTTGAATATAAGACGGGAGGTTTTGTATCCTAAATTTCATCTGGATGCTCGTAAGCTGTCAGTCATCCTGAAGACCAAGTTGCTTTCAGTTTCCTTAAGGTGGAGAGGATTCTGATGTTATTGTATCATTTAGTTTAAGCCATGTAACAACTTCATGATTTTGTCATACAAAAGATTGCCCCTAGAGATTAAGGAATATTATGCTTTAGAAAATATGTTCTGTATTTCAGAAAAGTCTATTGACTAGGTCTTTGTAAACATTTTATGAAAAGGCAAATAAACCATTTATGACTTAAAATTACAACCATTTTGACAAACCCAAATGCTGTTTCGGAAAGGAAATGCCAAACTAATGGCAAGTCAGTACAAAAGGAGGCACTTGTGTTTTGAACATGTTTTACAAAACTGTATAATTAGTAGGTTCTTCAGGTTCAAAATAATACCCTAATGTTTTTCACAATTTCATTTTGATTGTTGCCTATCTATGGAGCTAATAGAAAGATCAAATAAGGGTTTGTGAATACCTAAAAGTTTTCAAACATTCTTTTATAAAATGATCAGGAAAAAAAAAAAACAAAAGAGGAAAGGAAAAACAGAAAATCAAAGACAAAAAATAAAAATGAAGTCATTTGAGAACTGAAGAACATAGTTAACTATTTCCTCTGGCTGCATAGCTTAAAAGACAATATACGTGCCCATGTGTTTGTAGATTTAATTCCCAGTGTACAGAAGTGATGTAGTATTGTTTGTTAGGCAAGCTGGTAGCTTGTGACTATATCACATATGGAGGAAGATTCTACTGTGTCTCTTACATAAATATATACCTTAAATAAAATCTCATAAACTAGTTCTTGGTCCCCAATTTTGCATTACTGCAGGCTTCTCAAATACCCACAACAACCAGGGCTGGGCCAGTTTGAAGCCAAGGGTCTGGAAATCAATCTGGGTCTTCCAAGTAGAAGGCAGGGACTCAAGTACTTGAGCCACCATCCATTGCCTCCCAGGACACAGATAAGCGGGTAGCTGTATCAGAAGCAGAGTAGGTAGAATTTAAACTAGTCACTCTGATGTGTGATATGGCTGTCCTAAGCAGCAATTTAACTGCTGTGCAGTACCAATTAGCATCTAATGTCATGAGGATTCTGAGACAGACAAATAAGAGAATTTAGTAAGTGACTGATTGCCTGATGCATATTATTGTGATATTATAGCTTTCAAATCAAAGTGAAATGGAGGGTCTCGTGGAGTTAATTTCCAAGAAAACAAAGATGAAACAATAAAGACTCAAATCTGAAGAGGCCAGCATCATCACATAGCCGGTTAAGCCACTACCTGCATTCTCTCTCTTTTTCTTTCTCTCTCTTGCTCTGTAACTCTGCCTTTTAAATATTTTTTTTGAAAAAGAGTAAGTTGAATTAATGGATCAATTAAGAATTAGTGTATTAATTATTTCACCTTTAATCTGGTAAATTTTTCCAATTCTTTTTTCCTTCATCACTCATTCCTACTCCTCTTTCTGCTGTGGTAACATCATCTAATTGCAGTCATAGGGGAGCCAGATAGATTCTTTTTGTAAACAGCAGTACTATTAATCTGAGAGAGCAGATGACAAGCTCACTTTGGAAAAAAAATGTCATGGTAACTGTGGAGCTTGATCCCATCACTTCTGAGAAGGCCTACTCTTAGACACAACTGCTACAGTGCTGACGTTAGAGCAGGATCCCTTCTTGATCATACTCTGTGCTGTGAAATTTAAAGCCAAGGAAGACAATGATGGAAAAGTTACTTTGACTTCAAAACTATGTAGCTTGAAGCTTTAAATGTTTTTTTTTTTTTAGATTTATTTATTTGAAAGGCAGAAAGAAAGAGACAGAGAAAGAGAGAGAGAGAGAGACAGAGAGAAATCTTCCATAATTTTCCATGCACTGGTTCACTTCCCAAATGGATGCAACATTCAGGGCTGGGCCAGCCTGAATCCTGGAGTCAAAAACTTCATCCAGGTCTCCCACATGGGTGAAGAGGGGCAAAAGACTTGGGGCATCTTCTGTGCTTTCCTAGGTGCATTAGCAGGGATCTGGATTGGAAGTGGAGCTGCCAGGACTCAAACGCGTGCCCTTATGGGACACCAGCATTGCAGGTGACGGCTTATCGAGCTACACTTCACAACACAGTCATCTCTAAATTGGTCTTTACTTCACAGTTACCTGTGATTAGCTTCCCAGTGATGTTCTTGAAACTTCTTAAACTCTGTGTCCGGAGCCCCCAATTTTTTCACCACTAGTTAAAGCCTTCTCTCCAATTTCCATATTTGCACCAACTTTACTGTTATCCTCTGAGCTTCCTAAATGAACACATTTGTTGTTCTTTTTTGGTTGGTGTAAGCAGATTCCCCAAAAGCTTGATGAATTACAGCTTACATGATCCCTCACTTACACCTTCCTCCTCGTCTTCACTGTTAGCTGTGAGGTGCAGGTCCCCATCTCACAGGTGCTACATCCTTCTCCTTGGTCTGTGTGTCTGGTCCCTTTTTGCTTTAACACGTTTGCTCAAAGAATGGCTGCAATGTCTAATATTTGATAATGTCAAAAGCTGGGATGGTGAGAGGTAATTTATGGCTTTCTTTGTTTTTAATAAGAGATTGTTAAGACAATGGGCAAGCTACACAAACCCTTATGCCCTAGTTTTCTTAATGTTATTGGAGTTAATGGCCTCAGAAAGAAACTGTGAGGACTTTAAGGTGAATATTTAATGTATTTATCAACTGGAAACATATATTTCTTAAATTTATTGCGTTCTATCAAGGAAAAACAATCCCACTTTTATGGCCATTAATTTAAAGTCTATTAGCTTTTTGTTGACTACTGGATACAAATTTCCCAGTCTTGTTGAATAGAGCTTCTGTTAATTATTCTCCTTTGATTAATTATTTTCTTTTTTTTAAAGGTTTTTTTTTTTTTTTTTTTTTTTTTTTTTTTTTTTTTTGACAGGCAGAGTGGACAGTGAGAGAGAGAGAGACAGAGAGAAAGGTCTTCCTTTTGCCATTGGTTCACCCTCCAATGGCAGCTGCGGCCGGCATGCTGCAGCCAGCGCACCGCGCTGATCCGAAGCCAGAAGCCAGGTGCTTATCCTCGTCTCCCATGGGGTGCAGGGCCCAAGCACTTCGGCCATCCTCCACTGCACTCCCGGGCCACAGCAGAGAGCTGGCCTGGAAGAGGGGCAACTGGGACAGAATCTGGCACCCCGACCAGGACTAGAACCCGGTGTGCCAGCGCCACAAGGCGGAAGATTAGCCTATTGAGCCACGGCGCCTGCCCGCGGCCGATTAATTATTTTCAATCTTTTCCATTCCCCAGGGTAAACCTTCAGCCATTGTTTCTTGTCTTTACTCTCCACTGGAAACCTCATACTGAAATCAAACTTTGTGAATGTTATTCCTTGTAGAAATCCAGCTCCCTTCATTTGCAATTGGTTTTTGCCTCAACTACTTCGTACACTACATTCAGGTAAATCTGGCTCACAGATTTTACATCATTTTATAACTTTTCTAAAACAAAAAATTAAGCACATGGTTTGTGCTCTTATATCTTCTATTGATTTAGATATAGCATTGCTGTCTGATTTTCGCATTTATAAAGAATCTTTCAAATAAATTATAAATTCCATGAAAGTAGAAGCCATGCCTTTGTCTGCTTTTATCAATCTGCAGTGCTAAGATGAGTGAAATATGCAGTAAATGGTTAATAAACACTCATTTTATTTAGCTGAGTAATGATTTGGAAGCTTTCCTACTAGATTCCTTTGTGTATGTAGTCTTAGAAAAAGTCCAAGGCAAAAGGAAAACAAAATTTGTATTCATTTTGACTTTAGCCTTTTGCAACTCAAAATAGCTAATTAAAATAAAATTCCCTACTTAGGAAACTGGCAAACTAAAAAACACCAGAGTAAAAGACTTTGGGAGATGTTTTTACTTTTGCATGAGGAAGATGTTCCCCTTTTCTCCCATATTTCTCATCCTCTTATCTGTCCCACTGCTTTTTCCTCAGTTCTCTTACCTAAGCAAATCCTACCAAATTCTACACAAAAGAATACCTTCTCCACTTCCAAGATCATGCCATTCATACTTCCTGTTACTTTTTTGCAGCCCTGCTTAATTGCCCCAGTTCTCTTCCTTCCACATACCAGGCTCCTCAAAGCTTTGTTAGGACTGCTGCATAAGCAGTCTGTGCTGTTGTTTTCTTAGAATGCTCTCCCTCTGACTCCTCCTCTGTCTCTTGCCTATTTACATCCTTCAGGCTAAACTCCAGGTTCCTTCCTGAGGGGTCAGTTCCCTGAGCACCCTGTTCAAAAGAGGTCTTTTCCTTGTCCCTCACCTTCTGTCATATCACTCTGTGTTTTTCTGTTTTAGCAATGCCTACAAGCTGAAATCACCATATCTACTTTTCACTCACTTGTTTGTTGCTGTACTGTTTTACTGTAATATATGTGATAAAATTTCTGGGACTTTAGTTTGTTTTTATCACTGTTTTTCTAGCACTTTTAAGAACATCTAACATATAGTGTGTACTCATTTAATTATTGAAGGAAAAGAAGCTGAGAGTTTAATACAAAATATATGTATTATCTATTGAGTCATAAAATAAATATTCTTAAAAGGAGCTGTAGTAAGTTATGGATATGAAAAGCTGGTTGCCTACGAATTCTCCAGAGAGAGTTAGAGGGTCTGGAGTGAAGTTCATATAAATATAGCAGGGTTTCATTTCTCACCAGCTGTGCAAGGACTAATGGATCATGAGTATATGTGTTTTTCTTCTGTGCATTTCCTGTCTATTGTATAACAGATGAAATGAAGAGAATTATTTTAATAACTGCTAATGTTTTCAAGCAAAAGTAAAACATGCTTTGCCCTCAGAGCTTCCCAGGGTTTCTGACTCACTCTTCCAGTCAGTGTGGAAATAAAATTTCTCTTTGCAATTTCTGCTGACACACCTAGATGTGAAAACAAAACAGAGTCTCAGGTTATAGTATAAGAATTTATGTGATGACAGGGAATATATAAATTACACACTCTTTCTTATCTAGGAAAACTTTTATACTTCCCCTTCTGACCATTCTGTAGCATTATTCTTCTATTTACTGTTAAATGATCACTGTTGATGCTCATCTTTTGCTATCGATTCTCCAATCCTCCTGGTCTATAGTTCCTAACTTCCAACAGAAATCTAATATTTAGTCTTTTTTCCATGTCATGGTTAATGCTGTTTCATCTGCCTAGATTATCAGTTTTTGTTTCAAGCTTTGGTCCAAAACCTATGTTGTCTAGGAGTTGTTCTATTCCAATGTAATTTTTTATGTTTTTCACTGTGTCCTTAATCATTTACTGTATGAATTTTCTATTAAAAAAAACTTTGTATGTTCTTCTGATAACCTAAGTTTCTCTAGGGTAGAAACAGTTCCATTTATTTCTTTTCAACACTCATATCTCCTAGCAGTGTCTGAACACACTGAGAATGGGTGTTCAATAAACACTTACCAAATTGAAATGAATTATAAGAGAACATGGAGAGAATGGAAAACAGAAATCTATAGTGTCTAGTAAGGCTCAATTAGGTTTATGTGTCTAATCTTGCCACTAAATCTTTGAAGATACTTCTAAGGACTTACAAAATTTTCTTTTTTTTCCTTTCCTGTAAAATTGGAAGAGTCAATAAGAATTATCAAAGGACCATAGTCTGTGATGAAAGGATACTGATATTCTATAATTTAGACAATGTATAATTGAAATTATTATCATTAGTTTGAACCTCACCTTAGAGGTCTCCAGAAACAAAGTCAATAGGTCAGTAGATACCTTGAAAAGTAGAATAATAAATACATGTATAGATAGATAATAGGTAGATAGATACATGATTTATTGGAGGAACTGGTTCACACAATTATGGAGGCTGAGAAGACATAATCTGTGATGTTTATGCTGGAGTCCAAGAGATAGGAAATAGGTGTTGTGTTATTCATTTTGAGAGCACAGTTATATACATACAAACTGATATTGTCTGATAATACTAATTTTGTGTGTTTATAAAATTAACTCTTTTTGATGTGGTACAGACAGGGATGCCCACTCTCACCATTGCTATTCAATATAGTACTGAAGTTTTAGCCAGAGCCATTAGGCAAGAAAAAGAAACTAAAGGGACACAAATAGGGAAGAAAGAAGTCAAACTATCCCTCTTTGCAGATGATATGATTCTTTATTTAGGGGATCCAAATACTCTTCTAAGAGACTATTGGACTCATAGAAGAGTTTGGCAAAGTAGCCCGATATAAAATCAATGCACAAAAATCAACAGCCTTTGTATACACAGGCAATGCCACAGCTGAGGAAGAACTGCTAAGATCAATCCCATTCACAATAGCCACAAAACAATCAATACCTTGCAATAAACTTAATCAAGAAGATTAAAGATCTCTATGGTGAGAATTACAAAATCTTAAAGAAAGAAATAGAAGAAGATACCAAAAAAATGGAAAAATCTTCCATGCTCATGGTTTGGAAGAATCAATATCATCAAAATGTCCATTCTCCCAAAAGCAATTTATAGATTCAATGTGACGCCAATCAAAATAGCAAGGACATTCTTCTCAGATCTGGAAAAAATGATCCAGACATTCATATAGAGGCACAGGAGACCTCAAATAGCTAAAGCAATCTTGTACAACAACAACAAAAAAAGCTGGCAGCATCACAATACCAGATTTCAGGACATACTACATGGCAGTTGTTGTCAAAACAGCATGGTACTGGTACAGAAACAGATGGACAGACCAATGGAACAGAATTGAAACACCAGAAATCAACCCAAACATAAACAGCATACTTATATTTGATCAAGGGTCCAAAACCAATCCCTGGAGTAAGTACAGTCTATTCAATAAATGGTGCTGGGAAAACTGGATTTCCATGTGCAGAAGCATGAAGCTTACACAAAAATGCACTCAACATGGATTAAAGACCTAAATCTATGACCCAACACCATCAAATTATTAGAAAACATTGGAGAAACCCTGCAAGATATAGGCACGGGCAAAGACTTCTTGGAAAAGACCCCGGGAGGCACAGGCAGTCAAAGCCAAAATTAGCAATTAGGATTGTATCAAATTGAGAAGTTTCTGTACTGCAAAAGAAACAGTCAGGAAAGTGAAGAGGTAACACAGAATGGGAAAAAATATTTGCAAACTATGCAACAGATAAAGGATTAATAACCAGAATCTACAAAGAGATCAAGAAACTCCACAACAAAAAAACAAACAACCCACTTAAGAGATGGGCCAAGGACCTCAATAGATATTTTTCAAAAGGGGAAATCCAAATGGCCAACAGGCACATGAAAAAATGTTCAGGATCACTAGCAATCAGGGAAATGCAAATCAAAACCACAATGAGGTTTTAGCTCACCTGGTTAGAATGGCTCCCATATGGAAATCTAACAACAGATGCTGGCGAGGATGTGGGGAAAAAGGGACACTAATACACTTGTTGGTGGGAATGCAAACTGGTAAAGTCACTATGGAAGTCAGTATGGAGATTGCTCAGAAACCTGAAGATAACCCTACCTTACAACCCAACCATCCCACTCCTGGAATTTACCCATAGGAAATTAAATTGGCAAACAAACAAGCTGCCTGCACATTAATGTTTATTGCAGCTCAATTCACAATAGCTAAGACCCGAAATCACCCTAAATTCTCATCAATAGTAGGCTGGATAAAGAAATTATGGGACAT
This sequence comes from Oryctolagus cuniculus, assembly GCF_964237555.1. NCBI lineage: Eukaryota > Metazoa > Chordata > Mammalia > Lagomorpha > Leporidae > Oryctolagus > Oryctolagus cuniculus. The sequence goes on along the minus strand of NC_091435.1, from coordinate 60,204,928 downwards.
GTACTCTATAGAATACTATACAGCAGTCAAAAACAATGAAATCCGGTCATTTGCAACAAGATGGGGGAATCTGGAAAACATCATGCTGAGTGAATTAAGCCAGTCCCAAAGGGACAGATATCATATGTTATCCCTGATCGGTGACTAACCAATCACCAAAAAAGAAACCTGTTGAAGTGAAATGGACACTATGAGAAACAGTGACTCAATCAGTGCTTATCCTGACTCTTGATATACAACTTAATGCTTTATCCCTTTTAGTATTTTTTTTTGTTCTAGTTAATACTATTAGTTGAACTCTGTAACTAACACACAATTTTTCTTAGGTGTTGAAACTTAACTGAAAAGTAATCCCTGTTAAATAGAAGAGTGGGCATAAGAGAGGGAGGAGATACACAATTTGGGACATGCGCAATCTGACTTGCCCCCAACGGTAGAGTTAGAAACGTGCCTGGGGATTCCAATTCAATCCCATCAAGGTGGCATGTACCAATGCCAACTCACTAGTCAAGGTGATCAATTTCAGTTCACAATTGACCATGATGATAGGATTAAGAGTCAAAGGGATCACATAAACAAGACTAGTGTCTGTTAATAATAACTGATAGAATTAAAAAGGGAGAGAATGATCCAACATGGCAAGCAGGATACCAGTATTTTAGGCATGGAAAGCCAAGACACTATGGCAAAAAACAAAAAACAAAAAACAAAAACAAAAACAAACAAACAAACAAAACAAACAAAAAAACAAAAAAACAAAACACACAACCTAAATGAAAGATCTCTGTGAGTATGATCCCAGTAGAAAGAATGGCCATGAAAGGAGGTACCTTTCTCTGGAGGGAGTAGAGAACTTCTACTTTGACTATGACCTTGTCTAAAAAAGATTGGAGTTGGAGAACTCAAAAGATAGCCTTGGCAACTCATGACAAGAGCCTAGTGTAATTACTGATGCTATAAACAAAGAGTGTCAAATTGTTAAGTCACAAGAGTCACTGTGCACTTACTCCCCATGTAGGATCTCTGTCCTTAATGTGCTGTACAATGTGAATTAATGCTATAACTAGCACTCAAACAGTATTTTACACTTTGTGTTTCTGTGTGGGTGCAAACTGTTGAAATCTTTACTTAGTACATGCTAAATTGAATCTATGTGTGAAGAGAATTGAAAATGAATCTTGATGTGAATGGAAGGGGAGAGGGAGCGGGAAAGGGGAGGGTTGCGGGTGGGAGGGAAGTTATGGGTGGGGGGAAGCCATTGTAATCCATAAGCTGTACTTTGGAAATTTATATTTATTAAATAAAAGTTAAAAAAGTATGAATTAATACATTAGAAATTAAAAAACAAACTGGCTAAAAAAAAAGTCTAAAGACCGTGGGAGTTTACAAATTAAAACCCACTTTGTGTTAAGGAGAAGACAAGATGAGGTGTCCCAGTTCAGGCAGTGAGGTGCAAAAGGAAGCGTGAATTCCATTTTCCTCTGCTTTTTGTTCTATTTAGGCTCTCAGTAGATGAATGATGACCACTTGCCTTGATGTACCCGATTTATTTTACTGAGTCCACCTGTTTAAATGCCAATCTCATCAAAAATACCATCACAGGCACCCAGAAATGATATTTAAGCTGAGTACCTGAGTATTAATCTGTGTAATCTGAGTATTAATTCAAGTACAATCTTGAATTGTGCTAATTTTGCTTTCCATGGAAAATATATATATATAGTATAATGTATATATATATAATGTATATATAATGTGTGTGTGTGTATATATATACATATATATATATGTATTGACCAAGAGACACAACAGAAGCTGAAGAGATTTTTGGCAATAGCTAATGTTAAAGAAATGTGGCCAAATGGACTAAAGTAAGGGCAATTCATATTTAACAAATCCACACTCCCATGCTAACCTCTGCCCTATTCTGAACCCTGTTGATCCAGAGATGGAATTTGTCAGCAAAATCTTAGATCTACTAATAGATCTACTAAGAAGGGAAAATTTGACTCTTGCAACAATCAGCTTTCTAGATGTTAAAGATAATAATGTAACTGCTGGCTTTTCCTTTCTTTCTCTTGATAGAGAACATTTTAATAATACAGTAGGACTTTATCTGAACTAAGATTTTTCTTTTTTGATATATAATTCTTCATTTGACATTTCCTGAGTTTAGTTTTTCTGGTGAGTTAAAAATCTGTTCTCTTTGTATTAATATCATGTTAACATGAAAAGAAATAAAATATCAGATGTTAAAAAAATTTAAAAAGAATATTTTCCCTTTACCCTTTAAAATTATTTAATTTCACTATTTCTCCAATTTTCACTTTCTAAAAGTTTTCTTTGCATAGATAAGGCAAATGTCACAGATCCAAGATGAGTCAATTTGTTCATGAGCATCAGAAACCACAGTAATTTATAGCCATAGTAATTTATAGCTAATCCTCCGCCTGCGGTGCCGGCACCCTAGGTTCTAGTCCCTGCTGGGGCGCTGGATTCTGTCCCGGTTGCTCCTCTTCCAGTCCAGCTCTCTGCTGTGGCCCAGGAGTGCAGTGGAGGATGGCCCAAGTCCTTGGGCCCAGGACCTGCATGGGAGACCAAGAGGAAGTACCTGGCTCCTGGCTTCGGATCGGTGCGGCCGTTTGGTGAGTGAACCAATGGAAGGAAGCCCTTTCTCTCTGTCTCTCTCTCTCTCACTGTCTAGAACTCTACTTGTCTAATAAATTAAAAAAATCATTAAAAAAAGAAATATTAAAAAAAGAAAGAAAGTTTAGTAAGAGGCAAAAAAAAAAAAAAAAAAAAAGAGCCAGTTCTGCCTCCCTTTGCAACTTTTACAAAAGACATTTATTGGCTAGGAAGAATGGGTGGATTTGGGATGTGAGGTTGACTAAGAGGAACCTTAGGTTCTTTATGCATGTATGAGTCAGATTATGTGTCTCCTCACACGTTCCAGTTTCAAAGTGGCAGACCTAGCATATTCCAATGCAGAACTAGGATCCAACCCTCATCACGCACAACTTGCCAGCATGCGGTTCTGGCTGGTTTGGATCTAACCTCAGCAAGTCAACAGCTCCAACTGAAAGGGAGAATTGAGAATGTTAATAACTTGCCAATAAGGGAAATAAAATTTTCTTTCAGTGATAACATAAAGAATGTGTATGGGTATGAATCATGTGAAATCAGAGATGTAACTCTGCAGGAGGTTAACATGCATTCTTCAGGTCTGTTGATCTGTGAACAGAAACAGTTCCGAGTTAAGACAGTGACAGACCAGTGAAATCCTCACAACTTATGAGCAACATCAGTCCAGGCACACTGGATCAGTCCAAGAGCAATGTATCCTTCATCTTTGTATGCAGAAACATGATAATATCTTCATTTAATATTTTGCTTGTACCATTCAGAATCCCTTCTGCCTGACCTAAGCCTAGTCAGATAGCGAAGATTTAAACGGAGAAAAACACACCATATCAAGTCACTTTAGAGTTAGATAGTTTAGATAAGTACTATTATGTTGATATAGTAGTAGTGCCTAATTTATACAACATGGTGGAGTATGTATTATAAATTGTATTAAATAATGATTTACCTTTTGAAACCAAACATAAAGATCATTATATACCAATTTTACTAATGTTGAAGATTAATGAGAGGGAGAAATACTTACTGTTTGGTGCTACAAAATAGAGGTATTATTTACAGTCTGAACTGTACAGAGTCATCTAAGTGAATCATTAAAGCAATGCATTGGGGATCTCAGTATTCTTTTTGTGTAATATGTGAGAATGCCATTCAGCAAGCAAGAAGTTGAAAGGTTACAGGGTTAAAACCTGGAGTTAACATGTGAGGTACATCAATATATACAAACATACTTGCCTTATGAGGTTTAAATTCAATGACTCTGTTGTCTCAAGGTACCTCTTAGGAAGCTTTTCTTTTCCACTTAATATAAAGTGAATGCTTTGGAATGGGCAGAAATGATACAAGAACAACTGCCCCAAATGGAAGATGGCCCAGGCTTCCCATTGTTTTCCATCTTGGATTATGTCCACAGTTGCAGTAAAGTTTTTCAGTTATTCTGGAAGGAATCTGGCATCACTCAGCAGGATCACTAAGACATTTTGGTTAAATCCCAGTTGTAGAGATGGTTTCTGTTGATATTTAGCTTAGGTTTAGTTTGGGAGATTAATAAATACCATCATAGTGGGTAAATATACATTCTTGGAAAGAAAAAAAAAATTGCTTTGTTGCATGATTTTGGGTTGATTCCCTTTCTCCTGATGGACCTCAATATTTTAAATGAGACTTCCTTTTATGCTGTCCCACCAAACTTGCTGAAGGATTCAGACTATTTCTTGCAGGTAAATTTATATTTTGAGAGTTTTGTGGCCCAGAGTATTTTTCCAGTTGTGGAAGTAGCATTTACAAACTCCCTACACTCATTCATACATGAAAGAGCATTGTTGTCCATTCCTGAGAGCAATAGTCTATATCTCTGATCTGATTTACAACGTCCAGGCGTTTCTGGAGAGCAAAGCCTCTCTTTGTACTTAATTAGAGCTAATTTTAGGGAAACAAACAGAAGTAACAATTTGATCACAGAGAACTATAACCTGACAAATAATAGTTCTTTGCTCTTCATTGCACTCCAACTACATCTTGTTAAATATCTGGAATTCTGCACATTATTTGTTTTCCAAAAGAGGCTCACCTTTCTAATAGCATAGAAACCTGGACTGTGAAGGAATGTTCTATGGCACTAACTTGCAATACTTTTTTCTCTGAACGCCAAGCCCCCTTAACTAAGAGACAGATAAAAACCTATCATCTACCTCATTTTCTCTAATTCTTTCTTTCCTTTTGCCTGTGGGGGAAAAATTAGAAAATGGTTGTCAGTACATTAAGGACACAAGGCAGAGAAAAATGTAGGTTCCTGAAATGTTTAAGCGAGATGGAAATCATCTGCTTTTGGGAACTGCCTAACAGAATTTAGCTGGTGCATTAGTTACCCAAATTACCTCTTGCTTTTATCGCATAGACAATATACAGCTGAGTTGTTAAATGATGTGCACCACTTTTTTTCCCCTAAGAGCAGGATTGGACACTTAATCAGGTCAATAATTATTCACGCATTAGCACAGTCTTCTTAAAGTGTAACGGTGACTCACTGGGTGTATAGTCATTATTACTGATTAGCAGGAAATTATTTTTGCGCATCAGTGGTTCATGTGAAAACAGCTAAATTTATTATGCTGGGTTATTTAATAGGTGGGCCATGTGAGAAATCTGGTCTTACTGCTGTGATTGAGTCTTTATACACACACCAGTAGATAACTATTGAAAAACTTTATTGAGTAGTAACTGGCAGTCACTACTGGATCCAACTTTTTGAAGTTTTATACTCATCTTACACATCCTACTTCCACTATGAAGTTAATTTACAGACAAATTTATCTGATTAGGAGATATTTGGAGAGTTAAAAATGTACATAACATGAAAATGGAGTGGCAGCAGAGAATAATTTAGAGAAAGACAAAGAAAGGAAGAATCGGTTGATGGAGTAACAGAGATAGGCTATCATTTAGTTGGAATTATTGGACAATATTTGATAATTGGAATTTCTGCCTTGTTTACACAATGTTTTTAACATTATAATGGAAGACAAATTCTAAATTTCATTTCTATCAGTTTTACATAGAAAATATTCCAAGACGAAAATTTGCAAAATATTGCCAGAACCTTGCCCTTTTGGGAGCAGATAAATGCATCTGAAAAATGATATATTTATTTCATATTGATCTTGATTGTGATCTTGCTTTGTTTCTACTTCTATTCTGTCAACTCAGAATATCTTGAAAAATCAACATAATATATATGTTTATTATTTGTTGCTGAAAGGCAAGGATTCTTTTTAACACATGACCACATTATCATCATACTGAAAAAAAATAGAGGTGATATATTAATATTATGAAATGTCAGTCACTGTTTAAATCCCTCCAATCTTGTAATAGCTTGTTTGCAGTCTGTTCATTCTAATCAGTATCTAAATAAGGTCAAAATATTTAATGCATTTTCTTACCTTTAAGTCCATAAATTATCTCTCTTACTAATTTTTGTTCTTGCAATTTATTTGTTGAAACCCAGAATACCTGTGTATCTTGTTCTGATTCAGTCTTGTTACTTTTGGGAAAAAAACAACACCACTTTATATGTAGTGTTTTATTTTCTACCAAGAGAAACATAATATCTGGTTGTCTCCCTCTTTGTAGGTTACAGTTAAGAGTTTTGTAAGTTTTGGAGATAGTATGTTAAATGTTTGGTTGTTTCTCTGTATTTCCTAAATCGTGTAGTGATTTAGTTACATACCATCACATAAATTACAATGTATTTTTTAAAAAATCATTTTGCATTCATGGATTTTAAGCTGTTTGATGGGCATCAATCCACTGTAATTTCTCTTTTAATGATTCTCAGTTTACCTGGTTTTGGCATGAAGAAGATTTTCATTTCAAAGATGAAAATGAAAGAGTTGTCTTCTGTTTGGATATGATTACAGTTGTCTGATGTATTCCTCACTATCAGATTTGTCCTGAACATTTCCTTTCACAAACCTGGAATTAGCCATTGCCGCAAAAATTCCTGCTTCCTTTTAGGAGGTAATGGTATTTTTTAGATCAAAATTAAAGCTAGGACCTCTATTTCCACTTGAATTTCATCAGTGTTCACTTATTGTTTCTAGGTCTTTTCGTTATTTTAGTGGACAGGCTCATGAACGGTATTTTTTAAAGAGAGTAAATCAAGAGTTTATAGGTGTTTTTATATTTCTTATTATGAGATGTTAATGAATTCCATTGATTTCATAATAACTTATTTGCTTTTCTTATATTTAATGCTTATAAGGTTTCTTTAACCTATTATAAATAGTTTTTTCTGCTTAAAGCTCTTCTTGTTTTTAAGGGCAATTTTGCTCAGAATAGCAAAAAAAATTCACTGTTTTTTGTCACTTGAAATTATTTTTCTTTTTTGGTTGACCTACTGATTAAATATATAATAATTCTGAAATTTCTTCTGAATTTTGGAGCTTGCAGCTTTTCCCTTTTGATGTAATTTCATCTTTTAAAAATATTCGGAATCAATGTTATGGCTTAATGGATTAAGCCACTGCCTGCAATGCCAGTGTTCCATATGGCTGCCAGTTCCAGTTCCAGCTGCTTCACTTCTGATCCAGCTCCCTGCTAATGTGCCTGAGAAAGCAGCAGAGGATGGTTCAAGTACTTGGGCCCCTGCACCCTGGTGAGAGATCTGGATAAAGCTTCTAGCTTCTGGCTTTGGCTTGGCCCAGCCCCAACCATTACAACCAATTGGGGAGAGAAACCAGCAGATGGAAGATCTCTCTCTCTCTTTCTCTGTCACTATTTCTCCCTTTTTCTCTGTTGCTCTGCCTTTCAATTTAAAATAAATAAATAAATGAATAAAGGAGACTAACACTTTTTTTTTTTTATTTGACAGGTAGAGTTTTAGACAGTGAGAGAGAGAGACAGAGAGAAAGGTCTTCCTTCTGTTGGTTCACTCCCCAAATGGCCACTATGGCAGGAGCTGCGCCGATCTGAAGCCAGGAGCCTGGTGCTTCCTCCCAGTCTCACATGCGGGTGCAGGGCCCAAGCACTTGGGCCATCCTCCACTGCCTTTCCAGGCCACAGCAGAGAGCTGGACTGGAAGAGGAGCAACCAGGACTAGAACTGGCGCCCATATGGGATGGTGGCACTGCAGGCAGAGGATTAACCAAGTGAGCCACAGCGCCGGCCCAGGAGACTCTAACACTTTAAAAAATAATAAAATATTTATATAGTTGCAAAAATCTACAAATCCAGTACACACACTAATTTTATAGCTTATAGTCTTATTCTCTTATGAAACTAAATATATGTATGTGTATTTATATGACTTGTTAGATAAATATGCATAGTAGGACTTTGTTTTATCTAGCATTAAATCCTAGAAATTACTCTACAGATGTCTGTAGAGCTATTTATTTTTTCCCAACATTTGCTTTGTTTTCTGTTGTGTGGATTTGCTATATAGTTTATTTAATAAGTTTCCTTTTGATGAACATGCATTTGTTTACAATCTTTAGCTATTGCAAATGGTATATTAATTCATAGCCTTATGCATAATTTAACCATTAAACAATTAATTTTTTAAAGATTTATGTGTTTATTTCAGATGTAGAGTTACATACAGAGAGAGGTACAGACAGAGAGAAAGGTCTCCCATCCACTGGTCCACTTTCCAAATGCCTGCAATAGCCAGAGCTGTGCCGATCTGAAGCCAGTATCCAGGAGCTTCCCCCAGGTCTTCCACATGGGCACAGGTGCCCAAATACTTGGACCATTTTCCACTGCCTTCCTGTGCCATCAAAAGAGACCTAGATTGGAAGAGGAGCAGCTGGAACATGAACCTGGTGTCCACGTGGGATGCTGGTGCGACAGCAGTGGCTTAATCTTTTGTGCCACACCACTTGTCCCCAGTTAAATTTTTTTAGGATGGATTCTTAGAAATGGAATTGCCTGTGTAATTTTACTGTACGCTGGCAGACTTTTTTCTACCCTTTCATGTTCTCACTGGCAGTGTATGAAAGTACTTGCTTTTCCCAAGTTTCATGACAGAGTATGTTATTAATCATTTGGATATTTTAAAAATATATACTTAATACATTTATGTTTTCATTTATTAAATGGCAAAGTGACAGAGAGGAGAGAGAGAGACAAAGACAGAGACAGAGATCTTTCATCTGCTATTTTACTCCAAAAATGCCTGCAATGAGTGGGTCTGGGTCAAGTTGAGTCTAGTATCCTATTACTCCATTAGAGTCTTCTTTGCAGGTGGAAGGAACCCAAGCAGTTGAGACATTATCTGCTGTCTCACAGGCTACAGGGTACAAATCAGCAGGAAACTGGATTGGAAGCAGAGCAGGGACTCAAACCCAGGCATTCCAGTATGGGATGCAGGCAACCTGATTAGCTACTTAACCACTGCATCACAATGCCCACCCAATCTTTGGGTTTTTACTATTCTGATAAGTAAAAGATTAAAACTTCCTATGGTTTAATTTTTATTTGTCTTAATAAGAAGTTGTTTCTCATGTTTAATGAGTTTTTGTGTTGTTTTAGTGAGCTATATGAACATATGATAATATGATAGTAGTAATAAGATAATATGTAGTATCTTAATATATAATTGTAGGCATTTTGCTTCTTCTCTTTAAAGGTTAACATTTTAATGTGTTAGGGGTGGTAACAGGTTGCAAGCAAGGCTGTATTCCTTCACTCTTTCCTCTACCCAAAGTTTTTTGCAGCTCTACTTCTGTGGAAATTAGTGCCCTGTAAAACTTCATCACTTAAAGCATAAGAGTATCCTGAAGATTGACCATTTTCCCTCAGTTGGAACCAAGGTGAGGTCTGGGACTTGTTTTGGCAAATAAACTACAGCAGAAGTGACGCTGTTCTGGTTTCATTTCTAGGCCTGTAGGGGCAGGGAACATTTCTCTCAGTATCCTGGCCCCTTGCCTAGCTGTCAGGTGGGCCAGAACTCACCAGCCTTGCCTGTGGCCACATGGAACTGGAGCAAGCCTTTAGTGCCGTGATGGACCTGTTTGTGGTAAGTTGAGTGAGCCCCGCAGAAACCAGGAGCAAAAATGCAGCCTAAAATTGCAACCTCAGATCCTGAGCTAAGAATATTATGTTTGTTAAATCTCTGGATTCAGAAATGTTTCTTATACAGCAAATGATGTTCACTCTTTTTCCATGAAGGGCAGCACCTGTAATCCCCAATCTGTACGTTGTTAGCTACTAAACAGGTTGATTTTTCCCCCTTTGAATTTCAACTCAGATTTACACAAGAAGAGAGAGAGGGAGACAAAGAGAGAGATCTTCCATTTGATGGCTACAATGGTCAAGGTTGGGCCAGGCTGAAGCCAGGAGCCTGGAGCTTCATTCATGTCTCAAGTGGCAGGGGCCCAAACACTCCTCTTCCACTGCTTTTCTCAGGCCATTAGCAAGGAGCTGTATCAGAGCTGGAGTAGCTGGGCTTAAACCAGTGCCCATGGGATACTGGCATCATAGAAGGCAGCAGATTTACCTGTGAGAACACAATGCCACTACCAAGATTTCTATCATATTTTAAGTTGGCTTTTTATTTTCGCTTTCATTTTTCCTTGTTAGCCTTTTTTCTTATATAGAAACATAGTTTTAAACAGTAGCAATCACATTGAGCCTATGAGTTTATATTATTCCTTTATAATTTTACTCTATATCACATTTTCCTTTGTTTCTATGTTGTGGTTATAATTACAAATTTAATTACAAATATTATCATACCCTTAAGTTTGTCATAATCTATTAAGCCTTTCTTTTCTTGTTGGCATTTAGTTTGTGTTTGTTGCTACTGCAAATAATTCTGTAATGAATAGCATTTACTTTATTGAATTGTTTCCTTAAGATAAATTGCCATGAATGGGATTACTGAGTCAAAACATATAAAAATCTTTATGGATTTTGCTATATTTTGACATTTAGATTTTCCAAATAATGGAATTTATAATGACACTAGACAATAAGTACTGTGCTCTTCCTAGTTAGAGATTCTTATTATTTATAGAGTTGTGCTTTTTTCCCAAAGCAACTTTTAGAAACCATTTAAAAATTAAAAGGAACAAAATGAGGTACAAACCTGCAACCCAGTGTCTACCCTTGCCCACAAAGTAGTTCCCTGCATTCTAGTGGGTCTACTTTCTAACCCATTGGTCATTTTATTTGATGTTCAGCTATATACTCTCAAATAACTGATTTTTAAAATATCTTCCTAACTTCTACATACTATGTATTGACACCCTAGTATGAAAATTGAGGATTTAGCTTCTTTAACTCTCACAATCTGACATCCCTCAGAGATATATTTGTATGTCTTCTCTATCAGATTAACCCAGTTTTTTTTAACATTTTAGTTGAATCCTATTCAGAATTATGGTATTTATGTATTTATTATTAAATTCAAAATCAGGTCGAAAACTATTATTAAATTTCCTTCCTTATAAAAAACTCTTTTGTATTTATGGAGTTAGTTTCACTTTATTAATTTTTTTGTTATTTAGTTTTCTTATAATGTTGGGTGAAATACTTCTATATCACAAAACACTTCTCAGTTTCACTTTCTACTAAATCAAAATTATCAAATATTAAATGAAAAATTGTTTTATCTACTTGAAAGGTAGAATCAGACACACACATACACACACACAAACACACACACACACAGAATCAGAGAGAGAGATTAAGAGAGAGATCCACAAATGCCCGCAACAGCCAGGGCTGGGCAAGGCTGAAGCTAGGTGCCAGAAATTCCACCTAAGTCTCCATGCATTTGAGTCATCACCTGCTACCTTCCCTAGTGTATTATCAAAAAGCTGGGTTAGAAGCAGAGTGGCTAGAGCTGGAACTGGCTCTTTGATGTGGGATTTGACAGTTCCCAGTAGAGGTTTAACCTCCTGTGCCACAGTGTTGGTCGCCATTTCAGTCTTGTGAAGTTGTTCTCCTTTGCCTATACCCCTTTTGTTGCTCTCCAGGAAATTTTCCTCATTTGTGTCTTTAGCTGGATCTACTGCTTCAACACTGTCTTTTTTTTTAAAGGGCATCTGTTATTTCTTTTGTGTGCCCAGTATCTGAAGCCTTTTCTTTGATGGGGGACAACCCCTACTCTTATGGAATTTGTTGAAAGATAAAGGCAGAATTATAATACAGTAGCTGAAAATCCTGACTTCTCATTTTACCAAACTCTTTTTATTTAGGGCACAAATGTAGAAGCTAGGCTGGCTGAGTCAAATGGGCCCACAATGAACTTTGTCTCAGCTCACGATGCATGAAGGGTTGGATAAGAAGTGTCTGGTAGTGGCAGAAATAGCAGCGGGTATCAAGTGAAGGTCCTGGCGTTTGACAGGGGTGCGGAATGTGCTATCTCCCTGGTAGCACTGCTGTGCAGAAGCTTGCTTTTCTAGCCTTTCCAATGATTCTGTAGATGACTCGGGTGTCTAGATGGTCCTACGGTCTCCTCTTGTTGTCTGTAATTAGTAACTGACTGGTAGGGAGCTGGAAGGTGGACTGCTCCTTCCTCTCAGGTTTACCCCCTTGTCTTGCTAGACGAGTTTTCTCCAGCAGCTTCGTGTACATAAGTGAAGGGTGAAAGTTTTTTAAGAGTCTGCATACCACAGATATCTTTTCTGCTTTTACAGTTGGCAAAGAATTTGAACTGAAGTTTTAAGTAGCAAATCATACATACCTCAGAATTCTAAAATCATTTTTACGTTTGTTTCTTTGCTTTCTGAATTGTTATTGAGAAGGCTTGTATCACTTTCATTCCGTTTTTCTTTACTTGGGAATTTTCTTCCTATCTCTGGAAACTTTCAGGATTGTGTTTTACTTTATAGATGATGAAATTTTGTAGTGATGGCCCTTGGTAACAATTGGTTTTCTTTTGCTTCATTATATTTCTCTCCACCAGAGTTATGAGGTATGTTTTCTAGTAAATAGGTGATCACTCAGTATCTTCTGATGGTGTTGGTGGCCCACTGTTCTCATATACACTGTTATGCAGTGATGCGGTTCAGACGTGCTTCCCTCATAGGGTAGATTGGTGTCTGAGAAAACAACAGAAGCCGAAGGTCACCCTTACCTTCCCTCTGACCTTTTCTCTTGCAGCAGGTCTATGACTCATTCAGAAGCATTGCTGACCCCAAACCCAGAGGAAAACAGATTGTGTTTAGATGCAGGAGCATAGTAGCATCTGAATTGTCAGCCTTTTATGTTTCTTCTAGCTTATTACCATTAGGTCATGCTTTTATATCCAGCCATGCTGCTCTGCAACTATCCACTTCTTCAAAAACCTAGCAAAAGTTTACAGATTACCGCATTTCTGCGGGTCTTGATTTCCTTATGAAGGTTTCTATATCATGTAAAACTTACATTAAATCCATTTCTCTGCTTTTCTTTTGTTAACTTTCTTTTATCTTAAGCACTTGCGTCATGAACCCAGGATGAGTGGGAAAAGATATTTCTCCTTACCTTACTAAGCAACAACTGCTTGTTCTTGTGTGAGAGGAGGGTAAACCCCTTTCCAGATTGATAACTTGTTCAACAGCTTCATAATCTATTCTTCTGTTTTATTTTTGGACTAGCAAATCTATTTTTTACTAAACATTTTTGTTTGCCTAGGTTGGAATCAAAACTTTAGACTCTTGAATATAGTAGGTTCATAAGTCAATAAGACTTGGAAAAAGGATATGTTCACTTATTTATTTTTTATCTTCAAATTCTCTAAATATCTTACTTCAACCCTGGTGGCTCCTTGCTCTGGTTATGTCATCATTTTCTTTATGCCCATGCATCTTAAGATACCTTGTTTACGCTCTAGACATGTAAAAAAATTCTAGAATGGGTACTTAAAAATATAATGAACACATTTGGTGGGTTTACTGTTCTATTTAAAGAAAACAATAAAGCACAGTAGTCCTTTTTGTTTTCATTTGTCAAATAATCCTCTCTTTACTCATTTATCTTCACCAAATTATATCAATGCTTTGCTTTTCTTCAAAGGCTGGGTGCTCCAATATAGACAGCAACTTTGCTTCACGTATTCTCAATGTAATATCTCTAACATCCAGTACTGATTTTCCACATAGTAGACCCAAATCAATTATCGGTTCAATAAAAACATAACCTGGCCCTAACTTTCCAAAAAGGTCACATAGTAATTCATTTTTTCTTTTTATACCTTGTATTAAATGATTAAATATTGGAATTGAAGATAAAAGATGATGTCCAAGTATTCTTGTGATATGTTCAATGGATAGCAATAATAGAAACATCTTATTTTATTGACTTAAAAAAATCACGGCCTCCCCATTTGACCTTCTAAAATGATGAAATGTCATGCTTCAGTTGGAAACTCTTGATCTTTCCTGCCTCTCTCCCTCTCTCTCTTCCTTTCTTTCTTCATTCTTTCTTTTTCTTTCCAGATTGTAACATAATTATGGTATGACTTAGAATCAGTGCAGACACACTTGTAATGTGCAATTTGTTGCGTTCCTATTGCACTGTAATGTTTACAAATTCTTATTACTTTTTTTATTTTACAGATAAGGAAACTGAGACCCAAAAGGTAAGCAAGTCATCCAAAGTTATATGTTTGGTAAGTAGTGGTGTTAACATTGGTATTTTTCTAGTCCAGTGATAGTGTACTTTACAAGAAATGAAGATTTGTCCCTTTTATCACATGTAAGCTGTATGTGGAGATGATTAAAAAATTTAAAGAATACAATCATGTTACAATTGGAAGAAAATTTAGATAGCATCTGTTCTAATTCCTTTATGTTACAGATTAGAAAAGGGTGATAGGGTAGGGCATTTGGCACAGCAGTTGATTCACTACTTGGGACACTCACATTCTATACTAGAGTGATTGGTCCATGCCCTGGCTCTTTGCTTCCTGCTAATGCACACCCTGGGAGGAAGGAGAGAGTGGCACCAGCGCTTAAGTCCCTGCCATCCACTTGGGAATTCCAGGCTTCTGGCTTTGGCCTGGCCCAGACCATGCTATCAGGGGCATTTGAGGAATGAACAAGCAGATGGAAAATCTGTTTCTCTCTCACTCTGCCTTACAAATAAAGTGAAGATAAATGAATAAGTAAATAAAGCATTATAGAGGGGTAGAGTGATTTGTTCTAGGTAATAAATTTAGAAATTTGCAGGTATAGGACTAGGACAAAAATGTCTATTTTAATAACAAACTCTACAGAAACATAAAGAAAGAAATGAAGTCTTTCATGTCAGCCTGGACAGATTCCTCCTTTAAAAACTATACTATTTATCATCTAGTTTTTCAAATAGGGTTCAAAATTAAGGGTTATAATGTAAAGATTTATAAAAGTTACACTTAAAATTAGTTTGGAAATCAAAAGGAAAATATTGCCCAAGATATAACTCTTCCAAACCATGTCACGTTGCCTTTATCATCAGAGGCAGATCTGAAATAGGCAACCTGCAGAAAGATTTTCACATCTGCTGTATACCAGGAACTCCTCATGCTTTAACTCATGTTAATCAGCATCACAAAGTTTTAAGGATACCTATCTTGCCATGATATGAATGAGGTTACAAGAATTTAGAGAAGGCAAGAACCTTACTAAGGGTGAAAAAGATGGGACAATTGAGAACTCAGTCTTTGGCAATGAAAGGTTGGGGCTCTCAAATGCTGGTTAACTAATACTCTGACTGGTGGTATAGACACTACCTACTGGGTGGTAGAAAAAAGCCAAAGATATTAACTAATGATAGTCAATGACAGAATGAAATGAACACTTTGAGAAACAGTGACTTGATAAGCCCTAGCCCTGACTGTTGATGAACAACTTAATATGTTATCCCTCTTAGTATTTTTTTTTGTTTGTTCTACTTAATACTTTTGATTGAATACTGTAATCAATACACAATTCTTCTTAAGTGCTGAAACTTAACTGAAAAGTGCTCGCTGTTAAATATAAGAGTGGGAATAAGAGAGGGAAGAGATATGCAATTCGGGACATGCTCAAGCTGACTTACCTCAAACAGTAGAGTTAGAAACATACCAGGGGATTCCAATTCACTCCCATCAAGGTGGCATGTACCAATGCCATCTCACTAGTCCCAGTGATCAATTTCTGTTCACAATTGATCATAATGAAAGGACTAAGAACCAAAGGGATCACATAAACAAGAATAGTGTCTGCAAATACTAGCTGATAGAATCAAAAAGGGAGAGAACGATCCAACATGGGAAGTGAGATACACAGCAGACCCATAGAATGGCAGATGTCCTAAATAGCACTCTGGCCTCAGAATCAGCCCTTAAGGTATGTGGATCCGGCTGAAAAGCCCATGAGAGTATTTCAGGCATGGAAAGCCAAGATACTCTGGGGGAAAAAAAAACCAAAATGAAAGATCTCTGTGAGTGAGATCCCAGTGGAAAGAATGG
Source organism: Oryctolagus cuniculus (assembly GCF_964237555.1). Lineage (NCBI taxonomy): Eukaryota > Metazoa > Chordata > Mammalia > Lagomorpha > Leporidae > Oryctolagus > Oryctolagus cuniculus. The sequence continues at coordinate 60,188,865 of NC_091435.1, read as the reverse complement.
GTCATCAAAGAAGGAGGTACCTTTCTCTGAAGGGAGGAGAGAACTTCCCCTTTGACCATGGCCTTGTCTAAATATGATCAGAGTCGGTGAACTCCAGGGGCTTCCATAGCCTTGGCAGCTCATGACAAGAGCCTAGGGTGATTACTGATGTCATAAACAAGAGTGTCAAATTGTTAAGTCAACAACAGGAGTCACTGTGCACTTACTCCTCATGTAGGATCTCTGTCCTTAATGTGCTGTACATTGAGATTTAATGCTATAACTAGTACTCAAACAGTATTTTTCACTTTATGTTTCTGTGTGGGAGCAAACTGTTGAAATCTTTACTTAAAGTATGCTAAACTGATCTGTATATAAAGAGAATGGAAAATGAATCTTGATGTGAATGGAAGGGAAGAGGGAGTGGGAAAGGGGAGGGATGTTATGGGGGGGAAGCCATTGTAATCCATAAGCTGTACTTTGGAAATTTATATTCATTAAATAGAAGTTAAAAATATTTGTAATTCAAAATAACATCCAAGTAGACATTTCAAATAGACATTGAATATAAAAAAAAAAAGAAAAGAAAAAAAAAGAACTTAATACATTACCCTTTTAGTATTTTTTATGTTCTACTTAAAACTATTGGTTGAACTCTGTAATTAATACACAATTACTCTTAGGTGTTTAATTAATGCTATAACTAGTACTCAAATAGTATTTTACACTTTGTGTTTCTGTGTGAGTGCAAACTGTTGAAATCTTTACTTAATATATGCTAAATTGATCTTCTGTATATAAAGATAATTGAAAATTAATCTTGATGTGAATGCAAGGGGAGAGGGAGTGGGAGAGGGGAGTGTTGTGGGTGGGAGGGAAGTTATTGGGGGGGGGGAGCTATTGTAATCCATAAGCTGTACTTTGGAAATTTATGTTCATTAAATAAAATAAAAAAATTAAAAAAAAGATAGTCAGTGACAGAAGAGAGGGCCATTGAGGTGTTCCATATTTTGCGTATATATGTGTATATATATGTATATATATAGCATATATGTGTGGAATCAGTATCATCTACCTATATGTGTGTGCACATATACATATACATATTTAAATATGTTGACTTAAGTATACATGCTTGTGCATCATTTTATTAATGTCTTACCCCATTTTTGTGTTGTATACTTGATATCAATAGCTAAATTTACAACTTGGTTTTTAGATAACAGAATAATTTGTTATGTAAATACTACACAGTGGGACTGTTGCTGAATTTGAGGAGCAATTAATACAACTACAGGAGTAAAATGCATTTTTGGACTGTTTTGAATTTATGAAAAGAGTATAATATTTGGTTTGTAAGGAGGAGGATAATTACACAGTGGTACATCATATACAAGGTTGTCCAAATATTGTGTGCGAATTAAAATGCAGTAGTGGGGAGGAGTAGGAATGGTCGTTTAGCCTGACTGTTAAGATGTTGCTATTCCTTATGAGAATACCTGAGTTCAGTTCCTGGCTCTGACTCCTGACTTCAGCTTCCTTCTAATCCAGACCCTAGGAAACACAATGATAGCTTCAAGTAATTGGCTTTCTGCAACTAATGCGGGAGATCTGGATTGAGTCCTAAGCTCTTATCCTTGGCCTCAGCTTCAACCCCAGCTGTTGTGAACCAGCAGATGGTAACCCATCATTCCCTCTGTCTCTCTCTCTCTCTAATAAATTAATAAAACCAGAGAAGAATACAAGTATCCAGGAGCATATCAGAACTGAGAGTCAAAAGAGTAGACTTATCAATTTATTGCCATTCAGATCCAAATATAATCTTTTTATCTGTTCTGTGAAACCAGATATGAGCCCTTTACCACCTGGTAACACATTTAGCTTCATTAGTACAGCAAGATGGAAAGACCATGTGGGACAAAGGGTTTTTTTTCTGGTTATGGAGTGCTAGATCCTTAGATTCCCCCACAACTAGGGAAGCTGCATCGTTGCTTGGCTCCTGCAAACTGTATGATGGAAAGTTGCACAAGTACCCAACTCCTGCAGTGAAGGGCAGTCAGACACCTATGGTGGCCAGCAGCCTCCACTTGGGTTTTAGTAGTAAGTGTTACCTGCTTGTGAATAGCTCCCATAGAAATTTCAAAACACAGCTCCCGGGCCAGCGCTGCTGTTCGACTTCCACTCCAGCTCCCTGATAATGTACCTAGGAAAGCAGTGGAGGATGGCCCAAGTGCTTTGGCCCCTTTTATCCACATAAGAGAACCAGAAGAAGCTCCTGACTCATGGTTTCAGACATTTGGGCTCTGAAACTTGGACGTAAAATTCTCTCTCTCTCCTTTCCCTTTCTCTCTCTGTCTCTGTCTCTGTCTCTCTCTCTCTCTCTTTCTCCATAACTCTGTCTCTGTAACTCTGCCTTACAAGTAACTAGATAAATCTTTTAAAAATCACTCACACAGATCCCCAGGAGGTTCTGAAAGCTGGTTACCACAGCCAATTCTCTAGCATTCAACAAGTCAGGCTATGCCTTTTTTCCAAAGTCAGTGTCTTGGCCCTAGAGGTAAGGGAAGACTCATCCTGTGGTGTTCTATCCCAGCCCAAGGAGGTATTGGTTGCTCTTTATATCAGTGATTGCTCCATTTTTTAGAATTCTATTGTGTAGTGGCCAATCTATATTTATTCTGATTCCTCAACCAGTTAATATTTCATGATGCTAAAGTTTTGGTGTTCAAGTTACAGTGTGATTTCCTTTTCCTGGTAGGATTCAAGACTATCTGATCCCTTTGCATGTTTTTGGATCACCTCCCTGTACTACCACCCTTCACAACCCTTAACAGAGAAAACTTTCACTGATAATAACAGCTTTGAAAAAAAATAAAGATAAATATTAGCACTTTAAGTAGTAGAAAAATTAGAAATGTAGAAAAATTAGAAATCACTCAATCTAGTTTTTATTCAGAAGTGGAAACAGACCAAAACAATAGCAAAAGGACTGAGACCTATATTTTGTCTGCTTTTGTATCACTATTGACAATCACAATGTAGATATGAAATAAATGTGATTTGAATTGAGATGAGTATATTTCCTTAGGCATTATTTATTGAGCACTGTGCAAGGTATTGATGATGTGATAATTAAGGTAGACATAGCTTTTTCCCTCAAAAGATTTTTAGGCAACTAGAAAATTTGAAATCAGAATTGTGACTTTGATTAACCTAAGCCCTAATTATTTTGGATATTATCTTTAAGCTGAACTGTAAGTTTGGTTTTCTTCATATTTTTTTCAAAGCTTCATAGGAAAGAAAACCAAATATACATGTTTAACATTAATTACACTCTGATATAGCTATTAGAACCTGGTATCATCTATGCTATGTTTTTGTTACTTCTAAAAGCTCTCCTATGATTGTTTCTAGTTCTACTACATTTTCATTATGTAAAAATCCCAAACTTTTGAGACTTTAATTTAATAAAAACTTTCTTACTCATTTTCCTAGATTGATAAGTAAAATATAATAAGGCCATAATCTGATGGAATCAAATTATGAAGTACCTTGAATATTTAGTTTATGGGATTTTTAATAATCAATCTTGCTAAATTGTTTTATGAATATGGAAAATCTTTGAAAACTTAATAAATTTCTATCTTTAGAACATCTTCATGGAAATGTTACTTTCATATGTAGTTCATAATAATCTAGACCATTTTGTTAATGTTAATTCACTACTTCTCTCCTCTGGAAAAGAAGATAGGATATACTTAGACTTATGTAGATATATTTCATACATTTAAGTTGAATTTTAATCAAACATATTTTTATTTTAGATTAGAGATATAGAGCTAGTAATATTATGCTTTTGCTGTCTTCATAACTTATTGTACTATATTGTTTCATATCTGTGCATCAGAAGGGTCTTCCAAAAGTTAATAGGAAATACAACTTATGAAAAGACTATGCATGGATTTCCAAAAATTTTTCACTGAAACAAACAACTTTTTATGCAAATTTTCTATAAACTTTTTGAAGTATACTTTTAAAAATATTTTTCTTAGGAGATTCCAAGATGGCTAAAGAGGGAAAAGATACACTGCTTTTGAACTGGGGAAAAGTGGAAGAAGCACGTTCCCTGGAGAGAGTTGGAGAGAAGTTTGTGGTGGAAATTCTATGGACAGCACATCACACCCTCACAGCCAGGAGCTGGAGGAGACGCCAGCTTTTGAGAGCAAGGTGAGAGCAGGCTGTGACAGACCATGCCCCTGTTGATAATTGCCTCAGGGAGAGCGTTGGGGACCACACTCTCTTTAAGTTTGGCTTGGAGCCTTAGTAGGAGGTATGGCACCCACCTAATCCAGCAAAAGAATAGCACATTTCTTTCTCTCCATCTGCTCACCAGAGCTCCTGGCTACTGATGGGAAGAAGTCGCCATTTTGACTCTCATAGAGGCTCAGCAGCTTTTGTGCACACCTGTGACCAGGGGATTTTACCAGAGGCAAAAATTCATGTTCCCAACTGATGTTGGTTCTGGTTGGGAGGGGTGACAGAAGGATGGGCACCCATGTAGGTATTCCATCTTTTTAATACATCACAGGCTCTGGCACTCAGACTGCCAAGGTAGAACACCCACAGGCAGCTGGTTCTGGGAATGTTTGTTTTCTCTGTGAATGGGGCAGGAGTGTGGGGCTGAACAGATCCTCTGCATTCTGTGACTACGGGAGCCTTGTGTGTCATGACCGTGGGGATTCTGTGACTGTGTAATTGTTCAAAAATTGTTCAAAAATAAGATCCATCAGATGAGAAAACCAGCAAATATTTCTACAAATTCCTAAAAACAAATGCAGAAATTCAAGAAACAAGAATAAGGAAGACAACATGAATCCCTGAAAGGAACAGAACAACACTTTAATACTAGGATGTGAAGATGGAGAGATTGATGAAATGTCTGAAAAGGAATTCAAAATATTGAATATAAGGTTTCTCAGAAGCAATGAGAAGTAAATTCATGAGTTAAATAAATTCATACATGATGTGAATGAAAAATTTTCCAGTAAGTTTGAGATTTTTAAGAGAAATCATACTGAATTATACAAATTAAGAATTCTTTATATCAAATAAAAAATAAGGTGGAAAGCCTTAACAACAAATGTGGTGAGACAGAAGATAGAATATCTGAGCTGAAGACAAATCTTTGTAAATATCTCAGTCAGACCAAAAAAAAAAAAAAAAAAAAGCAGAAGAAATTAGAAAAATTAAACACAATGAGATTTATGCGATACTATCAAATGGCCCAACATTCAGATCTTGGGAGTTCCTTAAGGTATAGAAAGAAATAATGGATTAGAAGGCCTATTCAGTGAAATAACAAAAGAAAACTTCCTTAATTTGGAGAAAGAAAGGGACATTCTAGTATCTGAAGCACAGAAAACTCAATACACATGACCACAAAAGAATTTCAGCATGACACATTGTAAGCAAACTTTCAACAATAAAACACAAAGAAAAGATTCAAATGGCCAATAGATGTGAAAAAATGCTCAGGATCACTAGCCATCAGGGAAATGCAAATCAAAACCACAATGAGGTTTCACCTCACCCCAGTTAGAATGACTGTCATACAGAAATCAACAAACAATAAATTCTCATGAGGATGTGGGGAAATAGATACCCTAAATATAATGTATATAAATGAAATGGACATTTTTGAGATTCGATCATTGTTTACAGTCCTTCTCTTTACTGTTGAGGAATAGCGTTTTTTTCTTCTTACTATTTGTTGAATTCTTTACTTAACTTTGGGTTAATAAAATAGATGGAAAGCAGATCATTGTAAAAATTAAAGTTGGAGTGGGAAACTAAGGAGGAGGGAGAGTGGAAGCATGGGTGGGAGGGCAGTTAGGGTGGTTAGTTTGCTATGCTCTTAAATCTATATATAAGAAACACATGAAATCTGTTCACATTAAAAAACTAAAGCATAAAAAATAGAAAAATAAAATTTTACAAGAAAAAATCATAGTCATTGAAAGATCTGAGTAAGGAAATTTTGCAAAATCTTATAAAATGTATCTTAAAAATTATATCTTAAAAATACATTATATCTTAAAATTATATCTTAGAAAACACAGAGCATTATTTTCCTGATAAGAAGTTTTCCCTCATATGTAATGTTCATAAGCAAATAGGCAAACTGAAAGAAATTCTTAATTAATTGACTATTAATTTTATTTCATAATTTTGAAATATATTGAAAAAAAGAAAAGTGAAAGTGAGGCTCTACAAACACACAAATAATTTTTATCAAGTAGTTCTAACATGTTTTTGTTTCAAATAGTAACTGATCATGAAATCTAAATTTTATCTCTTCACTTCGTATCTAGTATGATCTTATTTTTATTCACATTAATATTGAAATGTTTGCCACAACTTTAATATCTAAGAAATCATGAATATTTTCAAATGTATCGTCTTGTCTTCTTCCTCTTACTTCTATTTTGGGTTCATTTCTTGATGATTATCAGTTTTTCAACGTGTTTACACCTTACAGATTCAGGGCTTCTGCTAACATCAACAAAGTCATGCCAGACACAAAATCCTCCATGAATATACGAAATGAAGAACTGTCCTTATAAAAAATTAATAGCATGTCTTTTTTTTTAAATTTTATATTGTGGGGCCAGTGCTGTGGTGCAGCGGGTTAATGCCCTGGCCTGAAGCGCCTGTATCCCATATGGTTGCCAGTTCAAGACCTGGCTGTTCCACTTCTGATCCAGCTCTCTTCTATGGCCTGGGAAAACAGTAGAAGATAGCCCAAGTCCTTGGGCTTCTGTACCCACGGGGGAAGGGGGGGCAGAAGAAGCTCCTGGCTCCTGGCTTTGGATTGCCAATTGGGGAGTGAACCATCGAATGGGAGACTTCTCTCTTTCTCTCTGCCTCTCCTCTCTCTGTGTAACTCTTTCAATTAAATAAATAAATCTTTTAAAAAATTTTATGGCTGGGTCGAACGGTAGGGTTATCTTCAGGTTTCTGAGGAATCTCCAGACTGACTTCCATAGTGGCTTGACCAGTTTGCATTCCCACCAACAGTGGGTTAGTGTCCCTTTTTCCCCACATCGCCAGCATCTGTTGTTGGTAGATTTCTGCATGTGAGCCATTCTAACCGGGGTGAGGTGAAACCTCATTGTGGAGCCATCCCACTCCTTGGAATTTACCCAAAGGAATTTAAATTGGCAAACAAAAAACCGGTCTGCACCCTAATGTTTATTGCAGCTCAATTCACAATAGCTAAGACCTGGAACCAACCTAAATGCCCATCAACGATAGACTGGATAAAGAAATTATGGGATATGTACTCTTTAGAATACTATACCGCAGTAAGAAACAACGAAATCCAGTCATTTGCAACAAAATGGAGGAATCTGGAACACATCATGCTGAGTGAAATAAGCCAGTCCCAAAGGGACAAATACCATATGTTCTCCCTGATCGGTGACGACTGACTGAACACCAAGAGGGAAACCTGTTGGAGTGAGGTGGACACTATGGGAAATGGTGGCTTGATCAGCATAGCCCTGACTGTTAATGAACAACTTAATACATTATCCCTCTTAGTAGTTTTTTTATCTGTTCTACTTAATATGACTGGTTTAGATCTGTAATTGATGCACAGTTATTCTTAAGTGTTGAAAATTAACTGAAATGTGATCCCTGTTGAACATGGTGGTGGGAATGGGAGAGGGAAGAGATGTATAATTTGGGACATGCTCAGGCTGACTTGCCCCAAGTGGTGGAGTTGGAAGCATACCAGGGGATTCCAATTCAATCCCATCGAGGTGGCATGTACCAATGCCATCTCACTGTTCCAGGTGATCAATTTCAGTTCACAGTTGGTCATGGTGAAGGGACTGGGAGTCAAAGGGAGCACATAGACAAGTCTAGTACCTGCTAACGCTAACTGATGGAGTAAATAAAAGGGAGAGTGATCCAACATGGGAAGTGAGATACTCAGCAGACTCATAGAATGGCAGATGTCCTAAATAGCACTCTGGCCTCAGAATCAGCCCTAAAGGCATTCGGAGCTGGCTGAAAAGCTCATGAGAGTATTTCAGGCATGGAAAGCCAAGACACTCTGGCAAAAGATCTCTGCGAGTGAGATCCCAGTGGAAAGAACAGGTCTTCAAAGAAGGAGGTACCTTTCTCTGAAGGGAGGAGAGAACCTCCACTTTGACTATGACCTTGTCTAAACAAGATAAGAGTCGGAGAACTCAGAGGGCTTCCATAGCCTTGGAAACTCATGACTGGAGCATAGGGAGATTACTGATGCCATAGACAGGAGTGTCAATTGGTAAAGTCAACAACAGGAGTCACTGTGCACTTACTCCTCATGTAGGATCTCTATCCTTAATGTGCTGTACATTGAGATTTAATGCTATAACGAGTACTCAAACAATATATTTCACTTTGTGTTTCTATGGGGGTGCAAACTGTTGAAATCCTTACTTAATGCATACTAAACTGATCCTCTGTAAAAAAAAAAAAAAAAAAAAAAAGAAATTATCAATTCCCAACTTGACTCTCACTGGGATTAAACATGACAATAGGTCTGCTCTGATTTCATCATCATTTAAAAAAAATCATCTATTATTTTTCACTTTATGTTTCTGTGTGGGAGCAAACTGTTGAAATCCATACTTAATGTATACTAAGCTGATCTTCTGTATATTAAGATAATCGAAAATGAATCTTGATGTGAATGGAAGGGGAGAGGGAGTATGAAAGGGGAGGGTTGTGGGTGGGAGGGACGGTATGGGGGGGAAGCCATTGTAATCCATAAGTCGTACTTTGGAAAATTATATGCATTAAATAAAAGTTTAAAAAAAAAAGAAATTGGTGAATTCAAAAAAAAAATTTATGTTGTATTTTGAGAATTGTCCTAGCAGTTAGTTATTTTCAAAGCCTGATCTTTTTTAATAAATTCACTTTTCATTTTACAGAGTAAAATAGATGGATAAATAGATGTCCAAGATGCTCTACAGTTTATGGAGGAGGTAGTCTCCTCCATAATGAACCGTGGAACAGTTGAGGAGGTTGCCTATGTTCTGGTGAAGGAAGCAAGCAGAGCCCCTTTCTGCCTATTACATATCCTACTGGTAAGAACACATCTCTTTCCTGCAATGATTAGCATCGAGGGATCATATATAAAGATAGCCAAATCTGCCTCACGAGATTGTTTTATTCAGTGAAGAATGAAAAAAGCATCTGAAAACTTGTCCTGCTCCCTCGCATAACAGTTTTTAACTCTGTAATCCACTATAGGAGCAATGAAAATTGAACATATTCATATAAATCATATTTGGAATACCTACCATTAATCAATAAAAGTGAATCAATACTGTATTTTAAATTTAATGCAATAAGAATAATGCAGTCTTCCTTTAAATCCTCTTTTTCAATTAACTCCCTTTCCCAACTTTTACAATGGAGTGATAGTCACCAAGGTAACCTTGAAATCTCCAGTGCTGCAAATGATCAATCAAGGTAAGAGTCAATGTCCTTGAAGAATCTTTAAGTTTTAAGAAGATCACATAAACAAAACTAGTGTCTGAAAATACTAACTGATAGAATAAAAAAGGGAGAGAATGATCCAACATGGGAAGTGAGATACACAGAGAACCAAAGATTGGCAGATGTCCTAAACAGCACTCTGGCCTCAGAATCAGCCCTTAAGGCATGTGGATCCAGCTGAAAAGCCCATGAGAGTATTACAGGCATGGAAAGCCAAGACACTCTGGCAAAAAAAAAAAAAAAAAATGACCTAAATGAAAGATCTCCGCAAGTGAGATCCCAGTGGAAAGAACAGGTCATCAAAGAAAGAGGTACCTTTCTCTGAAGGGAGGAGAGAACTTCCACTTTGACTACGACCTTGTCTAAATATGATCAGAGTTAGTGAACTCAAAAGACTTCCATAGCCTTGGCAACTCATGACAAGAGCCTAGGGTGATTACTGATGCCATAAACAAGAGTGTCAATTTGTTAAGTCAACAACAGGAGTCACTGTGCACTTACTCCTCATGTAGGATTTCTGTCCTTAATGTGCTGTACATTGAGATTTAATGCTATAACTAGTACTCAAACAGTATTTTTCACTTTATGTTTCTGTGTGGGAGCAAACTGTTGAAATCTTTACTTAATGTATGCTAAACTGATCTTCTGTATATAAAGAGAATCGAAAATGAATCTTGATGTGAATGGAAGGGGAGAGGGAGTGGGAAAGGGGAGGGTTGCGGGTGGGAGGGATGTTATGGGGGGGGGGAAGCCATTGTAATCCATAAGCTGTACTTTGGAAATTTATATTCATTAAACAGAGTTAAAAAAACGAAGATCGAAACTACTTGTTAACTTTCTTTTAGAATAAAATACTTTGCAAAAGCAAATCTAATGTTAGGTAGAAAGGGATTTTCTTAGGATGGTGAATTTTATTTTTTCCCTCATAATTAATAATGATAGGCTAACTTCTCTTACCCAGGTTCATTGCTTTCAGCAGTATAATGATGTTGGCCAACAAGCATGCAAGTGTTTCAAATCAGTGAAAGTTGCTGAGTCTTTTGAGACATTTGCCTTGCATATGATTTTCCTCATAATAACAAGGTCTGTGACTAGCATTTAGATTTGAAAAGCTTTTTTCAACAACAAAAAAAATCAGTGATTACTTCAGGTCCTATAATTCAAAAATGACAAACTACTCTGAAAGTAAAAATTAAACAGAATGTTAATGTATTTGTTCAGATAATAGAATAGTTTAGTGGTTTTCATGGAAGGAATTCAAAATATGTTGTTTTGAAGCAATTTTCTGTATTTGTATAATAGCAATGGTACATCTTTAATAAATATCTGAGCTACTTGACCCAGGTGAACATCTTTCATTGTAGTTAACAGAAAGGTCTAAATTTAACAATTGGAGTTTTCACTGGCAATGCAATTAGACCATGACTATAATTTTTGTTTAAACATTTGTGCATAATCATTTTGAATTTGATGTAATAGAGAAAAACAAAAGCACATGTCTTTGTGTGGGGAAGAGAGAAAGGAAATAAGAGAGGGAGGGGGGAGTAGTGGAGAAAGTGAGAGAGGAAAAGAAAGGGAATATTTTAAAATAGATTTTAATAGTTTATTAGGAAAAAGCCTAATCCACAAATGTGAAGCAACAATAACAACAACTCATGCAGGGGTTTTAATAATGCTTCACATTTATCATCTAGCATTCTTATGGTATGCAATAACTTTAACAGGTATTCTGATTTCTTTGCTTGTTTCTTAATATTCATTTTCAGGGTCAACATTTTCACTGCAGAAGGGTATGTGGACAGAATAATTTTTAATATTTAATCTTTAAAACTTGGTTTTTATTTGACATTAATTGTAAGATGGTAAAAAAATAAAAATCAAGTATACCCATATTTTTGCTGGTCCGGTATGCGAACTCTATTCGTTAGAGTATAAATGAATTACAATTCTTGTAATCTAAAATTTCTCTTTTATAGCTGAGAATCCCTGTGTCAGAGAGGTCATTTCACTTTCATGAAGCTCCGCAGAAGAAGCACAGTTGAGAGTAAGAGGTGAGGTGGTTGGCCCCGAGGGCTCTTGCTTGGCTAATACTCTTTGATGATGCATTTGTTTTCTTTATGTTGCTCATTTTAAGCCCTTGTGTATTTGCAGATCACATGCAAAAAAGGATTTGATGACAATTACTTTTTTTAAAAATTTTTTTTGACAGGCAGAGTGGACAGTGAGAGAGAGAGACAGAGAGAAATGTCTTCCTTTTCCCGTTGGTTCACCCTCCAATGGCCGCTGCGGCCAGCACGCTGCGGCCCGTGCACCGCGCTGATCCAATGACAGGAGCCAGGTACTTATCCTGGTCTCCCATGGGGTGCAGGGCCCAAGTACACAGGCCATCCTCCACTGCACTCCCTGGCCACAGCAGAGAGCTGGCCTGGAAGAGGGGCAACCGGGACAGAATCTGGCACCCCGACTGGGACTAGAACCCCATGTGCCGGTGCCGCAAGGTGGAGGATTAGCCTAGTGAGCCGCGGCGCCAGTGATCGCAATTATTTTTATCATCTATCTATAATTGTGGGTGTGATCAACATACATAAATATTTTCTTTTTCTATTAGGTAAATTTCTTTTTTAAAAAAATGTTTTATTTTATTTATTTTAAAGACAGAGTTACAGAGAGAGTTAGAGACAGAGAGAGCCTTTCTATCCACTGGTTCACACCCTAAATTGCCACAAGGGCTGGAGCTGAGCCAATGTGAAGGCAGGAGCCAGGAGCCAGGAGCCAGGAGCCAGGAGCTTCTTCCAGGTCTCCCACATGGGTGCAGGGGCCAAAGCGCTTGGGCGATCTTCTGCTGCCTTCTCAGGCACATTAGTAGGGAGATGGATCAGAAGTAGAGCAGCCAGGACTCGAAATGATGCCCATGCAGATGCCACCCATACAGGTTGGGGGTCTAACCTTCTGCACTACAGTGCTGGCTCCATAAATTTGTTCTTAAGATTGTAATTTAAAAACAATATTTCTGGGGGCAGGAGTTTGGTCTGACAGTTAAGATGCCTGTGGAGGTACATTCCCTACCGCAATACCTAGGTTCCAGTCCCAGCATGACTCCAACTTCCTGCTAATGCAGGCTCTGTAGGGCCGCAGGTGATGGTCCAAGTGGATAGGTCCTTGAAACCCATGTGAGAGATTTGAATTGACTTCCAAGTTTCCAACTTATCCCTGTCCCAGACATTCTGGTAGTGAACCAGCAGATGGAAGCTCTCTGTCTCTATCTCTCAAGTTAAGAGATTATAATAATAAAAAATAAAAACAGAGTACTTGCAATATAGTTTCTTTGAGAACCAGAATATACAAATAAGGTGGTTTTTTTGGTCACCTAAGAGTAAGCAGCATTACCCCATGATTACAATAAATATGGAAGTAGGAATGCTGACCAGCTCTTCTTTTAACCACCACTTGAACTTTTTAATTGACATTGGGTAAATCCCTTAAGCTATTATCACTCATATTTCTTTACAGTGAAAAGCTGATAATAGCTTTTGTCTCGTTGTTAACCTTTGACCAATATGCTGTGCACACACTGATCCCACTTTTATTGAAATATTAAGCTCCTTGATGTGTCTGTTTTCATGACAGGGCTGAATATATTTTAATATCCTCCCAGCAGAGCAGTAGAGACAAGAGTTAAAAAGAGATAAAAATTAATCCTCAGATTGGGATTTTGGTTATTGTTGTAAACTCTTCTTAAGAATCATTTGACCAAATTCAACTGACAGAGCTTACCCTAGGCTGGCATCCCATTATCATGTAAGTTAGGAACAACCAAAGTGTGGTGCCTCAACATGCAGCAGCAGCATGACCTGTAAACTTACTAAAAAGCCAATTCTTGGGTCCTTACCCAGATGTATTCAATGAGAAACTCTAGGGTTGAGGGCTAACTGCTTGTGTTCCAAGTAACTTTGTCATTTGTTAAATTTTGAGAATCACTGGAATGTTTGGAAAAAATACATTGACTGTTTAATAAAAGTTTATCCATCTCAGATTTGGCAATAAAATTTGCTTCATTGGATGGATATATTTTGATAATACATTTAAGGAGGTGAGCAAGTTGGGTAATACCTACATGAGTTCTTACCTTAACTTTAATGTACCTTTGAAAGTGTTGAAAAACCAAAGAGTATTTGAATGTTTTGATTGCAAAGATTAGAACATTGAGGAAAATGGAAGGAGATCATTAAGGAAAAGATGGTTACTGCTGAAATTCAATAATTTGTTCAGTTTATAAATGAAAAGTACGAAGGGGTATAAAGGCATTGTAAAAAAATGTAGCTCATTTAAAAGACTATGATCATCTGAGGACAGTACTCTTGTTCAGCATTTGTTTTTATAAGTGCAAGTTTGATTTAGCATTAAAATAATGATAGAGCTTGAGATTTATTTTAGTTCTCTGAGATTAAGGAAATCAAAGAATTTAGATTTACTTCATTACAAAGGTATTAACGCATTGCACAGTTTATGCTGCTAGCAAATTTTGTTTCTTGGTGGAAATAACTTTTTTTTCCCAGAGAAAACAATTTACAAAAGAAAGTTATTTTAGTACTAGAAAATTATGCATATAGTTGTGGTAGTTTGAAATATGTTGCTAATATCACAACAGTGAAGAATAAAATGAAGTGGATCTAGATTTGATTTGAATATTGATGGCTGCTTACCAGTGACTTTCAAAATAGTTGTTGTGGAGGAGTGAGGAGCAAAGTGATGAGTTTGCCAGAATGACTTGGAAGATTTATTATATCAAACTATTTATACAGATCAACATTGTTTATCCTCACAACATTTGTTTCCCCTTGCATCCATCAAGACTTCCTTTGGTGATCTTCAATCTAGGACAATTGAACTTTAAGAAGGGCTTAGTTTTCATTCTTATCCATCTGTAATATTCACATATCTATCCCAAGTAGAAAACATTACTTGTTAAACCTTAATATCATGTATTCCTGGAAAAATGGAGAGAGAAGGAAAGCCAAATAATTCCAAGCTGATTGCTTGCCTCTTTTGTAGGGTAAGATATCAGGATTTTTCTACTGATAATGGATATTTTTTTCTTCAAATACTTAACCTTTTCTGTTCTTCCAAATCAAGCCATAGAGACACTGGTGATGAGACTGTGAGTTTTGGAGAAGTTAGAAGGCCCTCCTTGACCATCAATAGACCCTTGTAAGGAGATACTTCTGAATATGAAGTCACCTATTTATCTTTAAAATTCTGTTATGGCTCCTAATCCTTTGATTCATTATGATTAATGGAGTGATGTAAATTTGTTAATGTCCCATTTTTGGGGGATGCTGGTTACATGAAAGGAAATGAAAGTGATCATGGGGTGGAGGTGCGGGGGGCAGCACTGTGGCGTAGCGAGTGGAGCCAATGCCTGCAGTCCAGGGATACCATATGGGCACTGGTTCTAGTCCTGGATACTCCACTTCCTATCCAGCTCTCTGCTATGGCCTGAGAGAGTGGTAGAGGATGGCCCAGGTCCTGGGGCCCCTGTACTCCCCTGTTTGGGAGACCCAGAGGAAGCTCTCGGCTCCTGGCTTTGGATCGGTGCAGCTCCGGGCATTATGGCCAATTGGGGAGTGAGCCAGCAATACAAGTTATTTATGAAGGATGATTTCTTAAGAGAAATTATCTCTTTTGCATATTATTTTTGAAAGTATATTTAGTGTCTTATTTTTCATTTTGGTCTTCCAGCGGATGGAAGACCTCTTTCTCCCTCTCTGCCTCTCCATCTCTCTCTGTGTAACTCTGACTTTCAAATAAATACATAATAATAATAATAAAGTGATCACATTAGATCTTTGCATTTGGAAATTTGTTTATGTGAGGGTAAAAATTCCCTTAATTTGATTTTATCAGCTGTTGTCAGTAGCCTTTAGTCTTTGACTAACCTACACAATCTTCCTGCTTCATGCCTGGTTGGTGTGGAGAGCAGCCTTGCCAGTCTCAGTCCGTGCCTGTCCTCTCCTGTCCTCTGAGCATTTTCTCAGATCTTTGTTCCCTGTTGTCATCCCTTCTGTGTCTTCATCTGTTCTGTCAGGTAAGGTCTAATAGGGCACTTCTTTTTCAGTATCAATATTGTCCCTGAAAACACACTAAATATACTTTCAAAAATAAGATGCAGAAGAGATGATTTCTCATAAGAAATCAAGTCATTTTTCTGTGGTTTGAATATTAGTTTGGATGTTGAATATTCCCCAAAGGCCTGTATATTAAAGCTTTTGCATCTATGGTGGCACTAAAGGGAGAAAGGGAAGCCTTTAGGAGATAAGTCACAATGGGAACTGCTTAGGTCATTGAGGATGCTCCTGGAAGTTAGTCCTCACTTGTCGGTTGTTTTGGAAGCCTAAGACCGGGTGCACCCACTTTCCCTGATTCCCGGATCACCATGTGTTCATTCCTTTGCATGCTCTCTGCTGTCTTCTGCTCTCACCAGAAACCAGTGGGCTATCTGCTCTTGAACGTGAACCTCCCAAATTGTGAGCTATGTCGTCCTCTCCTTCCTTCATAAATGGCTTGTATTGGGTACTTAGCATAATGATGAAAAACTAATACACTTGTGTTATATGGTATTATCTTAGTATCTCTCTTAATATTTGTTAGTTTCTCTTTATCCAAGTCCAGTATTACTTGATTCAAGTCTCAGAAATATGTTTTACAAGAGCATGAATGACCAGTCTGTGCCTGTTTGGTCATCTGTAGGCAGACTGATCTCAGGACTTGATGTATACGTGCTTAGAGGTTGTGAAGCAGGAAGCATCAGTGAAAAACAGATCAGCAACGAACAAACTTCATCATGGGAAAGTTAATTTGAATACTGCTTAGAACCACAGGGGTATACAAAACTGGAATCATGAAATAGAGAGGAGGATGGCTGACAATCTCAGTGAGGGCATCTGTGTATATACAGTGCCTAAGATCAGCGTCACCGGTGTTGTGGAGCTGGTTTGGATTGATTCACAAGAGCCAGGCATGTGGTCTCTTCTCACGCTCATGGGATTGGCCATGATGAGAGTATTTGCGCTATAAAAATTGGCAAATGATACAAACTGAGGCTCTTCCCTTCTGGGCTCTCTCTCCTATCAAATCACTTATTAAATATTTCTAAGCAAGTCATTGCATGTAACACTATATTTCAGAGATGATAGTTAACTCTAAGTTCAAATAAAAGATAGCAAGATGAAGCTGAAATATCTGTAAGACCATATGATACAGCCTAGCATCACCATGGTGTATAAATATTACAAGAAACTGAAACTAAAAATATGGAAGCGAGGGGTGCACATTTAATCTATAAATTAAAAATGCCCACAACCCATATAAGAGTGACCTGTTTGAGCTTCCTGCTAATCAGACCTTGGGGGGAAGATGTTAGCAGGTGCTCAAGTAGTTGCGTTCCTGCCTCAGGCTTTGTCGTCCTTAGACATTGTAGGTATTTGGGAAGTAAACCAGTGGTTGGAAGCACTCTCAGCTCTCTCGCTCTCTAAATAAATACATAAATGAAAAAATTTCAAAAACTAAAAACAAAACAAACAAATCAAAAAACCCTGAAGCTAGTAGTTTCACTCAGAAATAGAATGATACAGTTGGTAGTTCAGTTAGATTTTTTTTTGTTCTGCCAGTCTTTGACACTAATGTTTGGCCATGACTTTTTTCTCTTTTAAGATCTTTTGGTTAGTGAAATTCCTCCTATTCCTAGCAAATCAACTTATTTTAGTATACCTTCATTCCTATAGACTACTGTGACCACAGCACTTTAAAATTGTCTTTCCACTTTTATGCTTCCTTTTGAAATCCAGCAATAAAGTGGTTTTCTATATAAATGTTATAAAAATTGGTAATGTAAAAAGTAAAAAAGAGAAAGCATATGTCTAGATAGACAACTGTTATTAACATGTTTGATTGCTCTCCTAGGCATAGTCTAATAATTCCAATTTCCTTCCATTTTTTGATATAGTACCAACCAGCTTCTAATATAATACTTAATTTCTTGTCTGTTTGTTTTCTTTTTCTCCTCTTCTAGCCTAAGTTTCATGGAGGTTGGAATTTTTATTGGTTTATTGCTGTATCTCTCACACCTAAACAATATTGCATTGTAGTTAATAAAAAAAATTGACTTAAATGTAGTTTTGTAAATTGATATTTTCATCTTTTTATGAGCATCATCGTATATAAAAAGTATATATATGATCATTTTAATAGTTTACAATATTCTTACATATGAATTCCTTTTATATTTCACACCCAGATATATGAGGGATTTTAAAATCTTTCAGGAAAATGGAAATTAAAAGATAATTCTATTTGGCTGCATAAAAGGTTCTCAATTCCACCTGTATTTTTTTATAGTAGGCATTATTTGTGAACTTTTGGAAGACATTTCATATATATATTCCATTTAGAAGTAGATTATCTTAGTAAAAATGTATAAGTGCTTTTAACTTCTTAAATATATATTCATAAGTAAGTTTCTAAAAGTTTCATGTTCTCACCAACAGGTCATAGTTTTTTTTTTTTTTTTTTTTTTTTAAGTTTTACTTTTTATTTGAAAAGCAGAGTTACACAGGAAGACTGAGGGAGAGGCAGAAGCAGAGAAATCTTCCATCTGCAGTGGCCACAATGACTAAGGCTGGGACAGCTGAAGCCAGGAGCCAGGAGCTTCTCTGGTTCTCCCATATTGGTGCTGGGGCCCAAGCAGTTGGATCATCTTCTGCTGCTTTAACAGGGGCATTAGCAGGGAGCTGGATCAGAAGTGGAGCAGCTGAGACTTGCACCTCGAACTGGTGCCCAAATGGGATGCTGGTGTATGAGTGCCAATCCCCAGCTCATATATTTTAGTTTGTTTATTTATACCTATGCTGAATATTGTCAGCATTTTCAACCTTTGATAAACTGATCATAGAACAAATCTCTTTCTTTTGACATTTGCTTGTTGATTACTAATGAAACTAACCACCTCTTCATCTTACCCCTCATTTGCATTTCTTTTGTTAACTCTTTGTTCATATATTTTGTCTGTCCTTAATGTGTTGTCCAATGTGAATTAACGTGTTGTCTAAGATTTCTACAGGTAGCATTAACTCCTCATAATATATATTACATTCCTCACCTCAGCATTTTTTAATTTGTCTTTCAATGTTTAAGCAAAGTTTTTGAAAAGTTTTCGACTATTGTTTTGTTTTCTTATTTTTTGCTGATCAAAAGTTTTTAATGTTTATGTAATTAAAACTTTGGGTCTTTTCTTTCAGATATTGAGTTTCTTTTGTCAAAACAATATAAATTCATCTATTTTTTCCTTCTAATTTCAAGATACTATGTTTTACGGAATTCTTTAATCCAGTTTGAACAAATTTTGATGTAAGTTATCAGAATGGCTTCAGCCTTTCCCTTGTTAATCCCTCCTTCTTTTCCCAGCATTGTTCAGTGACTAAGACCTTGAAATGCTATAGTTAACATGCTCTGACTGTCATGTTGAATAGTTGGTTATTTCCTGTTTTATGTTAATTTAATTCAACCAGTTACTTATTCTCTCAAACTGATTGGATACCACTAGTTACCAGGCGTTATTATAGTTAAGGATATTGAGACAAATACTTCCATCCCCAAAGAATCCAGACTTCTTTTTAAAAATCTGCCTAAATTAGCCCAGCTTAGCCTAACCTAATCTATTCAGCTTAGCCTAGTAAATTCAGATTATTTTTACAAATTTGTCTCTGAGCCTAAGATTTAAAACATGCAAGTGTGGAGGTGAGTGTGAGAATAAAATCCACTGTAGAAAAGGAAGGAGAAACTGACAGAGGCCTCAATGTGGAAAAAACAAAAGTGTTGAGGTGGGGCAAAGGCAAATGAAAAAATTGCTTGTTTCCAATTTTAAAGCCTTTAAATAGCCCTGCAAACAAAAATCTATAATCAAATTCTGTTAGATATAAAATATATAAAAGTATCCTGGGTGATATTTTTGATAAACGTACTCAGTTAAAATACTTTCATTCATTTATGTAAGGAAAAATGAAGGTGCTTGTAAAACAAACTTTATTGTGATAATAAGGAATGAATAAAAAAAGTTTCTGTGTTTATGGAGCTTACCAACTAACATCTGCGCAGTGTTAAATAATACATATAGACCTGACCGGCGCCGCGGCTCACTAGGCTAATCCTCCGCCTAGCGGCGCCGGCACACCGGGTTCTAGTCCCGGTCGGGGCGCCGGATTCTGTCCCGGTTGCCCCTCTTCCAGGCCAGCTCTCTGCTGTGGCCCGGGAGTGCAGTGGAGGATGGCCCAGGTGCTTGGGCCCTGCACCCCATGGGAGACCAGGAAAAGCACCTGGCTCCTGGCTCCTGCCATCGGATCAGCGCGGTGCGCCGGTCGCATCGCGCTGGCCGCGGCGGCCATTGGAGGGTGAACCAACGGCAAAAGGAAGACCTTTCTCTCTGTCTCTCTCTCTCTCACTGTCCACTCTGCCTGTCAAAAAAAAAAAAAAAAAAAAAAAAAAAAAAAAAATAATACATATAGACCTGTCTGGAAACAGAAACATATAAAGAGTTTCATCAAAGCTCACGGAGAGTCTGGACAAAAGGGGCCAAAAGAGGTCATGCTTGAACTGGATCTTCAGGATTCAGTGTGAGTTCCTCAGAGAGGGAAGCAAGCTAGAAGGCTTCCCTAGGTAGTGATTTGGAGAGTTTGATTTCATAAAAGACGAGATTTGGAGCAATGTGAATGAGCTGTTTGTTGTGCTTGAAGAAGGACAAATTGCTTGATGCATGTAAATAGTTCTACCATGTGAGTGATGGGAGAAGGGACTGAAAAAGTACAGGCTTGGGCCACTTCTTTGATTAATATGTGTGGAAGATTTTTAGCTGTCTACTTCTTTTCCTTACAAATGGAATCCCAATTTTGTTCTCTGTACCTGTGTCCACAATGTCTTTGTCTGAGGTGGCTGCGTTACACAACTTTTCACTTATTATGTTCATTTGACCAAATAATTATTACTGTGTGTTCTAAGGCAGGTACTGCTCTCTGCGCGAACAATGCAGTAATAAAACAAACCACACATAATCTGATGTGGATGATGTGGCTAAACTCAGTCACAGTGAGAAAATGGAGACTTTCAGCACAATCATATACATATAAATGTATATGCATAGACATGTATGTTTATATAATGGTATTGTGCATGATGATGAGTAACATGGGAAAAATCAAACAGGAAACATGTTTAATTTTAAATGAGATCTTCAGGGAGAGCGCCAATGAAAATATGTGTCACCATCCCCTCCGTTTTTCTAGGACCTTTGATTTTGATATGTTGATTTTTGCACCTATCTATCTATAGCTTTCCATGATAGAAGGAAAGGGAGAAAATGGCACGTTCGTTTTTCGACTTTTCAAGTTGTATACCACACAGGAGAGCAGTGTGGAGCAGCTTGTCGAGGGCCCAATCAGAGCATCCTGCAGTCCTCTAGGCATGGGTTGCTGTGGAAAGTCTCCCATTTATCTATGAGTGACTATTAATTCAGAAATCCAGGTTAACATGATTTTGGGAAAACATGAATCTTTTGTTGTTGTTCTTGCTTCTGTTATTTAATTTGCTTTTCCTAATGGGTATGGAAATCAGAGATTTGGTTTTGGATTTGTGAAATTTGAGAAGCTTATCAGGTTGACACGTAGAGGTCACAAAATGGCATTTGGACTTGGGCACAGGAAAAATCTTCACTGTAGCTATCTACTTGGTACTGTCTGTCAAACGCAGTTTTAAAGAATTGAGCCTGCACAGATCATCAAAGGATTGGGTACAGATAAAGAAAAGAGAAGATATAGCTAGCTGAGTCCTGGGGTTTTCCCATGCCCAGAGTTCAAGTTGGATAAGGATGATTTAGAAGGACCCATCAGAAAGATAGAAGTGAACCGAGAGAGTAGAACATTCTGAATTGAAGTGAAGAAAGCTTCAAACAGAACAGGGAGATAACTATGTCAAATGTTTGCCTACAGTGCAAGTAAGAAGAGAATTGAAAATGCCTTTTGGATTTAGCAATGTGGAGATTATCAGTGACTTTAGCAAGAGACATGTTTTTGGAGTTGTGGGAATTAAACCTGGCTTAACTGAAGTCAGGAGAAAATAGGAATGTAAGTGTCAAAAATAGTCACTTTTTAAAAAAAAATTATTTGAAATACAGAGTTACAGAGAGGCAGAGGCAGAACCATTCTCTGGTTCACTCCCCAAATAGCCACAAAAGCCAGAGCTGGGCCAATTGGAAACCAGGAGCCAGGAGCTTCCCCCGAGTCTCCTTGGGTCCAGGGGCCTGAGGATCTGGACCATCTTCCACTGCTTTCCCAGATCATAGCAGAGAGATGGACCAGAAGTACAGCATCAGGGAATCGAACAGCTGCCCATGAGATTCCAGCACTGCAGATGGCGGCTTCACCTGCTATGCCACAGCACCAGCCCCAAAACACAAGTCACTTTTATGAAAATTTGATGTAGAAATAAAGAGAATATATAAGCATGAGGTTTTTTTTTAAAACTAAGATGGAGAAATCAGTGTGTTTATTTGCTGATTGATGGGTGAGATGAATTAAGATTTTGTGTACAAGAGAAAGTTTTGGTAAAATATATGCTCTTGAATCTGGTCAGTGAGTAAATGTAGTGAAGGAAGCTTCTGAAATTTTCTATTACTCATTTCACATTTCTCAGTGGAATCTGAAGCAAGGTTAAAGATTTAAAGATGCTGGATGGAGATCTGGAAGCTTAGAGAGCAGGCACGTGACATAGTCCTTCTTTGGCAGCAAGGAATTGGATAGACCAGGAAAGCTTGCTAGGCACCATGGAAGGACTTCCTCTCTTCTCTGCATGAACTGCAGGCACAGTGAGGAAGACAGAATAGCAATCCGGTAATCATGGCACAAGTGTGAGGACAAGAGTTTTATAGGAGTGCATGTAAGTAACCTTTAAATCCTTCTGGTAATTTAGAGCTATGTGTCCTTTCTTTCATTTACATGTAGACAGACTTCAGGGAACATGAAAAAAAAATGAAATCTCTATTTGGTGAATTGATAGTACCTAAGTTTCCATTTCCTATGCTCTTGCAGTTTATCCCTAACGTAAATGAGAGGGCTTCACAACAACCGGGGAAAAACGTGGTGTCGCAGGGCAGGGCACCTTCCTCATGAACTTGTGGAAGCCCCCACCCCCATACTCGAGGCTTGAGACTTATTGGTAAGATGAAGGGGAGCCCCTGAGGTTTCAGGAGAAAGACTGACATGATGAGTACTGAGACTTAGATCACTGTGATGTGGCAGATGGATTTTCCCAAAGTGTCCATTACCTCTGTTTCTTAATAACACTGGCTTGGCTCAGCATCAACAGTCATTTACTACCTAATGTAGAACTTATTGCTGTTTGTGGCAGGAAGGAGAGTTACTCAATCCAAACTCATTGAAATATGTTGTTACCAGGTTTAAGTTCTCTGCTGTGAAATTATTAGGTGGATGCAGTGGTGCCAAAGATTGAGAACAAATTTATAAAAGTGGGCTTCAGGTTCCCACTGGGAATTTTGGGCATTCTATCAATGTTCTGATGTAGACAGCTGTCAGAGCAGAAATTGGCTTTCAAAAATATGATAAAATTTCTGTTTTATCATTGGAGGCCATGAACTCCTGCAGTATTCATCAGTATGGGAATCATTATTTTTCACAATATTAGGCTAGTATACATAGATTTTAAAAATTATGATTATTCTGGAGATATGTAATAATATTTTCATTAATTTCTTTTTTAAAAGATTTATTTATTTATTTATTTAAAAGTCAGGGTTACAGAGAGGCAGAGAAGGAGGGAGGTCTTCCATCCTCTGGTTTACTCCACAAATAGCCACAACAGCCATAGCTGGGCGGAAACGAAGCCAGGAGTCAGGGTCTCCCACATGGGTGGAGTGTTCCAAGCTCTTGGACCACTTCTACTGTTTTCCCAGGCCATAGCAGAGAAGTGGGCCAGAAGTGGAGCAACTGGGACTGGAACCGGTGCCCATATGGGATGCCAGCACTGCAGGATGTGGCTTTACCTGCTATTCCACAGTGCTGGCCCCTTCATTCATTCTTTCATTCTTAAATATACTTTCTCACTCTGAATATTGCTGGTACATGTGATGATGTTTTAAGGGTGCTTGGAAGCTTAGGGCAAACATGGCACATCATTCTGTACTGTCAATTTACTCCATGGTAGTAAGGTAAAAATTCATTTTTATTTAAAATTTTAAAGATTTAAAATTTGTTAAATAACAAAATGTAGATCTTCATAATTTTAAAAATACAGGGAAGAGATTTCAATAAAACAGATTTGTAAAGCTCAATTCCCAGATGTTTCTCTAACTTTATTGACAGATTTACTCATGTATATTGATCTCTTATTTGTGATAGGCATCGTACTGAGTGAAGCCAATAAAGCATTGGGCCCGAAAGATAGGCCTTGATGACAGGAATCAAAGCTATTTCAAGAAAGAAAGGAGCACTAAATGTACTGCACACACACCAAGTGTAAGCCACTGTGAACCAGACCTTGACATATATTTCACAGTCATTGCTCTCCTAAACTATTTCTTAATACAAGACTACGCAGCTGGCACCCCAGCGATAACTAATACGTCTCTGGGTAAAAATAATTGAAGGGATTTAACAATGAATATGAGGTGGGCAGCCTCTTTTTGAATAGTCAACAGTTAACTGTATTTGAAATGCATCCATGTTGAAATTGTAGCACCTGGAAATATCATTATGATGAATCTTCATTTCAGAATTTTCCTTGAGCTTTTAGTCAATGAACATTTTTGAAATTATTAGCATTAAGAGAAATCTGGGTAAGGTGAGCAGTTTACTTTTATTTCGGTCAGAATAATTAGTGTAGGATAAACAACATGAATTTTTTGTTTTCAATCTGGAAGTAGATTACTTAGTATGTGGACTACTCTAGTCTCATTAATGTCAGTATCCTTAGCTTCCTTTTCCTTAACTTTCAAAAATTTATTCATTTCCTATTATTTTTTCTACAGGAATTTCTTATGAAGTTTTATGAGGAAGAAAGTGGACATTAATGACTAAAATGAGATATTTTGCTAATGTCATGCTTCATATGTCCAAATAACATATGCATGGAAACTTACTACTAGTTACACATTTTATTTCTGGTCTTCTTATTAATTCTCTAGTTTCGCATGTTATTTTTTGAAAGAAAGATTTATTTGTTTATAAATAAATAAAGGAGAAGACAGAGAGATATTCCATCTGCTGGATCACTTCCCAAATGGCCACAATTGCCAGGGATGTGCCAGACTGAAGCCCGAAACTAGGAGCTTCTTCTAGGTCTTTCACGTGCATGCAGGGGTCCAGAGCCCAGGGAGTTGTGCCATCTTCCACAGCTTTGTCAGGCATATTAACAGGGAGCTGGATCAGAAGTGCAGCAGATGGAACTTGAACTGGCACTCATATGGGATGCTGGCATTACAGGCCATGGCTTAACCTTCTGCACCACAGTGCCAGCCCCAATGTTTTCTATTCTAGGGGGTATATTATGTCATAATGCTAGTTACAAAAGATATTCACTTAAATAAAAATATCAATTTCCTTAATATGGAAGATGAATAACTTCATCTCATTACCTTTGTTTTCAGTATTTTTTAGCGAAAGGTAATAGCATGCATTTCATTAACAAAAACATTTAAATTTTAAATAAGTCTTCAAAAGAAATAATGTATATTCCTTTAATTCTCTGAAAATCCTGTCTCTGTAATAAGCCTAAATTTTATGCAATCTTAGATGCTTTTTGAAATAGCATGAAAGCACCAGTTATTCTGTCACTGAGTTAGTAACTGTTTTGATGTTCAGTAGCCTCAACATTGATGGATTCATATCTATATATGACCCCAAGAGTAGTTTTTTATTTATGAAATAACTTTAAGCTTATTACCTCAACTCCAGAGGAAAGGAAATTTCCTAAAGTAGAAAGGTGCTCACCAAGAAAATATCTCCTAATCTACTGTGAGAGGTGAGAGAGTAGAGGACACAGAATATAACCCGTCACACCATTGAGAAGTAAGTGATAAAGAATATCATAGACACACGGATGGGTCAGAATTCCCACTGAACTTGGAAACTGTGGTCTGTTCCATGATATAATGTCTCTAAATGAAATCTTTCTGTTTTCAGCAATTCATTACTGACAACTGCTATATTGCTAAAGAGGTAAATGCCTCTATGGTAAGTTTTGAATTCACTATTTGTTTCCATTTATCTCTATAAGATAATTTTAAATGTGTTATATTTTTAATACTTCTGCATTTTTTGTTCATAATAAATGTGTACAATAAATATAACAGTTAAAATTCTTCAGTGTAGCATATCCTTTGTAAGGTAAGTTTATTGTATGTAAGCTAACATAATTAATTAATAATTCATGTTTAAAATTTGTAGAAAGACATTGCTGATATTTCTTTTTCTTTTCTTTCCCCAAATCAGACTTGATGCTTCTATGTGTGCCTGAATGTCTCAATTTACAGATTTTTTGTATTTTGAAAATAATACTGGTTTTAAATATTTATGTGTATGTAATAACTTAAAATGTAAAAAGCTCCTTTTTTAAAGTGGTCTATAGAATTATGTTAAAGGCATGAGTTGCTTTGTAAGGAGCATGGAAGAAATTTAGTCTATAATGACATGGAAAATTTAGATAGGTGACTTTTTTAATTAACTAGAGATATATAATGTTTGATATATTGTTTCATAATCTGTAAGATGGAGTCTCAATGGATAGAGGACTGAAACAAGAGCTGAGTAATATTATTGTTTTTATTGTCTATATTTTGTGGATTATAAATTTCTGAGGCACAGTATAAACTGCACATGGAAACATGCTTTTCTATAGTTCTCTAGGTTTACAAATTGGTTATCTGACAGCTTCTTGCTCTCATGGAATACATATTTTTCTTTCCCCAGAAAGCTTTTTAAAATCATTTTTGACATAATTTAGATTGTTATTGCTAGAAAATAAAGTCTAAAGCATTGTCTATCTAACTTTCTAGCATTTTGGTAAATTTATATGTAGAAAATATTTAGACATCAAGTTAATTGATAATTTTTTTTTTTTTGACAGGCAGAGTGGACAGTGAGAGAGAGAGACAGAGAGAAAGGTCTTCCTTTGCCGTTGGTTCACCCTTCAATGGCCGCCGTGGCCGGCGCGCTGCGGCCGGCGCACCGCGCTGATCCGATGGCAGGAGCCAGGAGCCAGGTGCTTTTCCTGGTCTCCCATGGGGTGCAGGGCCCAAGCACCTGGGCCATCCTCCACTGCACTCCCTGGCCACAGCAGAGAGCTGGCCTGGAAGAGGGGCAACCGGGACAGAATCTGGCGCCCCCACCGGGACTAGAACCTGGTGTGCCGGCGCCGCTAGGCGAAGGATTAGCCTAGTGAGCCACGGCGCCGGCCTAATTGATAAATATTTTTAATAACTTATACCTGCAATATTTTGAATATATTGTTAGGTAAAAGATTTATAAAAGTTTTATATTTTCTTTTTATTTCCATTTTCCTTTTGTAAAATTCCTTAAAAGCTATTATATTCTTGAATTTAGTTTTGAATTTATTGTTCTAAATAAAACCTGTGTTATGAATGCACCTCTTAAAAATCTTCAAGTTATAAAGAAAAGAAATCAAAACGATTGGAATCCATTAGTCAAATTTAAAATGTAGTCTAAGAACTACACCACATACTTTGGGGACGTTGGTTTTTCCAGTCAATGTTAATTAGTCTGTCCAGATGCAGAATCCAAGCATTCCAGGTGCACATGATCCCTTTGAGACAATAGTATTGTTTCAATGTTCCTGTGTTTGAGTATAGGGAGAGTGCTATAGGAGATAGAATGAAATGAGAAAAGGGAAAAATTTATAGTTATAATATTATGGAAGATACAATGATTCAGACATATGTGCACGTTATTTAATAATTAAAATTTGTAGAATTTAAATTTAAATTTAAAATCCTAGATATTCAGAAATGATTATTTATATATATTTATAACGATGAACAAAAGTACTTTATTTACCAATGTGTGTATACATATATATAAATTTATAAATGAGCATGCATTTGTGTGATCTATGTGTGTGTGCATGTAAATATGTGTAAAGTACTTAGAATTATTTTTTAGAGTTTTTAAAATCTATTTTATTTATTTGAAAGAAAGAAAGGAGAGAGAGAGATATCTTCCCTTTGCTGGTCCACTCCCCACATGGCCTTAGTGGCTGCCCAGTTCAAGCCAGGCCTTGGCCATCTTCTGCTTCTCTCCTATGGGATGCCAGTATTCCAAGCAGTGGCTTAACCCACTGTGCCACGAAGTGGACCCCAGTACTTGGAATTCTTGGCACATTGTAAATACCCTCTGGAAATTAATTGTAGTTATAAAAGGTCATTATTCTGAAGGCAAGCAAGAGAAGATGGAAGTACAGACTGAGGCATTTTAAGTGTGGAATGAATTGCTCTGAAGATAGCCCTGTTTGGTTTGTATTCAGAGGAATGAGGTCTGCTTTGGAAGATTAATGGTAAGGAATTAATTTCAAGCCTGTTAAAAAGAAGCCAAAGAGACACAAGGTAACACCTCAGAGAGTTAGTTAATGCTAGTTTCATGCATAAGCATATCATAAATCCATGAAAGAGAAAATGATTTATATATCTCCAAAAATGTCCTTATTCTATTATAGATCTTTTACTCTGACTTCTCTAATGTAATTTTAAAGAGTAGAAGTTTTATTCATTCTGCAAGTATTTTTTTAAGCAGCAGGTATATTAGCAAAGTTTAATGAAGAGAATACCCCTGATAGGACAGGCAGGCATCTCAGGAAAGGACCCACAGCCCCATCTGCATTCAGACTGGAGTTTTGCTGGAAATTGATTTGATTCCGTCATCTTTTTCCTTCTCTACTCCCTATTCTGGAAGGCCGCTGGATGGAGAGCTTTCTGGGTGTAGAATTCCTAAAAAATCCTACCACGACCTCATCAACCCAGTGTTACTGGAGCTAATACCTCATTGGTGCAGGCTCAGGGGGAGTCATCTAAGCTTTCTCCTGCAGAAGGCTGGAACCCTCCTAAGCAAAGCTATTTAATAAGAGCAAACCTTAAATGTATAATTGCTGGTCAGAATTGCTTCTATATTTTTCCTTAAGCCACTGCACAGAAATTACCATTTTCTTCAAAAAAATTTCCCTTTTCTTCAGCTCCTCTTACAAAAATAGGCTGAAGTCTATCCAGCTGTCTTAACATTCACCCTGCAACAGAAGTGCCCATCATCTTTTGGGGTAGCGTGGGTGATGGTTCATCTGTATTTTCATTAGGTTGATATATGGGTGCAGAGTTGGATAAGGGTATACTCTCACTGTCTGTCTTATGGTGGTCAGAAGTGGCCTAGGAAGATTGTCTTGCACAGTCTAGAGGGCTGGTCACATCATCCAATAGGTTGGAGCTGGATGAACTGGATTCTGTGAGTATTTTTCTACGCTTCAAAGAATTTATTTTATAAAAACTGAGGGGTAGCTTTTGGAATTTTTTAGAAGTGCTTTAGAATTATATTTATTTTTCCCTTACAATATTACTTTTAAACTTAGCTTATTTTATGGGCAAAATTGTGTGAGTTTACTCTGCTGGCTAGTGAGCTTCAGAGTTAACCTTGGACCACATTTATTAAATGTTTACTCTCAAAGAATTTATGTTACTAGGAAGAGAGCAAACACACAAGTTAAATATACAAAGGGTGATGCATGACTGGTGCCTGTCTTTGTTGCTTCTATTTGCTGCTACCTTTGCATATTAAATGCTATCTAGATTCTAAACACAGAAGTAGGTTCTGTCAATTTATAAAATTGTAAGCTATTATGCTACAATGTCAAAAATTCCTCATATCCTGTTCTAATGCAAATTAAAGAACAAATTTTGTATTCTGAGAAAAAATATATAAAGGTATTTAAATGAATGCAATAGGTCTATTTACAAGGGAGACCACTGAAAAAGTAGTTATCACAAGATGAAAATTACATTTGCTACCTTTAACATTTCTAAAAAATAAATTATTTGATCAACTAACAAATGTTTGTCAATCATAGGTAGTATTATTATGCTTAGTGAAACAAGCCAATACTCAAAAGATGAATATTACATTTTCTCTGTTATATAGTAGTTAATAAAGAATACAAACAGGCCAGCGCCGCGGCTCACTAGGCTAATCCTCCACCTGCGGCGCCGGTACCCTGGGTTCTAGTCCTGGTTGGGGCTCTGAATTCTGTCCCGGTTGCTCCTCTTCCAGTCCAGCTCTCTGCTGTGGCCTGGGAAGGCAGTGGAGGATGGCTCAAGTGCTTGGGCTCTGCACCCGCATAGGAGACCAGGAGGAAGCACCTGGCTCCTGGCTTCTGATAGGCGCAGCGCGCCCGCAGCACACTGGCCCTGGCAGCCATTTAGGGGGTAAACCAACGGAAAAGGAAGACTCTTTCTCTCTCTCTCTCTCACTGTCTAACTCTGCCTGTCAAAAAAAAAAATACAAACAAAAATTATATGAATGAAACTGACATCTTACGATTTTATTATTTTTATAGTCTTTTTCTATATTTCTGTGGAATAGTTGTCTTTCTACTTTTTCCTTGTTGAACACTGTGGTTAATGGTGTATTAATTATGTGATTATAAATTAAATTAAGAATTTATTATTGCACAAATTAATGGAAATGGAGGAATGAAGGAAGGGAAGAACGAGGGGGTTGAGGAAATGAGAGTGGAAGGAAGGAAGTATGGTTATCTTCTTAGAACTGTATCTATGAAATACATGAGACCTGTTCTCTTTATATTAACAAAAATTAAAAATACCTTTATATGAAGACGAAGATTTGTTAAGTTTCTTCTGGGGAATAGAAATAATTTTTTGTAGTTAACCTAAGTTCCATTATGATTTTCATGAAATCTGGCAAGTAGGATTAATATTTTCACAATACGGTTAGGAGCATGAATCAACTGTGAATGACTTGTCCAAGGTATGGAATACATCATTGTGAGAACTGCTGACTTGGTTTGGAAACTCCAGTCCCCTGAATAGAAGTTCATTTTGCTTTAAAAGTCCAGTGAGAGAAAATGGAATGTTGAGACATGCTTGCCATAGAGTGTACAAACTTTTATTTTTTTTTTATAATTTTTTCAAATATGAAAAAGCATTGCTGACAGATTTCATAACCAATTAATTTCTAATAAATTTCTCCTCTATTTGGTCTCAATACAAGTGAAACATTTCTTAACATTTGCACAGATGTCAGAATGAAAGTCAAATTTGACTTGTTCATTTTAATGGCACTACATTTTGTATTCTGTGGAATCTTTGGGGAGACAAATTTGTCTCCTCTGTTTCAGAATGCTTCAACTTCTGACCACATTTAGAATCCGAGGCTTCTCTAAATATGTCTTCCTTATGGAACTTTTCTTAATCTGCCCAGAAATACACAGTTAACATTGTTGTGTTTTAAATAGATCCAAGATAATTCTATACACAATTTACATATTAACATTTTCTGTCATAGTATTTATTTCTTTAAAACAGATTTTACGTTATTGTTTATTTGAAAGACAGAGACAGAGAGAGATATACTGACAGAAAGACAGAACTCTCATCTGTTGGTTCATTACTCAAACATGCCCAACTGAGTGGGGTCAGGCTGAAGCTAGGAGCTTGGAACCCAGTACAGATCTCCCACAAAAATGGTAAGAACTCATACATTTGAGCTGTCACATGCCAGCTCCCACAGTGTGTAGTATTTGGAAATTGGAGTCAAGAACTTGAGTCAGGCGTTGAACCCAGAACTTGAAGCGACACATAGGTGTCTTAGCTGACATCTTGACCCATAAGACAAATGCCTGCCACCATGTTTGTTACTGTAGAATCTCTTTATTAATATGGAATATAACTGCACTAAGTGTCAGACTATAAAGGTAGTAAGAGTATTAGAGGAGGGATTTATGTTTGATTCATCTAGAGAATGAGGAGGTATATTTGAAAATATAACAGATAGTGAGTTGGCACATAAGTAGTAAAATAAATTTAATGTGAAAAATTAAAATAAATGGAAGCAGTCAGTGCAAAGTTTACCATAAAAATGGTAAAAAGAAGCTAATCCTCAAAGGAAAAGTAGGGCATAGAGCAGAATTGACAAGGATTGCAAATTGCATGAGAATTTCAATTAATAGGTAATACCTTCTAATAATCTTGTTAAAGATTATAGGACTAAATCAACATATGAAAATAGCAAGCTTTTGACAGGAAAGGTGGATTGAAAACATGGCTTTTATTTTAGGTCAAAATATTGCATCCTATTAATTCTACCTTAGAAATTAAGCCTTGAGACTCTCCTATGGAGCAATGTCAGTGAATGGAATAAATGCTTATCTAGCCAGTGTATGTAGAACCAGGATTTAGAGCCAATTAAGGTAAGAGATAGAAATCCAGAGACCAAGAGCAGGAAACAATAGGAAGTGTACTCTCCTCACAGGCAGGTGAATTCCAGAGAGAAAGGCAGAGCAACAGCCAACATTCCTGGCCATGCATGAATAATGCCTTTTATCTCAGTCTTACTGAATCAAGAAGTTATTCTTCTTTTTGTTTATAGGAATGCATCAAAAAGGGGACTGGAAAAAAAGACTGTAGTTGTTTATTCCCTATTATTCCCAAGATGGCATATATACACATACATGTGACTATTCTTTCTCTCTCTCTCTTTATATATAAACATATATAATGTAAACATATATACACATATACACACATACTCATAAATACATACATACACACACACATATATATATGCGTGTACAAATGGTAATGACTATCATTCTGTTATTTTTTTTGCAAATTGTTGTATTAAGACCTAGGTTCAATTATGATTGAAATATTGGAAAATACAAGGACTATAATCAAGTAAACAAGTCTCTCTGAGCCCACACTGTTCATCTGTGCATTGAGGATAACAGCTACTTGCTTTGCCTACCTTATAAAGTATCTTGAGGGTAAAATATAACAGTGGAAAATTAGAAACTACCTTACAATTATAAATAACCCTTTATAACACCTCTGAAGCAATTAAAGTGAGCTTCAAGGTCATTAATTATCTAATTTCTAATTAGGAAATCCCCTTTCCTAATGGGACTTTATTAAGATCCATTCTGTATCCACCTCTGTATTTGGAAAGATCAGAGAGAATGGTGCATCTAAAATATCATGCAGATTGCACACGTTGTGGCCACTCTAGCAGCATGGGTGGATGATAATTTGCATACAAAATTGTCTGTTATCTTTGCAAATATAGAGGATTAAAGAAACATACAAACTTATGGGTAAGTCCCTAACTGAATATTAATGAATGCACAATATGGGTAGCACTATTTTCTTTAATCAACTAAAGAAAAATTTTGAGTTTTATTAATGTTAATCTTAGAAATATTTACTGGTTATACATCATTATTTGAAGATTGTCTTAGAATATACAACTCACACAAGAAATTAGATGCTAGTGCTGAGATGGAAAATATAAGTCATTTAAGTGTTTCATAGCATACTTGCCACTATCTGTATGTGTGACATTAAAGTGTCAGTGTACCAACTCCAGACTGCTTTCAACGATGAGCTGTATATTCTTTTAACTACTAGCCTTTATTCACACCTCTATTTTTAGTAGATATTGTTTAATCTTGAAGGGTAAAAGACCATAAAATAGTTATCACTCTTAAGTACTGCTTGAAAACACATTCCTATGAAAATACTTACTTTCTGTCAAAGTATACTTTGGACACTAAGATATTGACTTGGGAACAGATTGATAATTGGCACTGTGTTATCTTCACAAATGATTTTTCTATCTAAATAAGATAATGTTGATTGTGCTGCATAAACACATCTGGCTCCTGACATTTAACTTTAATTTTATATTAAAATATTTGTCAGTAATCTGACTAATAAATATGTATTTTAAAAATCATAATAGTTGATCAGTATGATAAACAGTTAAACATATATTCCAAACACTTAATGGATATATTCATATAATTGCAAGTTATTGTTATAAAATGCTATGATGAAAAATTTTAAAAAATCAGATATCTACAATGACAAAACTTGTCTGTTCTTTGTCACATTAAAGACTGTTCTCTTAGAATTTAAGAAATGGATCTCATTCCCAGGCTGTTTATTTTTTGTAAGAAAACATTAACAACAGATCTACTTTCCCCTAAATTCTCTAGTTCCTGTTAATTCTAACTCCCAGTAGACCTGGTCCATTTGTGATTCAATCAATACTCTAAATGGTGGTGACTAAATCTAGACTTCCCTTACTCCCTGGATAGCAGTGCAATGATGAATTCAACACCTCTCCGTGCTCACTGGAGATTAGAGGAGCAAATGTTTCAAACAATGAATATTTGACAGGGATTCTATTTAATACAAATCTGTTGTTTTGTGGAAGTCACGTAAGTTGTAAGAACTGCTGTGGTCAGCAGCAATAATGCAACTCTTTGCTGGATCTTGAATGCAAAATGTCAAAATTCAAACAATGCATTAATAGCAAAAATGATGAGCTTCTTAATAAAAATTCTTCCTTTTTCAGAAGACACACTGAATCCAAGTCTACATAACGTATAACTATATTGTTATGTGTCTCACAATGCTTTAAAAAAATGTTTTAGGGGCTGGCATTGTGGCGTGGCAGATAGGGCAGCTGCCTGCAATGCCAGCATCCCACATGGGCTCTGGTTTGTGTTCCAGCTGCTCCATTTCTGATCCAGCACCCTGCTAACGGCCTGGGGAAAGCAACAAAAGATGGCCCAAGGACTTGGGCCCCTGCTACATATATGGGAGACCTGGAAGAAGCTTCCAGGTCCTGACTTTGGCCATTGTGGCCATTTGGGGGATGAACCAGATGATGGGATGATGGAAGATCTGTGTGTGTGTGTGTGTGTGTGTGTCTCCCAGTCTCTTTCTCTCTGTAATTCTTTCAAATAAATTGACTAATATTTAAAAAATTGTTTGAAAATCAGATAAAGGGAGAGAGAGAAACAGATAAAAAGAGCTCCAATCCTCTGGTTCATTCCCCTAAGTGCCCACAACAGCTGAAGCTGGGCAAGTGCTGGAATGCAATCCAAATATTTGATGTGGGTTTCCAAGTCCCAATAATCTGTTCATCATTGATAATTCCCAGGGTTGAAATAATTCCCATTGGTAGAAAGCCTAATCTAGGAACCAGAGCCAAGAGTCAAACCCACATACTCCATGCTAGCCTGTAAATCTCTTAACCAGTAGGTAAAAGGCCTGTTGCATTACATGCATCCCTAAGAGTGATATTTGTTCTCATTTTAATCATTGGTTTATTTGGGTTGCTACTATTATTCTGGACAAACTGACAAATAATAGAAGTAAACCCATATTGTTTGGAAAGAAAGAAATTAGTCAAACATTACCTAATTTTAGTACCTTATTAATACATGGATGGAGATGGGATCAGAATCTTCCTATGAAATTATTGTTTCTCCTCAATATTCAGAAATATTATTGTGAAATTAAATAAAATAATTTTCTTATGACCTTTTTTCCAGGTAGAATTTTAATTCATCCTTAAGAATGTATTTACTGAGCTGCTGGTACAAGGAAAGAGTGATAATAGCAAAATGATCTAAAGATTAGTAGGGCAAAAATTATATTTATCAATGTATTCTCTGTTCACTTAAACATTGCTGCATATTAGCAGATTCTTTACAAGGTCATGTTAGTTCTTCAGAAAACTATAATTCATTTTATATTTCACTTGACTGATGTTTGCTTTCCTTTTAGAAATACATTCTTATAACTAAATTTTTATCATTCAATTTTGGCATTTAATCTACTTTGTATAAAAGTCATAGATACCGGGGCTGGCATTGTTGCATAGCAGGTAAAGCTGCCTCCTGCAATGCCAGCGTCACGTATGGGTGCTCATTTGTGTCCTGGCTGCACTACTTCAGATTCAGCTTCTTTTTAATGTCCTGGGAAAAGTAGTGGAAGATGCCTCAGATGGCTGGGCTCCTGCTACCCATGAGAGACACCTGGAAGAAACTCCTGGCTCCTGGCTGTGGCCTGGCCTAGCCCTGGTCATTGTGGTCATCTGGGGAGTGAATCTGAGGATAGAAGAATCTCTCTCTCTCTTTCTCTCTTTCTCCTTCTCTACTTCTCTCTATATAACTCTGACTTTCAAATAAATTAATAACTCAGGAACTGAGTCAAAGACCAGTTATTGGAACAAAAGATTCATAGAACATCTATATGCAAAGGAACTGTATGTTAGGGATCCAGGGCAGAGACAAATACAGATGAAGGAACTTCAAATAGTTCATGGAAAATTCACATATTTTTATAGTGAGTGATAAACTTTATTTCCAAGAAAGTATTATAAATTCAATCAAGTATCCTCCTAATAATCCAAATTAGCAGCCTAAGATTTCTCTTTAACTCTCTCTCCCTTTTTTCCCTTATGTAATAAGTCTTTACATGATGTGAAGTGTGTCTTTTCCTTTTCTCTAGACCTATATTCTCCTTTCCGTTTTTACCACATATTTGTAGCTACATTTTCCATGAACTTTTTGAAGTCTCTCTATTTCCCATTGTATTCGAATATCACAGCTTTATACATTAAATCTACTAACATGAGGATTGTTTTAACTTTCGGTGTCATTTTACTTAACAATTAATTTCAGAATTATATCACATTTTAATTCTGGGTAGCGAATTTCCAAGACAAGGATAGATTTTATTTCAAAGTCACATAGTGAAGTTGATCAACTTGATTCGACTCTTCTGAAAGGTCACTGAATTCTTATTAATACAAACTACAGTACTTGCAGCATCCTCGCACAGGGATATTTGAGCCTGCTTAGCCTCAGACAGAAACTGGGAATGTTGTTCACTCACTGTGATATTAAGAGACCATGATGTCATTTCAGGACTAAGTAGATAAAGGCCAGAAAGCAAGAAAAAATGAGCTGATTCATGCTTTTAAAAAAAGAAAAGCAAAGGAAAGAAGAAACGAAAATCCTAAATAATAAGCCAATGGCTCCAAAACAGTGACCAGGAAATTACTTTTTGAGTAAGATGCTCCAGGGCAAACGTCTTTCTTTAACAAATAGTGTTTAAGTCAGTGAAATCTGTTTGCCATCATTTCTTTCCTTTCAGGTGATTAAATGCAGAAGAAAAGCAGTCATTTGATAGCCACAGAAGCTATTTACTGAAAGTATATTCAATCATCATAAACATTATTTTTACAGCAAGACTAGCAAAAGATACTATGGGGGAATCCCATAAAACATTTTTAAAAAGAAAAAAGTGATAGTACCATATATTTTTATGAGAGTTTTAGAGTGATCTGTATGCAGCTGTTTCCCCCAAGTACTGCCTGATATTGCAAGCTCTGGTTTTGGAGCCAGATGGCATAAAATTCAGTTCCCGAATGAAAGAGATTTCACAGGATAAAGAATATGCTCAGGGCTTTTGTTGTGTGACTAAGGATGATTCCAGATAATCTATTGTAAACATTAAATAATTGCAAAGCATTTATTAGCTATATGTTTTAAAGAAAGAAACAGAAAAATCTTAATAGAATGTTCCCCCAAATTGCAATTGGTTTTCTGTCTCTTCCCTTTGAACATTTAACCTAAGTAATTCTGCAGGAAAAGATGATTACATCCAATTCTCTGAAGTTTACAAAGAGAAGCTGAAAGGTTTAGTTTGGAAGAAAAAGAACAGATTCAAACTTTCACAGTCTCAATAGGCCTCATCCAAGCTAGAATAATCAAGAAGCGTGCGGTGCTTAAAGAAAGTTGTCAGAGGATGCTGGTGTGATCCCTAGCAGGATGAAGGGCATTCATTTATGTGGAACTGGCATCCTTTACTGAGGCTGACTGACGTGACCTCTCCCAGCTTCCTAATGCTGGATCAATACTCCTTTACGTTGCCCTTTGACTGTGGCACCTTACCTTTGGGTGCCTTTGCTGTAGCCTTCACTTCCTTGTACCATTTCTTCTGTCCTAGCTTTACCCGATTTAGAGTCAGGAGTCCACTTGTCCAAACTTCAAACTTCCCCTAAAGACGTAGATTTAAAAGTCAAAATAGGAAGATACTCAAGTTTGCTGCTTTCTGGTGTGTTTTTGTTGTGATGGTGGTTACTGTTTTTATTTTCCTGCCATATAAGTATAACTTCTTTCCTTCAGTGAGTGGAATATTGTCTTACTCATCTTTTTCTCAAAATAGGCTGCATAAATGAATAATTTGAGGAAGTTTTTGAAAATACTATAATGTTGACCATGGCCCTTGGATGGATATAACAGGAGAGCATATTTGTTAGAGCGCTCTACTACAACCAAGTATGAGAATATCTGGTCAGCTGTCTGAATGGAGGAAGGCAAGATGAGAAAGGAAATGAAGAAGGAATTCCGAGGGCACCATTTTTTATTGTGTATAATTGTTTTAAATTCAAACTACGTTTTTATGGTTGTTTTAAAAGCTCCACTTCAAAAAAATAAAATTTTGAATCAAATTCTTTCAACAGGCATGAGAAATGTTCTAGAGCTTTTCTAGAAGCATGGTAGGAATGTGAGGGACTTTCACCTTTATAGCTATACTGATGGGGTGATATCAAGCAGGAATCCACTATTTTGGCATGTTACAAAGAATAATAGTATCACTTTATTACAGCTTTATTTGTTTAGTAAGCATTGAATAAAAATCCCAAAAGTGGCATTTGTGAGTATCTATTTAAAATAAAATCAATGACAAATCTGTAATTTTTTTTTAATTTGAGAGACAGAGAGATACGCAGTTAGACACAGAGAGACAACCCTTTGCACTGGCTCACTTCCCCAACTGCCCCGGATGGCTAGAGGACAAAGCCAGGAGCTGAGAACTCAATCCAGATATCACACATTGGTGACAGGAACTCAACTACTTGAGGGATTATGTGGAGTCTTCTGTGGTTAACATGAGCAGAGGGCTGGAATTAGAAGCTGGAGCCAGATTGAACACAGAGACTCCAATGTAGGACATAGGCATCCTTGCAGGTGTCTTAACTGCCATGTTAAATACCTGCCCTTGTATTTTTTTAAAAAAAATGGAAGATGACAATTTTTCTTACCCTCTCTTCTAGGTTGATTATACTGTGATTTTTCATGAAAGGCTGATAGAGGGAAATTTATCTGAAATATTCCAAATTCCATATATTTCTGACACACAGATTTGTCTGACTCAGTGGTTGGAATTTCCTAATCTTTCATCATAGCCTTAATGTTTTTCTTCTATGATATCTGCTATCGGAATTTTTACTCTTTTTCCATAGTTTCAATTTCACTGTTATTTACAGATATACAAATATACTCTAATCCTTTCATTCTCCTATGTTCTGATTTCTCATTTTCAACTGATAAATCATTCCAAAGGAAATATACTCATGAAGCTATGTAAGCATAATCATCTCTGATTCCTCATTATATGGGACACCTAAGAAAGTGTGATAGCAGATTTTAATGGTCTCTTATTATCTCTGTTATATCTCAAAATATTTGTGGTAGAGTTTTATTGTAAAAATTATTTGAATAATCTTCATGCTGTCACACACACATACAAGCACAGATACAGCACAATATCCATATTTATCCCAATGCATTCCTTCTGAGGCTTATTTATATGTCTTCATATGCCACAGCCCATCATTTAAATAATGGATATTTTCAATGCCAATTCCTTTGTTGACTTTCTCGATGTCTTCTGCAGACATCTTTTTTTTTTTTTTAAGTATCCATACTTAATGTATACTAAGCTGATCTTCTGTATATTAAGATAATCGAAAATGAATCTTGATGTGAATGGAAGGGGAGAGGGAGTGGGAAAGGGGAGGGTTGTGGGTGGGAGGGACGGTATGGGGGGAAAGCCATTGTAATCCATAAGTCGTACTTTGGAAATTTATATGCATTAAATAAAAGTTTAAAAAAAATTATTTGAATAAAATAAACACAATAAAGTATAAAATTCATGTACTTACAAGGAGTACTAGGTAATCATTTCTTTTAGTAAACATGACAAATCTCTTGTTTAATTTAATGTTGCTTTTTCTCTTGAGAATGTATGATCTACTAGAAAATAGCTGAAAATGGACACTTCTTTAATATGTGAGTTTAGTATATAGAGATTCAAATTAAGAATGAATGTGGAATATGATCTCTTGGGTGCTGAACTCATAAAAGCTTTTCCCCCCAAATAAACTATTTTTCACATGGATTGTTTTTCCTCTCTTTCCTGCCCTCAAAACGTAGTTACTGATATATGGGGAAAATATTTTAATTAGTTTCTAGGTTTTTATTTGTACCTAAATGTATTTAATTAAAACAAGTAGAGACTCTAAAATTGTACTTGAAAGGTGTGTGTATTTGTAATTAAATTCTTATTTGCTAATATATTGAATAGCTTTTAAATAACAACAATAATGAAAATAAAACCAACTCTTAGGAACATATGACCTTGATATTATATAGTTCTTACATGTAAGCTTCGATTTTTTGAAGGGTAAGACATCTTTCAAAAGCATACTTGTATAAATGAAAAATTAAGATGGATTTGTTTTTATAAATACATTGACTTTTCATGTTTTATTTGTCTTGAAAAGGCCACAATGTATTTCCACAACTATTATGCCCAGAGGCTGTTTTTGAAGGTATGGTGTGCACTGAGTCTGCCTGCAAAGCCAGGTTGGTATGCCTGCTATTTTGCTCTTTGTATGAAGAAATTTTTTCAGGTGATTGAACCATTTTTGCTTTTATCAGTGCTAACATGAACCAAAAGGGTGTGGCCTTCACTGCCTACTCTGGCATGCTTTTTTAAATAGCTGGGAAAACAATAAGCCTACTCATGAAATTCCCCAGGACGCTCCAGATACGTTGTTATCACAGACGCGTGCCTTCTGAGAACATTCTGGGGATTCTTGGCAATGATCTGAAGTTGCTTCAGCAAGTTGGATCAATTGTCTTTCTCCATTTGCTCAAGTAGATGTGCTCCTCTACCTTGTTCATGACAGCCCTGTTTACCTTTGATTTTGCTGGAGTATTTCTCTGATCACCAGGGTAGAATCTTTAACTCATGTCTCATTTCCAGTACAAGTAGAAACTCATTAATTTCTATGGACATTTAGAGAGCTATGTGGAATGTTCCAAAGATGACTTAGCCAGAGGAAGTGTAAGATATTTTCAGTTCCTCAAAGAAATAATAATAAAATAATAAACAATAAGGGTGTTTGGGGTCATTTGTAGAAAACTGACCATAGCTGGTCTGCTGGAAGTCCTTAGTGTGATACTGGTTTTATAAACAATTTGTAGCTGGACCAGTGTGAATGGATAAATGGTCTCTCTGCAAGAATGAAAGGGTGCACAGAAGTGAAGTCCAGGGTGAACCCTAGAAATACACACTCAGAGAAACTGGATAAAAGAACAAATATGTCAAGGAAAAGTTTGACACATGCCTCAAATATTAAGGATTTTTATAAGAACAGAGGTTAGTGGTAAATAAAAAAGAAACTCTTCAGTGGAAGGCCTCAATTGTTCATTAAATTCAATTTGTACAAGAGGAGGCACTTATACTGGAAGCATACGGTTTTTTAAGTAATTTCCATAGTCATTCTGGCAGGTGATCTAATAGAACTCTTTATGTGCAGATGAGGAGATGTAAAACTCTAGTGGTTAGGTAATTTTTTTTTAGTTCAGAGTCATTACTTCAGCTTCCTGTTCCTACAAATTGGCTTAGATCATTTCAGAGCCACTCCTACCATCCTAATTAATTTCTTGTAAAAGAAATTGTGTTTCCCATTTTATTTTAAAATATTCTATTAACAGATGCAAAGTATTTGGTAACTGAATGTCCATTAATTCAGGCCAATGTACATTGAATTATATTTTTGCTCAGAGAAATTTTCATATGAATTTTTCTTTCTTCTTCTTTTACTTCTCTTTTTGAGCTTTTTCTAAGAATGAATATTCAAGTAGTGCTCTCAACATGAGACACTCTTGAAAAGGACATATGCTGTGACAATTTTCCAGATAAATGCAGTGAAATAGGGCTGCTCAAAAGATTTTAATCTTTGCTTTTGTGTTTCTTGTAATCAAAATTTTGTCTTTCTGAAAATAATGGCTGCATTAGCTTCCTGGAGTTGCTTGAACAAAGTATCACATACTAGATGATTTAAACAATAGAAATTTGTTCTTTTTTAATTCAGAAAGCTACGCCTCATATCAAGATGCTCACAAGGTCAGTTCCTACGTAAGTCTATGAGGAAGAACGTGTTCCATGTCTCTCGCCTGGCTTCTGGAAACCACAGGGATTCCTTGCCCCCAATGTTTTCATGTCATCCTCTATGCATGTCTGATATCCATCTCTGTGCTCAAAATGCTCCTTTTCTTAAGGAGATAGTCATATTGGATAAGAGCCAACCATAACAACCTAATCTTAACTTGATAGCATGCTAAAACGATTTCCAAATAAAATCACTTTGACAGATATCGGGGTTTAGGACTTCAATGTCTTTTTAGAGAGAGCATAATTCAATCCATAATAATATCCTCTGAAGGATTATGTAAAACTTAACAGCATTGGATATTTTGATGTTTGTGGACATATTGGTCATTCCTGTCAGTATTTAAACATATTCAGTGTCTATGATGAAAATATATTTAATACCCCACATCAAAATTTCATTGTAATTTTTAGCCTCTTATAGTAAAACTTCTTAAAGAAAACTGTTGTATACTTGTATTCTCTCTTCTGTTACTTCACATTCATTTTTCAACCCTCTGTAGTATGTTTTCACATTATGCCACACTGATAAAGCAGTTCTTAATTAGGTTAATATTGAATTCCATTTGCCTGAATCCATTTGCGATTTTTTTTTCTACTCTTAATTTATCTATCTTATCCATTGGATGAGTCAATTGACAACATCCTGTGAATGTGTCCTTCCTGGCTAGGCTAAGAATGCCGGCCCTGACCGCTTTTCACATAGAATGTTGCTCAGAGTTGTTTTCAGCAAGTAATCTTGAGGTAAAAGCTAATATTTTTTTGCAGATTAGCTGCATACTTGCTTCCACCTTATCATAAAGGTGGTGGATTTTCTAAACTCAGGGATCCTCTCCTGTTACACAACTCACTGCACATGCAAGCGGGCATTGATTGTGGCCACCTTCTGTCACTTCAATGGACTGGGAGGACACAGGGAAATTCAGGCCTCGTGCTGCCTCTGGCCTCTGTTATTGCCAAGAGTAAGTAATGAAATCTTTTTCTCTAAATTATAAGTCAGCTGTCTTATGTTTCCATAAAACAGTAATTGACTAACTTAGTAAATTGCACATAAGAAAACTGCAGCCCCTTCTCAGTTCTTGATAATTATTGGGCTTTATTTGACATTCTCTGTTATTTTGTGGTCATGTCTTTTTTTTTTTTTTTTTTTTGCAAGCAGTTCCTTTTCTATTTTTTTTTTTTTTTTATCTTTTATTTAATGAATATAAATTTCCAAAGTACGACTCATGGGTTACAATGGCTTCCCCCCCCATACCGTCCCTCCCACCAACAACCCTCCCCTTTCCCACTCCCTCTCCCCTTCCATTCACATCAAGATTCATTTTCGATTATCTTAATATACAGAAGATCAGCTTAGTATACCTTAAGTAAGTATTTCAACAGTTTGCTCCCACACAGAAACATAAAGTGAAAAATAATAGATGATTTTTTTAAAATGATGATGAAATCAGATCAGACCTATTGTCATGTTTAATCCCAGTGA
Organism: Oryctolagus cuniculus; assembly: GCF_964237555.1. Lineage (NCBI taxonomy): Eukaryota > Metazoa > Chordata > Mammalia > Lagomorpha > Leporidae > Oryctolagus > Oryctolagus cuniculus. The sequence goes on along the minus strand of NC_091435.1, from coordinate 60,145,396 downwards.
GAGTCAAGTTGGGAATTGAAAATTTCTTTTTTTTTTTTTTTTTTTTTTTTTTACAGAAGATCAGTTTAGTGTACATTAAGTAAAGATTTCAGTCGTTTGCACCCCCATAGAAACACAAAGTGAAATATACTGTTTGAGTACTCGTTATAGCATTAAGCCTCAGTGTACAGCACGTTAAGGACCGAGATCCTACATGAGGAGTAAGTGCACAGTGACTCCTGTTGTTGACTTTACCAATTGACACTCCTGTTTATGGCATCAGTAATCTCCCTAAGCACCAGTTATGAGTTTCCAAGGCTATGGAAGCCCCTTGAGTTCTCTGACTCTTATCTTGTTTAGACAAGGTCATAGTCAAAGTGGAGGTTCTCTCCTCCCTTCAGAGAAAGGCACCTCCCTCTTTGAAGACCTGTTCTTTCCACTGGGATCTCACTCACAGAGATCTTTTTGCCAGAGTGTCTTGGCTTTCCATGCCTGAAATACTCTCATGGGCTTTTCAGCCAGATCCGAGTGCCTTTAGGGCTGATTCTGAGGCCAGAGTGCTATTTAGGACATCCACCATTCTATGAGTCTGCTGAGTATCTCACTTCCCATGTTGGATCACTCTCCCCTTTATTTATTCTATCGGTTAGTGTTAGCAGGTACTAGACTTGTTTATGTGCTCCCTTTGACTCTTAGTCCTTTCATTATGATCAATTGTGAACTGAAATTGATCACTTGGAGTAGTGAGATGGCATTGGCACATGCCACCTTGATGGGATTGAATTGGAATCCCCTGGTATGTTTCCAACTCTACCAATTGGGGCAAGTCAGCCCGAGCATGTCCCAAATTATACATCTCTTCCCTCTCTTATTCCCACTCTTATGTTTAACAGGGATCACATTTCAGTTAATTTTCAACACTTAAGAATAACTGTGTGATAATTACAGAATTAAACCAGTCATATTAAGTAGAACAGACAAAAAAAAAATACTATGAGGGATAATGTATTAAGTTGTCCATTAGCAGTCAGAGCTATGCTGATCAAGTCACCATTTCTCATAGTGTCCATTTCACTTCAGGAGGTTTCCTTTTTGGTGTTGAGTCAGTTGTCACCGATCAGGGAGAACATATGGTATTTGTCCCTTTGGGACTGGCTTACTTCACTCAGCATGATGTGTTCCAGATTCCTCCATTTTGTTGCAAATGACTGGATTTCGTTGTTTCTTACTGCGGTATAGTACTCTAAAGAATACATATCCCATAATTTCTTTATCCAGTCTACCGTTGATGGGCATTTAGGTTGGTTCCAGGTCTTGGCTATTGTGAATTGTGCTGCAATAAACATTAGGGTGCAGACCGCTTTTTTGTTTATCAATTTAAACTCCTTTGGGTAAATTCCAAGGAGTGGGATGGCTGGGTCGAATGGTAGGGTTATATTCAGGTTTCTGAGGAATCTCCAGACTGATTTCCATAGTGGCTTGACCAGTTTGCATTCCCACCAACAGTGGGTTAGTGTCCCTTTTTCCCCACATCCTCGCCAGCATCTGTTGTTGGTAGATTTCTGTATGTGAGCCATTCTAACCAGGGTGAGGTGAAACCTCATTGTGGTTTTGATTTGCATTTCCCTGATTGCTAGTGACCTTGAACATTTTTTCATGTGCCTGTTGGCCATTTGGATTTCCTCTTTTGAAAAATGTCTATTGAGGTCCTTGGCCCATCTCTTAAGTGGGTTGTTGGTTTTGTTTTTGTGGAGTTTCTTGATCTCTTTGTAGATTCTGGTTATTAACCCTTTATCTGTTGCATAGTTTGCAAATATTTTTTCCCATTCTGTCGGTTGTCTCTTCACTCTCCTGACTGTTTCTTTTGCAGTACAGAAACTTCTCAATTTGATGCAATCCCAATAGTTGATTTTGGCTTTGACTGCCTGTGCCTCCCGGGTCTTTTCCAGAAATTCTTTGCCTGTGCCAATATCTTGAAGGGTTTCTCCAATGTTCTCTAATAACTTAATGGTGTCAGGACGAAGATTTAGGTCTTTAATCCACGTTGAGTGGATTTTTTTTTGCAAGCAGTTCCTTTTCTATTGAATCATCATATCCTGGTGTTTCTTAATGCTCAGAGATGAGCTTTTCCTTGTAGCATCTTACTTGTAAATTTTAACACATTTACAGTTGTGGTTATCATGATTCCCAAAGTTATTTTCCTAACATGGGTATTTTGAAGATGTTTTTAATTCCTGATGTACACAACCAGATTCATGTTCTTTGTCTTCAAAGTTTGTCGTTTTTCACTATTCCTTCTCACTTAACAAAACAATCATTTATCTGCTTGCTCAAGACCCCCTGTTATGTATTCCTAACTCTTCCTCTTTAATCTATCAATTACATTTACCATCTCACTACTGTTGAACTCTGCTTACCTCTTATCGTTATCCTCAATCTTTCCCCAGCTACTGTTATCCCTATCATGGATCTCCTAATATCTTCCTCTACATTCATTTTGATCTCTTTCCAATCTGTTCTTCAACTGCAGCCAAAATGAATGATCACTTTAAAATTCACATTGTTCAGTTAGCAGGAATAAGTTCAAGAAATCCATTTTAGAACATGGTGATGATAGTTAGCAACAATATATTGTATAGTTGAAAATTGCTAAAAGAGTAAATTTTATGTGTTCTTACCACACACAAAAAATAAATATGTGAATTAATTAATATGTTAGGTACCTCTGTTTCGCCATTCCATAAAGTACACATGTTTTAAAACAGCATGTTTTAATATAAACATATATGTAAATACTATTTTTATTCGAAAAACCAAAAACCAAACAAACAAACAAGCAGGGGCTGACCTTGTGGCACAGTGGATTAGACTGGTACTTCCAGTACCAGCATCCCCTTATCAGAGTGCTGGTTCAAGTCTCAGCTTCTTTGCTTCTGATCCAGCTTGCTGCTAATGTGCCTTTAGAGGGCAGTAGATGACGGCCCACACACTTGGGCCCCGGGCCTATGTGGGACACTCCAATGGAGTTCCTGGCTCCTGAACTTGGTCTATCCAAGCCTTGGCTGCTATAGCCACTTGGGGCGTGAACCAGCAGATGGAAAATTTTCTTTTTCTGTCTCTCTCTCTTTCTGTTTGTGTATGTGTGGTGATGGCGATGGTGGGTGGTCTGTCATTCTAGCTTTCAAATCAACAAATAAATGAATAAATAAACACTTTTTTTAAAAAAAAGCATAAATATTCCTCACATTGACTCACATTTCTTTCATAAACCCACATCCACAGCACTTAAAGCTTTCATTGCTCTTAAGATAAATATCATCAGGTTTCTGCTATTCATTCTTTTGCTCACAGCCTGTGTCAAGTCTTCAGTGTTTCAAGTCAGATTTGTAGCCACTGTTACATGATAAGATATACCTCTTTTCCCTTTTTCCTGGCACTTTTGCAGATAGTCATTATAAATCCTCACTGTGATTAATTAATTAATGTCTGTGCCCTCTCCCAGGCAGCTCCATAAGAGTAAAGACCTATGTCTGAGTTAGCTTATCTTCTGTCTTCTGCAACTAGTATTATATTTGTCCCTAAGCTGACATTCAAGTATTTTAGGATGAACAAAAGAGAATGAATACTTGGAGAAATAACCATTCAGTTTTCTTTATCTTAAATCTGTTGTTGTACTTCAACAATTCATTCAGAAGACATTAGCATGTTTTAAAAGTTATCAATTAAGTCATATAATTCCTTACTTAACACCATCATGATTTCCTGGTGCAGTTTTAATGAATCTAAATCCCTTCCCTTGGCTAGCTCCAAAGTTCTCTGTGACTTCAGCCCCTGGGTAACCCATGACCTTTCCTTCTTGTGGTACTTTCTTCTTCCTGCTATATCCTTCCTTCTATATCCTGCTATGATAAAGACACACTGCACTTTCCTCCCTCTCACCCACTTAGAAGCCCAGAATCTAATGGTTCCCCTTAACTGCATCATTGACTTCTTTTGCCTCTTAGATCTTGACTTAAACATTACCTAAGTTTCCCCATCCATCAAATCTTAACCAGTGTATCGAAATTCTCTCCTCAGCACTTCTCGCAATTTGATATCTTTCCTATTTATTTACTTATTAACAGCCTATGTCCTGTCACCTCTACAAAGATCACACACACACACACACACTCACCAACAGTCTCTTAACCCTCTCTTTCTCTGCTGTGTTGTCAGGACTTATAAAATTGCCAGGTAATTTGTAGTAACTCAATACAACAATAATAAATTGAATAATGAACACAAAGTCAAATTCAGGGATGAAATAATTTCCAGTAATATTTTTCATTTAGGAAATTAAAATTACTTTTCGTATAATCAAATGAACAAGTGACATGATTTCTATCATTGTTCAAAATGATTTTATATAATTTAGTATTTGTCTCTAAGTCAATAGAGAATCAGTTAAATTTCTGACTTTTCTGTTTTCTTCATCACTGATTTGTGCTGAGAATCAGTAGGAAAATAAAATTGAGCAAAGATTTAAACTAATGTGACAGAATCTTTCTAAAAATAACTATGTATTTGAGAGGGAGACTGACAAAGATGCAGAGAGATCTTCCACGTGTTGGCTCATTTCCCAAATTCCCACAATGACTCAGGATCTGGGAACTGAATCCGGGGCTCCCACGTGGGTGGCAGGAACCTGATTACTTGAGCCTTCACCACTGCCCCTTAGGGTTTGCATCAGCAGAGCGTTGGGGTCAGGAACCAGAGCCGGGTATTGAAGGCAGGCACTCCACATTCATTTTTATAAGGCATCTAACTGCTGCACCAAACAGAATCTGCTGCTTCTTGACAGAATCTCTTGATGTCTTGATGGAAGTTAATGCAATCTACGAGGAGCTAAAGGATTCCCTAACAATCCTCTGATATTGAAACAAACCGTATTCCATACTCTCCTAGTATTTGTATTTGAAAACAACAGATCACCACCAACAAATAATTCATAATATCATGAAAAATAGAACTTAAATATTTCAGTACTTGTATCTTTAAGTTACCAATTGCTCATTTCTTTTTCCATTTTTTCTAGTTCTCTGAAAGCACTAACTTGGCAAGAGCAACTTGGAGCTCAATTACTGCTGCTTTGATTTGCTTTCACACCACAGCTATGAATTGAATCATGATTTCTGTGAGGACCCTGAGGAGGAAGCAGACATGTTTGGAAAGAAATTGGGAGAAAAATATTTCACCTGTGTTTGATACTTTGGCTAACATCAGAGGAAGAAAATATCCCTTAAGTGATGCTCCGCACTCCACATTTTATTTACGTCCATTAGAAAAAAATAATGTATAAATTCTCCTTTCCACTCTACTTTGCTTCTGAGGTATCTGCTGGACTTTTGGGTTCGCATTAGGCAGGGTTTTTAAACATTAGGAATTAACATTACAGTTTCCCTTTATTTTGACATTGTCAATTCATTGCACCCATGGGTCCCACACTTTAGCTCCTCATTTTTATCATTCCCTAGCAGCGTGGCATATTTCGTAATTTTCTTTTTATTTCCTTTTTTCCACTCCTTCAACAGCCCTGTTTAGTTCTCTTTTACAAATTCCACATAGTTAGGAAATGATAGATGTATCACCCTTTACGGAAATGCATTTCTCTTTAAACTAGATGCTATTCTTCACTGAAATGGTGATCCTTAGTAATCTTCCTGTTTAAGGTTTTACAGATAACTTTTTTTATTATCAAGTAAGAATCAAGCAGTTCAGGCTGAATTAACAAAGATATATTAGGATTAATAAATTTAACAATCACAGGGTGTTGTAGAAAGGAAGATTATGATTTGGCAAATGTGTCAAATAGCAGTGTTAACAAGTTTTGAAATAGGCAGCCTTCAAAAGCACATAGGGGTGGCAACAATGTGGTTAGTGGGTTTAAGCTGCCATCTGCAAAGCCAGCATCCCATATGGGTACCGGTTCAAGTTTGGGCTGCTCCTCTACTGATCCAGCTCCCTACTAATGTCCTGGGAAAACAACAGAAGGTGGCCCTAGCATTTGGGATGCTGCCATCCACAAAGGAGACCTGAATGAAGGTTCTAGATCCAGGCTTCAGCCTAGTCCAATTTTGCCAGTTGCAGTCACTTGGGGAGTGAACTAGCAGATGGAAGATCTATTTCTTGCTCTTGCTCTTTTCCACTCTAACGCAGCATTTCAAATAGATAAATAAAAATATTTTTTAAATGGCATAAGGCATCTCGTGATGTCACTTAAACTTGGTTTATCACTTCAGATGTGATCCACAACCAAAGTTCTGGTATGATGGTTGTAAGGAAAATAAAACTCAAGTCAGTCTCTCTCTCTCTCTCTCTCTCTCTCTCTCTCTCTCTCCTTGAGCCAGGAAACCTGAAAGAAAAAAAATAAGACCAGTAGCAGAGTGCAATTCTGATGGACAGTTTTGGAGCAGATCTCTCATATGGATGGTTGTTAGATCAACTTCACAGAACAGAATTTTGTGTCTCTTCAAGAACCATAATGCACATTGTACTTATTCTACTGGACAAAAGATCTGATATTTTGGGAAAAAAAGCTTCTTTGGAGAATCAGGTCCACCCAAGGGTATGAGCAAAAGTCCTTTGCATAAAACTTCAGATCCAAGATTATTTAATGAGAGTTAAAATGTTAATTATCGGGGCGGAGCCAAGATGGCGGAATAGTGAGGGCGCGCACCGATAGTCCGGGAAAATTTAGTTTAATAAAAGGGGAGTTACGGTAGCCTTAGAAAAAAGAACCAGGAAAATATTGCAGACAAAACTCTTCTGGATCCAGTGGGCGTGAATCGGAGGACCTACTGGGAGAACAAGGTCGCCCACCGCGCGCGAAAGCCGAACCGCAGGACCGAGCCGCGGGACGGAGCCGCGGAAGCCGAGCCACAGGACTGAGCTGCGCAAGCTGCAGGGTCTGCGCGCAAGTGCTCGAAGGGGAGTGCAACAGCGGGGAGACTTGGGAAGTCCAGGGCTCCGAGTCCACACATCGGCGCTGGAAGGGGAGCAGACCTGCGTGGAGAGCGTGGGAGCCCACAGTTCGGGACATCAGCGGCAGACTCAACACACCAGCGCTGGAACGCGAGGTGAGCCGAACCTCAATAACCCGAGACACCGGCAGGCAAGCGGAGAGAGAAGACTAGAGGGAACGACCCCCGGGGCGGGGGGGACTTCACCAAGCTAACTGGAAGAGAGAGAGAGGGAAAAAAAAAAAAGGTGACTGGTACGGACACGGGTTTCTCTCTCTCCGCTCACCTCTCAAGGGCGAGCAAGACAAAGAGCAGGCGCCATCTTGGACATACGTCATAAGCAGAGCGACCTCAGGTCTGCACCGGCCCTGAGCCTAGCAGTAAAACCTGACTCTGGGTGGGGCGAATTAACAGGAGATTAGGACTTAGTAAATTTATGGTGCTACTGAACTGAGACTGTGAAAAAAGAGACGGTGGGGGAGAGAACTCACGGAATTCATGTGAGCACTCTCCAGAGACGCTACAATTCCGTAACTTTGGCAACCCAGTGGGAGACTGAAGGAGAATTTGAGCCCACTCTAAGGGCCGAACAGATTCCCTGTGTGGTCCTTGGGAAAGAGCTTCTGATCTCTGGCTCCTGTGGGTATATCATTTGCCTGCTAACTACCTCCAACTTTGTTCAGCTGTGCAGAATAACTTCCCTGTTGAATCAAAAAAAAAAAGAGAGAGAGAGAGAGAGAGAGAGAGGTTTACCACGCCTAACCTGGGAGTGTCACCTTTGGCACACCAAACAGAGCTCTCAGGCCACACCCATCTCAAGCCCTAAGGCTCCATCAAAAACAGATAGTCCACTTAATCTAGAGTCATAGTATAACAAGAAAAAGCACCACAGTGAAGAAACCAAATATCTCCAATATGACAAATAACAAACGCAAAAACCAAGGTAATAAAAACAAGGAAGTCACCATGAAGCCCTCAAATGAAAAAGACACCCCAATTCAAGATTATGAGGATGATGACATAGAAGAAATGCAAGAAGCAGATCTCAAAAAATTGATAAGAACATTAAGAAGTTCTCAAAAACAAATTCTTGAACTACAGAAATCCTTAATGGACAAGATAGAAAATCTCTCTCGTGAAAATGAAATATTAAGGAGGAGTCAAAATGAAATGAAACAACTAGTACAACAGGAAACTGGGATAGTGACTGAAGTGAAGAATTCAATAGATCAAATGAAAAACACAATAGAGAGCCTTACAAACAGAATGGGAGAAGCAGAAGAGAGAATATCGGACTTAGAAGACAGAGAACAGGAAAGGATACAGTCAGACCAAAGAAAAGAAGAGGAAATTAGGAATCTAAAACATATTGTCGGGAATCTTCAGGATACTATTAAAAAACCCAACATTCGGGTTCTAGGAGTTCCTGAAGGCATGGAGAGGGAGAAAGGATTAGAAGGCCTTTTTAGTGAGATATTAGCAGAAAATTTCCCAGGTTTGGAGAAGGACAGAGAAATCCTAGTACAGGAAGCTCACAGAACCCCTAATAAACACGACCAAAAGAGACCCTCACCACGGCACGTTGTAATTAAACTCTCCACAGTGAAACATAAAGAAAAGATCCTAAAATGTGCAAGAGAGAAACGTCAGATTACTCTCAGAGGATCTCCAATCAGACTCACAGCTGACTTCTCATCAGAAACTCTACAAGCTAGGAGGGAATGGCAAGATATAGCCCAGGTACTAAGAGAGAACAACTGCCAGCCCAGAATATTATATCCTGCAAAGCTATCATTTGTGAATGAAGGTGAAATAAAGACTTTTCATAACAAACAGAAATTGAAAGAATTTGTTGCCACTCGTCCAGCCCTGCAAAAGATGCTTAAAGATGTGTTACACACAGAAACAAAGAAACACGGTCATCAATATGAAAGAAGGTAAAGGAAGGAAACCAAGGAAGGAAAGCTCACAGCAAAAGATCACAGGGAATTCAAAGCATATATTAGAACTTATCTTTGGCAAATGGCAGGGCAAAGTTACCACTTATCATTAGTCACTTTGAACGTGAATGGCCTGAACTGTCCAGTTAAAAGACACCGATTGGCTGATTGGGTTAAGGAACAAAACCCATCTATTTGCTGCTTACAAGAAACACATCTTTCCAACAAAGATCCATACAGACTGAAAGTGAAAGGCTGGAAAAAGATATACCATGCCAACAGAAATGAAAAAAGAGCAGGCGTAGCCATCTTAATATCAGACACCATAAACTTTACCACAAAAACCATTAAGAGAGACAAAGAGGGACACTACATAATGATTAAGGGATCAATTCAACAGGAAGATATAACAATTATCAATGTATATGCACCTAACTACAGGGCACCGGTTTATCTAAAAGATTTGTTAACGGACTTAAAGGGAGACTTAGACCCCAATACAATAGTACTGGGGGACTTCAATACTCCACTCTCAGAAATAGACAGATCAATAGGACAGAAGATCAACAAGGATACAGTAGATTTAAACGACACTATAGCCCAAATGGATCTAACAGATATATACAGAACTTTCAATCCTACAGCTAAAGATTATACATTCTTCTCAGCAGTACATGGAACCTTCTCTAGGATTGACCACATACTAGGCCATAAAGCAAGTCTCAGCAAATTCAAAAGAATTAGAATCATACCATGCAGCTTCTCAGACCATAAAGGAATGAAGTTGGAAATGAACAACTCAGGAATCCCTAGAGCATACGCAAACACATGGAGATTGAACAACATGCTCCTGAATGAACAATGGGTCATAGAAGAAATCAAAAGAGAAATCAAAAACTTTCTGGAAGTAAATGAGGATAACAGCACAACATACCAAAACTTATGGGACGCAGCAAAAGCAGTGTTAAGAGGAAAGTTTATATCAATAGGTGCCTACATCAAGAAATTGGAAAGGCACCAAATAGATGAGCTTTCTATTCACCTCAAGGATCTAGAAAACCTACAGCAAACCAGACCCAAATCTAGTAGGAGAAGAGAAATAATTAAAATCAGAGAAGAAATCAACAGGATTGAATCAAGAAAAACATTACAAAAAATCAGCCAAACGAGGAGCTGGTTTTTTGAAAAAATAAACAGAATTGACACCCCATTGGCCCAACTAACTAAAAAAAGAAGAGAAAAGACCCAAATCAATAAAATCAGAGATGAAAAAGGAAATGTAACAACAGACACCACAGAAATAAAAAGAATCATCAGAAATTACTACAAGGACTTGTATGCCAGCAAACAGGGAAACCTATCAGAAATGGATAGATTCCTGGACACATGCAACCTACCTAAATTGAACCAGGAAGACATCGAAAACCTAAACAGACCCATAACTGAGACAGAAATTGAAACAGTAATAAAGGCCCTCCCAACAAAGAAAAGCCCAGGACCAGATGGATTCACTGCTGAATTCTACCAGACATTTAAAGAAGAACTAACTCCAATTCTTCTCAAACTATTCAGAACAATTGAAGAAGAGGGAATCCTCCCAAATTCTTTCTATGAAGCCGGCATCACCTTAATTCCTAAGCCGGGAAAAGATGCAGCACTGAAAGAGAATTACAGACCAATATCCCTGATGAACATAGATGCAAAAATCCTCAATAAAATTCTCGCCAATAGAATGCAACAACACATCAGAAAGATCATCCACCCAGACCAAGTGGGATTTATCCCTGGTATGCAGGGATGGTTTAATGTGCGCAAGACAATCAATGTGATACACCACATTAACAGACTGCAGAAGAAAAACCATATGATTCTCTCAATAGATGCCGAGAAAGCATTTGATAAAATACAACACCCGTTCATGATGAAAACTCTAAGCAAACTGGGTTTGGAAGGAACATTCCTCAATACAATCAAAGCAATCTATGAAAAACCCACAGCCAACATCCTATTGAATGGGGAAAAGTTGGAAGCATTTCCACTGAGATCTGGTACCAGACAGGGATGCCCACTCTCACCACTGCTATTCAATATAGTTCTGGAGGTTCTAGCAAGAGCTATTAGGCAAGAAAAAGAAATTAAAGGGATACAAATTGGGAAGGAAGAACTCAAACTATCCCTCTTTGCAGATGACATGATTCTTTATTTAGGGGACCCAAAGAACTCTACCAAGAGACTATTGGAACTCATAGAAGAGTTTGGCAAAGTAGCAGGATATAAAATCAATGCACAAAAATCAACAGCCTTTGTATACACAGACAATGCCATGGCTGAGGAAGAACTTCTAAGATCAATCCCATTCACAATAGCTACAAAAACAATCAAATACCTTGGAATAAACTTAACCAAGGACGTTAAAGATCTCTACGATGAAAATTACAAAACCTTAAAGAAAGAAATAGAAGAGGATACCAAGAAATGGAAAAATCTTCCATGCTCATGGATTGGAAGAATCAATATCATCAAAATGTCCATTCTCCCAAAAGCAATTTACAGATTCAATGCAATACCAATCAAGATACTGAAGACCTTCTTCTCAGATCTGGAAAAAATGGTGCTGAAATTTATATAGAGGCACAAGAGACCTAGAATAGCTAAAGCAATCTTGTACAACAAAAACAAAGCCGGAGGCATCACAATACCAGATTTCAGGACATACTACAGGGCAGTTGTAATCAAAACAGCATGGTACTGGTACAGAAACAGAAGGATAGACCAATGGAACAGAATTGAAATACCAGAAATCAACCCAAACATCTACAGCCAACTTATATTTGATCAAGGATCTAAAACTAATTCCTTGAGCAAGGACAGTCTATTCAATAAATGGTGCTGGGAAAATTGGATTTCCACGTGCAGAATCATGAAGCAAGACCCCTACCTTACACCTTACACAAAAATCCACTCAACATGGATTAAAGACCTAAATCTACGACCTGACACCATCAAGTTACTAGAGAACATTGGAGAAACCCTTCAAGATATTGGCACAGGCAAAGAGTTTCTGGAAAAGACCCGGGAGGCACAGGCAGTCAAAGCCAAAATTAACTATTGGGATTGCATCAAATTGAGAAGTTTCTGTACTGCAAAAGAAACAGTCAGGAGAGTGAAGAGACAACCGTCAGAATGGGAAAAAATATTTGCAAACTATGCAACAGATAAAGGGTTAATAACCAGAATCTACAAAGAGATCAAGAAACTCCACAAAAACAAAACCAACAACCCACTTAAGAGATGGGCCAAGGACCTCAATAGACATTTTTCAAAAGAGGAAATCCAAATGGCCAACAGGCACATGAAAAAATGTTCAAGGTCATTAGCAATCAGAGAAATGCAAATCAAAACCACAATGAGGTTCCACCTCACCCCGGTTAGAATGGCTCACATTCAGAAATCTACCAACAACAGATGCTGGAGAGGATGTGGGGAAAAAGGGACACTAACCCACTGTTGGTGGGAATGCAAACTGGTCAAGCCACTATGGAAATCAGTCTGGAGATTCCTCAGAAACCTGAAGATAACCCTACCATTCGACCCAGCCATCCCACTCCTTGGAATTTACCCAAAGGAATTTAAATTGGCAAACAAAAAAGCGGTCTGCAGCCTAATGTTTATTGCAGCACAATTCACAATAGCTAAGACCTGGAACCAACCTAAATGCCCATCAACGGTAGACTGGATAAAGAAATTATGGGATATGTACTCTTTAGAATACTATACCGCAGTAAGAAACAACGAAATCCAGTCATTTGCAACAAAATGGAGGAATCTGGAACACATCATGCTGAGTGAAATAAGCCAGTCCCAAAGGGACAAATACCATATGTTCTCCCTGATCGGTGACAACTGACTGAACACCAAAAAGGAAACTTGTTGAAGTGAAAGGGACACTATGGGAAACGGTGACTTGATCAGCATAGCCCTGACTGTTAATGAACAACTTAATACATTATCCCTCTTAGTAGTTTTTTTGTCTGTTCTACTTAATATGACTGATTTAATTCTGTAATTAATACACAGTTATTCTTAAGTGTTGAAATTTAACTGAAATGTGATCCCTGTTAAACATAAGAGTAGGAATAAGAGAGGGAAGAGATATATAATTTGGGACATGCTCAAGCTGACTTGCCCCAAATGGTAGAGTTAGAAACATACCAGGGGACTCCAATTTAATCCCATCAAGGTGGCATGTACCAATGCCATCTCACTAGTCCAAGTGATCAATTTCAGTTCACAATTGATCATAATGAAAGGACTAAGAGTCAAAGGGAGCACATAAGCAAGTCTAGTACCTGCTAACACTAACCGATAGAATAAATAAAGGGGAGAGTGATCCAACATGGGAAGTGAGATACTCAGCAGACTCATAGAATGGCAGATGCCCTAAATAGCACTCTGGCCTCAGAATCAGCCCTAAAGGCATTCAGATCTGGCTGAAAAGCCCATGAGAGTATTTCAGGCATGGAAAGTCAAGACACTCTGGCAAAAGATCTCTGTGAGTGAGATCTCAGTGGAAAGAACAGGTCTTCAAAGAAGGAGGTACCTTTCTCTGAAGGGAGGAGAGAACCTCCACTTTGACTATGACCTTGTCTAAACAAGATAAGAGTCGGAGAACTCAAGGGGCTTCCATAGCCTTGGAAACTCATGACTGGAGCATAGGGAGATTACTGATGCCATAGACAGGAGTGTCAATTGGTAAAGTCAACAACAGGAGTCACTGTGCACTTACTCCTCATGTAGGATCTCTGTCCTTAATGTGCTGTGCATTGAGATTTAATGCTATAACGAGTACTCAAATAATATATTTCACTTTGTGTTTCTATGGGGGTGCAAACTGTTGAAATCTTTACTTAATGCATACTAAACTGATCCTCTGTAAAAAAAAAAAAAGAAAAGAAAAGAAAAGAAACTATCAACTCCCAACTTGACTCTCACTGGGATTAAACATGACAATAGGTCTGATCTGATTTCATCATCATTAAAAAAAATCATCTATTATTTTTCACTTTATGTTTCTGTGTGGGAGCAAACTGTTGAAATCCTTACTTAATGTATACTAAGCTGATCTTCTGTATATTAAGATAATCGAAAATGAATCTTGATGTGAATGGAAGGGGAGAGGGAGTGGGAAAGGGGAGGGTTGTGGGTGGGAGGGACGGTATGGGGGGGAAGCCATAGTAATCCATTATTCGTACTTTGGAAACGTATATTCATTAAATAAAAGTTAAAAAAAAATGTTAATTATCCCCCATTCCTCAACCTAAATTCTGTCCTGTGTTTATATAACAAAATCTCCATGAGTTAATTTACTGCCAAGATCAACAAGATAATAGTTATTCATCACAAAGCATTCCGTTTGTCAATAACAAGTGCTTTATAAATGGAAACAATTACCTGGATATAATAATAATAATAATAATAATAGTATTATTATTACTGATAATATGATCTTCTGTAGCTGTGGAGTGGGCAGTGAAGTGCAACCTCTGGTTTTTAGAAGCAGTCATCATTTGGGGCCAGCGCCATTGTGTACTAGGTTAATCCTCCACCTGCGGTGCCAGCATCCCATATGGGCGCCAGTTCTAGTCCCGGTTGTTCCTCTTCGAGTCCAGCTCTCTGATGTGGCCTGGGATAGTAGTGGAGGATGGCTCAAGTGCTTGGGCTCCTGCACCTGCATGGGAGACCTGGAAAAACCTCCTGGTTCCTGGTTACGGATCAGCACAGTTCCGGCCATTGCGGCCATTTCGGGAGTGAACCAGTGGATGGAAGACCTTTATCTCTGTCTCTCTCTCTCTCATTGTCTGTAACTCTACCTGTCAAATAAATAAATCTTAATCATCAGTTAGCACACAGTATAGAATAATTTTTTTAACCTAAAGATTTTTTTTTTATACCTGTTGTCAGTAAGACAAAGATTATGGTAGGTAACAGCACAACCCTTTGCACTGGAGAAGGACATAATAGATAGAGGTGGCTTATTTGTTTGTTTTTTTTTTTTTTAAGAATTATTTTATTTATTTGAAAGACAGAGTTACAGAGAGAGGTAGAGGCAGAGAGAGAGAGGTCTTCCAATCTGCTGGTTCACTCCCCAAATGACCACAAAGCCAGAGCTGAACTGATCCGAAGCCAGTAGCCAGGAGCTTCTTCCAGGTCTCCCATGTGGGTGCAGGGGCCCAAGGACTTGGGCCATCTTCTACTGATTTCCCAGGCCACAGCAGAGAGCTGGATTGGAAGAGGAGCAGCCAGGACTCGAACCAGCACCCATTTGGGATGCTGGCACTGAAGACTGCGGCTTTAACCTTTGTGCACAGCGCCAGCCCCCAGCTTATTTGGTTTTAAGCAATATAGATAAAGATAATACTGAACATCTCTCACTGAATAAGGGCTTAAAAATATACAAAAAGAAGATAATGCTGAACAGGTATTGGCTAACAAACACATATTAAGCACTTTAGACACATAGTATAGACATGAATATAATTACAAATATATATATATAAACCTATTTAATGGTTATATTGATATTCCCATCTCTTTACTCTGTATATATCATTCACATCTTCATAATAACTCTCAATGATGACTGTTTTTCATTATATATATATATATATATACTATAATGTACATACATATGTGTATATATATATAGAGAGAGAGGTTCTATCTATTGGTATATATAATATAATATAATATAATATAATATATATAGAGTATATATATATATATATATAGGTATATATATATAGAGAAAGTATATTCAGTATAAATAAATAAAACAACCCAGGGCTAGGTGACTACAATGAGTCATAAAGCTATATGTAGTTTTGTATTATTTTGGTGTTCTCTTGCTCCAAGCTTGAGTTATGGACCATTTTGAGAATAAAACCAGAAGATAATGCAGGATTAGAAGAAAGAAATCAAAATGAGGAGTGGTTTGAGGAGTTGGTGTAACACTTTGCTGCATGATCCTCTGTATTTTCTGCCACATAATTTCTTTTCTCTCTTCATAAAAAAATTTAGATAAAGAATTAAAAAAAATCATGTTCTCTTATGTTCCTTCTGACTGTATCTCCTAGAACTATGCACCAGGGGTATCTAAAATGTGGTAGAAATTTGAGCTCGAAACATAAAATCTGAAAACTTTCCTAGATTCCATTTCTGAAAAGAAGCAAAGTTGAAGTCTTGGCAGAATGATAAACCTGAAAAATCACATAGTCAACTCATTTTGGTTAGAATCAGTAATGATTCCATCATCTATTTCCTTATTCTTTTACATTGATCTTAGAAATTTCAGTAAAGCTTTTGGATATTTGTCCATCTTCTCAGGCACTTGGGTTTCATTATTGTATATAAATTTTCTCCCTAGTAAGTGTTTTGTCTTCCAAGTAAGGGTTTATTTGTAGAGACAAAATCTATAACTTTTTAAATGGAAAAAGCCATGTTAGATTCCAATTCTTATTTTTAAATCACAGAAGCCCCAAAATACCATATTTTATCAAGTGTTTTACAAAACACACAATACAGTAATTATGAGAGAGAGAGATTTGTATTTGTGTTTTCATGTCTTGTGCTGGATTTGTTTGCGTCACTGGAAGCAGATGTCATGGGCCAGGCACTGTTTCTGTCATGTTCCGCAGGGCATCAATGAACATGCTGTCATTTCATAAATAATATTTTCATGGAAATGGCATCATTTTGAGTGGAAAGAGATATCAAGACCTATTTGTCATTATTTATGCCTCCTTTAAAGGTCGTTGCTGGAAAGTTGACCTTTCACTTCAGCCATTTTTCTGGTGTTCTGAGACTTGGGAAGATCTAAATTCAGTATTTTCTCTCAGGATAAGTAATATTTAGCAGAGGAGTACAGAATTTGGAACTGGTTTCTTTCCATTTTAGTAAACCACATTTTATGAAAACTGGTGATTATTCCTGGATTGAAGATAAAACAGACACCATATGGAAAGGGCGAAAAGCAGCATTCAGACTCGAGTCATGGCAACGACCGGAGACCAAGGAAGCCCTGTCAGAGCAGAATGCTCCTGCATCATCTGCTCTGTCTCTTTCAAGGTTGTTCACACTGAGGCTTCTTCTTTAAGAAAACAGATTTTCACTTAGACTCTTATGACACCATCACAAACAAAAAATAGTAAAAATGTAGTGTGTATGTATTAGGCAGGATGCTCTCTGGAATGAGTTTCAGAACTTCTAATCTCTATCTTTTCATGAAGAAACGATCGAACATTCACTAAAAACAGGTGATTGGCTTTGGTTGAATAGTTGGATGGGTAAACAGTCGGATTTCTTGTTACTGGTACGTGTAATTTACGGTGGCAGTCAAGATTTCATTCTTTAAATATTTATAAGTGTATTTTACACTGTAAGTACTCTCTTGAATGACCTACTTTCTGAGCTCAGGGCAGGCGGAATGCTAGGGGAAGGTTGTGTTGGTGTTGAGGGAATAAATTATATTGAGCTTTACAGCCTACAATTGTCCTTTACATGTCACCAACCGTGTGCTTCAAAGGTTAAAGATGGGCTTAAAATATCTGTATCCTGGCCGGCGCCGCAGCTCACTAGGCTAATCCTCCGCCTAGCGGCGCCAGCACACCGGGTTCTAGTCCCGGTCGGGGCGCTGGATTCTGTTCTGGTTGCCCCTCTTCCAGGCCAGCTCTCTGCTGTGGCCAGGGAGTGCAGTGGAGGATGGCCCAAGTGCTTGGGCCCTGCACCCCATGGGACACCAGGATAAGCACCTGGCTCCTGGCTCCTGCCATCAGATCAGTGCAGTGCGCCGGCCGCAGCGTGCCGGCCGTGGCGGCCATTGGAGGGTGAACCAACGGCAAAGGAAGACCTTTCTCTCTGTCTCTCTCTCTCACTGTCCACTCTGCCTGTCAAAAAAAAAAAAAAAAAAAAATCTGTATCCTGGCTGGCGCCGCGGCTTACTAGGCTAATCCTCTGCCTGCGGCGCCAGCACACCGGGTTCTAGTCCCTGTTGGGGTGCCGGATTCTGTCCCGGTTGCTCCTCTTCCAATATGGGAAGCCGACACTACAGGTGGAGCCTTAGCCTTCTGTGCCACAGCACCACCCCCGATGGTGATTCTACATAGTATTTATTTCCTAAATCTAAAGGCTAATGTATATTTGTTGTATATGTCTGTATGTATCTTGTGTGTGATTATTCTGATTTTTAAGAATGTTATCGTTTAAAATATTATATGCAGCTTTTAATCATTCTCTTGGTAAATTAATTGTAAAGATGACTGCAATAAAAACATGCCCCTTTGCAATACAACTTCAACGTTTCTCCAGTCAAAAACAGAGTCTGTTTCCCCAGAATAGAGTGGAATCTGGACTCATCTGTGACTTGCTTTGATCACTGGAGTATGGCAAAAGTGACATTCTGCAGCTTTTCTGAAGCTACTCAAAAAAAGGCCCTACACCCTCTACCACTGCTGTCTCGGAACACTGCTAGTATGATCCGATCCAGCTCTGTCTAGGCTACTGTAAGATGAAAGATTCCTGGGACCTTAAGCTGTATGCAGCTTTATAATATTTTGGTGCTCTCTTGCTCCAAGCTGTGGTGGTTTTATAAAGCAAAAATGATTGAAACATATTCCTAGTACTCAATTTGTTGAATATCATTCATGTGGGTCCCTACACAACTATCTTTCCTTGATTTCCACTTTAAATCACCATCGTGTTAATGCTAAAGTATTGAGTACTTTCTACATGTGGTGTAGAAGGGAATTCTACCTTCTTGAGTGCCACAAAAGGAAATAACTAGAAGAGTTTTTGTTTTTATATATTAACATTGTAATATGATACTGTAGATTAAGGAATTTAAAAAGTATGTATAGGGAAATTTATCTTTTACTCTTAACATTTTGAAGTAACTGAATGTCCAAAGAGGAATAAAAGCTGTTTTTTTTTTTTTTTTTTGATAGACTAATACGATTCTGGATAATAAACAGTGTCAAGGGATATAAGAAATTAGAACCATAACATTAAGTTTCTGTTAATCTTTCAGCATTATTGTTCTTTATAGAAGTTTTATTATGCTCTTTGATATTTGAGCCACTGTTTTTACAGTTAAGTGTGCCAAAACCCCAAAACAAGTATTCTTGGGCGATAGTAATTGTTTTCAATTTGGGAAAGTTTTTAATTATGAATATTTCTCTCTGAATGCTTACTGTAATCATAAATAGTTATGGGTTTTAAAATATTTTAAATATTTTTGTTTTCCTGATACCTTTCCTCCTTCTCTCTCTCATTTTCTTGACTTCCTTTTGTTTACCATCAGTTTATTTGCTGCTTGCTCTGAAAGATACTCGAAGAGCAGCAGGGTATTGCAATTAATCTTAGTGTTAGTAAACACATGTCTCCTTAGCATCAACTTAGATAGTGTGTTAAGGTAATTAAGTTGGAACAGGAAATGTGGGAAAGAAAAAATAATTAACACTCAATATCAAAATCATAAATACATCCAAAGTAGTTACTCATAGGTTACAGTCTTGAATAAAGAGAAGTTATTTACAAAGGAAGAAATATAAATGGAGCCATGAGAAGTCACACAGCCTTACTCCAAAGCCAACTGAGACCTTCTTTTCTTCTCTCCAAATTCAGCCAGAATTTGTGAGCACTTAAATGAGGAAATTGGTTCCAAAGAAGAAAATAAGTGTTTCTCTTAATTGTATTAGAAAATAATATCTTGTATTGAAAAAAAATTGCTATTTTTCTTAATGACTATTATTAGGCCACTTCAATTAAAAATGCTGGCTCTTCTCTAGAAGCAACATGTTGTTAAACTTCATTGCTAAGCAACACTATACAGTGAGAAAAGCTGAATCCAGATATTTTGGTTGAAAATTCCAAAAAAAATTTTGACCCACTATTTAATAATATGAGATGTTTATGTCTATATGATGTTTGAATTCCATTAAACAGAACTGATTTCAGACAATCTTGAAAATTTCCTGATCTAGATGTGATTTCTTTTAAGGTATAAATGATGTTGAGCTATACAGCATATGTCACCCCTTAAAAATTTTAGTAAGCAATTGCATTATGAATGAATTTAATGTTATAAAGCAGTACATCTATTGGCTATCTCCAGCTGGCATTTTCAATAAAAGGGATGTTGTTTTCAAACATTTAGAAAATGAAAGTGATGGGAGATGATTCTCCAAGAGCCCTTCACATTTCCATATGTCTTCCAAGCAGGGGCATTGACAACTTCTTCCCAGGGTATCTTTTCAAGGAAGTTTTGTATTATAATCATGAATAGGTTGTATCTCATTCCAAAGCATGCATGAATAAATAATACATGTTTGCTAACATTTTTAAAAGACAGAATTTATGGCTTCTTCAGGAGTAAAGGCTAAGCATATCTGCTTTCCATTATGAAAGGTACTAACAGGGTGAGCATTAGGTTGTAACCCATCAAACCTCCACTTTCAATGCTCACATACCATATCAGTGCACTAATTCAGGTCTCAGCTACTCCACTTCTGATCCAACTTCCTACTATGTGCCTGGGAGGCAGCAAATGATGTCCTAGTGCTTGGGCCCCTGCTACCATCTGGGAGATCTGGATGCAGATCCAGATTCCTGATTTTGGCCTTCCCCAGGCTTGACTATTGTCAGTATTTGGCGAGTTAACCAGTAGATGGAAGATCTCTGTTTCCCTCTTTGCCATTCTGCCTTTCAGATAGGTGGAAATACATAAATACACACACAAAAATAGTACTGGTTCACCACAATCAGTACTCCTCTTAGGTTATACTGTTCACCGTGTGTGCATCTGGGTGTCTGTTGATGTGTTCCTTCTGTTGGAGCTTTGGCTTGGAAAACCTGTGTAAGAAAAAGCTATCATCTGGTTATTGTTACTGTTATGAGTAAAAAAGTCCTTTGTCTCTGACCTCAGCAGTCATGTGATTTCTTACAGCATCTATGAAACCATGGCTGGATAACTTGTTAGCCTACACATAGGGTAAAATCTCAGACCCTTCATGGTTCTTTGCAAAGGATACACTTTTTTTTTCAGCAGCTAATATTTCAATTGTATACAACCAAATTTAAGAAGCTTGGGTTCCTAAACAGTAAGAGGCAAACAAAAAGTACTTAAAATTCTGTATCTTAAGTGTCAGCATGGAATGTGAATTCTAGTCAACTTACTCAAAGACTTACAATTTGTACCCTATCCTTAATTGTATGAAATAATTTATTCCCTGTTAAAGAAGTTTTACCAGGAGGCAAGATGTTAAGGATAAATGCTTTTGAATTAGGCACATCTTCTTAGAATTGTTGATATCATTTCAAGTAGACATTTTTAATTTTGTCCAAATATATATTGCCAATCATGCATCACTATAGAAAAATTACTAATATCTCTATCTTAGTGTTACTATACACCACTACTTCTCACTCATCAAAGTTCCCTAGAGGACTGTTAAAACACACATTGCAGGACAGCGCTGTGGAGTAGCAGGTAAAGCTGCCACCTGCAGTGCCCTCATCCCAAATGGACACCGGTTCCAGTTCCAGCGGTACCACTTCTGATCCAGCTCTCTGCTATGGCCTGGAAAAGTAGTGCAAGGTGGTCCAGGTCTTTGGGGCCCTGGATCTGAGAGGGGGACCAGGGGGAAACTCCTGGCTCCTGGCTTCGGATTGGCTCAAATCTAGCCATTGTGGCCATTTACGGAGTAAACCAGCAGGTCCAAGAGACCTCTTTCTCTCTCTGCCTCTGCCTCTTTGTAACTCTGCTTTCAAATAAATAAAAAGTCTTTAAACACACGTACACATCACTCCACTGGTCTTCTAACACTTTTACCCCATACATCATAGACAGGGCCCAAGGATTTTCACTTTTAAAATATCTCCAAGGGGCTGGCATCGTGGCTTAATAGGTTAAGCCTCTGCCTGCAGAGCCGGCGTCCAATATGGGCACCGGTTCATGTCCTGGTTGCTCCTCTTCCAATTCAACTCTGCTGATGATCTGGGAAAGCAGTAGAAGATGGCCCAAGTGCTTGGAACTCTGAACCCACACCTGGCTCCTGGCTTCTGAATAGCTCAGCTCCGGCCATTGCAGCCATTTGTGGAGTGAACCAGCAGATTTTAGACCTCCCTCTGTCTTTCCCTCTCTCTGTAACTTTGACTCTCAAATAAATCTTTAAAAACAAATGAATAAATAAAATGTCTCCAAGTGATGCTGTTATTTATGATTTCAGGAAAATCTTGGAGAACCATTGACATAGAATGGTATACGGAACTGCTATAAACCGTTAAAGATGTCATCATCTAGAATCATACCAACCTCAATTAGAATCCTAATTTTGCCATGAACTACATGTACAACCTTGGGAAATTTGTGTAGTTTCTCTGTACTGAGTTTCCTCATCTAAGAATGGACTAATAATGATACTCATCTCAATGGGAGGTTTTGAATTTTAAACAGGCTAACCTATGAGGTAGACATTGTGGTGCAGCAAGTTAAACTACTGCTTGGGGCACGCACATCCCGTATGGGAGTGCTTGCTTTGAGTCACAGCTACTCAGTGCTTCTAATACAGCCATCTTGCTAATATGCCTCAGAGAACCACAGGTGATAGCTCAGATGCTTGGTTTCTGCCACTCAGTGGCTCACGGATTTGACTTGGCTCAGTCCCAACTGTTTCAGGCATTTAGGGAGTGATCCAGCATACAAAAAAATCTCTGTATCTCTATGTCTACCTCTCTCTGTGTTATTCAGTCTTTCAAATAAATAAATATTAAGAAAAATAAATTAATTACTCCATCTAGACTGTTTTATATAGTAAGTGGCAATTAATTGCTGCGCAACAAATGATAACATCATCATTATATTACTGTACTCCACAGTAACTTTTGTGATACTCACAAAGAACTCATTAAATGGTAAGTCTCTTCTCAGTTTATTTAAATCTATGTTAGAATACGGTAACTAGATCGAAACCTAAATTAAATATCTTAGAAGTAATTAAAAATATTTTGTAATGGAGCATGTGATCCTGGACACACATTACTTGGAAAAATTCTCTGGGACCTCGTTAAAATGGTTCATGAATGTTTACCAAATCTGTTTTGGTTTTAGAAGACTGCTTATGTTCATGTGAGGGGTACCGTGTGTATACCCTTTTTTGCTGTTAGTTGTCAGCTAAAAGTGGACATTGGCTCATGATATCTACAATATAAAATAGCTTTGATTTTATTTTTTTAATACTCTGATGTTTGGGAAAGGCTGTAAGAAATGACAAGAGAAAATCATCAACTCCTCATGTGATGATGTTTTATGTGGTTTTATTTTCCTGTACTGAAAGCAGATAACTAGTTCCTCTTCTTTTAAGTATCAGAAAGAGGATCCCCATAAGAAGCACAATGGTCCTTTCTATAGAGAAGCTCATTTTAAAAATATATTTTTGCGTGTATGCAATTTTATGCATATGAGTATCAGTACACCCACATAATTCTTCAACAATAATTAATAGTAAGGCACATAAATTTTTAGAAATCTAGCCAAATCCTTGCAAATGAAAGTGTGGTCCACAGAGACACTGCATTGGCATCACCTGGGAGATTTCCAGAAATGCACAATCTTGCACCTTACTCCAAATCAGTCAAAATCTGACTTTTAACAGGATCTTTGGGTGATTGCTATGCAATTTAAACTTTGAAAAGCAGTTGTTATAGCAGTTCTGATGGTATGATTAATTTGCTTCAGATGAGGTATATTTCTTTTTTCTATTAAAAGCGATATATGATTTGAGATGCTATAAGAGGAAGAAATAAAGAGCAAATTTTCTTATAAGGAATTAATGTTATCTATCTAAATTAAAAATATACCACATTAGTAAAAGCCATCCATTATCCTCAAGTTCACACAGAACTAGAAATGAAATGGTTAAAAAGCAAATAGTAACTCTAGAATTAACGTAGTTTAAGGAGGGAAGTTGGTTAATAACTCATGGTGCTCATTTCCTTATACAGTGGGAGCATTTTATTCTTCCAAACAAAAAAGATAGGAGTTTATACTCCCCATTGCCACAGCTGGGGAAGAAATCAGAGACAGTGGCCAAAGAACAGCACATGGCCCTTTCCTAGGATGTAACAGGGCTGGAGCTGGGGCTCAACATTCTGTGTAGCAGGGTGCGTGAGCCTCCAACACAGACAGCTTCTTAGCGCTAATAACAACAAAGATTTGAAAAGCAATAAGGAATTCTCCGTGATGCTGAATAAGGAGTTTGATACAAGCTTGAAATCATTCTTTGAAGAACTGCATCAGACAGTTATCACAAGATAACTAAGAAGAGAAAATTGGGCTTGACTAGACATAGCAATTCTCTGATTTTTTGGGGTAGTCACTAATACCTTGCCAGGAGGGATTGAAAATTGAGAGTAATGAAAATCAGCACTTTATGGCCTAAAGTTTGGCTGTAATTATGATTTTGAAAACTATCCATTATGAGGATTCAATGGTCTCTACAAAGTCAGTAGGTAAACTTTCTCTTGATATTGTTGTCAATAGCCGTCAGCCTCCTTGGGATCACACTGACAACTGTGGTTCCGAGAATGGTCAATATCAGGGAAGTAATACCCTGTTTGAAAAATTCATTTATGGATATAGGAGGCATTTATTGCGCTGAGTTTAGAAACTTGTCTGCTACAAAGTGGTTCCCCTTTAGTTCTTACCTGTTAGTTGATTTTTCAGCTTCAAAGGATTTCTTCACATTCTCAGCCAATATTTGGAAGACAGTCAGTGAGCAATTGCCAAGTCTCTTCATTCTCTCCTTCCAATTTCTTGTTAGTAATGTCACTCTTACATTTTCAAAGCTCATACAATATATGCATGATTCTATCATTCTTATCCATCCTTTAGTCTCATTTACACAACTGCTCATAAATCCATCCTCACACCCAGAACCTGTGCTGAAGCTTGACCTTTTATTCCCAACCGACACCTGCATATTTTTGAAGGATGCCCTTGCTAATCTTTGAATGTTTTCAAAAAGGTTAATACATCTGTAAATATATTTATTCTTTTAAAATATTTTATTTACTTGTGGCAAACAGAGAAATGGAGAGAAACAAAGGGACACACAGAGAGATCCCATCTACTGGTTCACTCCCCTATCACTCACAAGGAATAGGCCTGGGCTGCACTGCAGCGGGGAGCCAAGAACTCCATCTAGGTCTACCACATATGTACTAGAATTCAATTATTTGGGTCATCACTGCTGCCTCCCAGGATGTAGTCTGACAGAAAGTAGGAATCAGGAGCCAAAAGTGTCGCTCCCCCTCTTCGCGGAGGAACGACATAAAACCCTGCCTAGGCTTCATATCCGAGTCACGGCACCATTATGTCGCTCCCCGTCTTCGTGGAGGAACGACACAGGACCCTGCGCTGTTCTTTCATCTGCTCGGCCCTCCCTGGGTTTGCTGCTGGTTCTTCCCGGGTTGGCTACCCACCCTTCCACCTCCGTGGAAGGGCGGTTCCCCCTAGCCACTTTCCCCACTTCCGCGGGGGAGCGGCACACCGCCGGCCGGCTCTCTCAGGGGCTGCACAGGTGTTCCTTCAGATAGATGTTCCTGGTGCATGTTGTCTCTCTCCTCCTTTATAGTCCTCTTCCACCAATCCCAACTCTGCTACCCACACGCCGAGCACGCTGCTCTCCTCCAATCAGGAGCAGGTCCTACAGTTTATTGGTTGAACTGGAGGCAGCTGTGTAGAAGCTGTTTCTCCCTTCTCAGCGCCATATTGTGGGAGAGCAGATGCGTAGAGTAAGTCCTAATTCCAGTAACTTAGTCTAGTCCGAGTTGCTCCCCACACAAAAGCAGGAATCCAACCCAGGCACTTTGACGTGTGATCCTTAGCTGCTAGTCTAAATGCCCATTCCCTATTATGTTTATTCTTAGAATATTATTCTTTATTGTTTTGAATGCAATATGTTCATCTATTAGATTTTAAGCTGGAAATCATTAAATAGCTGAGACATTTATCTTTGTTAATTTTTTTCTTGTTTCCACACCAATCTTGCTAATACTATAATTTTTTGGTTATTTTTCTTCTGTTTTGTGTATATTTTCTCATCATTTATAACCTACATGGTATTCATTCTTTCTAATTTAATTTCTTAATTTTAATTATTTAGGCTAGCATTTACAGAAGTATAATAAATAAGGGTGGACATATTGAGGACTTGTCTCAATTTGTCTACCCTAGAAATTTTGAAGAAATATTTTACATTAGATGGCTTTATCATAATATTTTTGCTTATTACATTGGATGATAATGCTGATGAATTTATTAGATAAATTTAGGGCACTACTAGTAGAAGTTTTTGTCTTTTGACCTAGGTATGTGACTAATTATACTAATAGATTCAAAAAGAAGAAAACACTCTTGAATTCCTATAAAAAATCCCTTTGACCATGATATTACAGGATATTGTATATTTCAGTTACTTTAGTTCATTCACGCTGATAGATGGAAAGTATTTAATGTCAAACTCTCATTAAGTCTATCTGATTCCTAAACATTAATATTTGGTACTGAATTAGCACCTTGAGGTTAGTTGCAGAAGGCTGAACTGTTTGGTACTCTGGAGATCTGACAGCTGGGTCACCCTTAGTAAGGGCAATTCTCTGTTAAGTTTATACACAAATTTCTTTTCTAGCAACAAGGCTACTGTCATAATTTGTCCGCTGACAAGCAGTACTGTGCCTAGGTGACAAAATGAGATTATTCACTTGCTACTTTGGTTATTAAGAGGTTCCCCTGTTATGGCACCCTCTTAATGATATTTGATCTGGGACACAGAAGTCACTCTATTCAGGATTTTGGGTTAAACATATTACAGAAGACTTGGGGCATGGAAGGGGCATGATTGAAAATAGGTGAGAATGATGTTTAGGGAAGTGAGGTTTAGCTAAACTTTTCAGAATGAGCAAGAATGTAACTATTTGGAATTTTTTTCTTCCTAGATCAGTGTTTTGAAAGTATAGTTAAGAGAAATTAAGACTTTTATTTTGTCCTTACTATACGAATGAGTGTTGTATTTATATATATAATATGCATAGTTTGTTCTACATAGGTCTTTGAACATATCCTATAATATTTTATATATAAATTTCTAATTAATCTTCATTTGTATGTAATTTGAGATTTTTTGTTGTAATTACTTCTTTTTCCCAGAGTCATGTACAAGTGTTAATACATTTTTGAGTGAAAAGTTGATTTTTTGTCTGTTCCTTATTAATTTCTAATGTTATTGCATTTTGCTCAAAGAATGTAGCATAATTTCTTTCTTCTTTGTGGAACTTGTTGAGATGCTTGGTCCTTCCATTACACATTGAAAAATATATCTGTGTGTTTAAAAAAATTGTTAATTGAATTCACAAACTGCCTATATTGCCAGTTATTTTTATTTTCTTTGTTTCAATGAATTATGCATTTTTTCAGAGATAAATATTAAAATCTCACATTGTGTAATGATATTCAATTGTTCTATAAATATTGCTTCTAGTATTGTACTTACATTGTTTGATGGATATTGGGTCACGACTATTTGTTTTTGCAGTGAACTTCACCTTCAACTCTATTTAAGATTTTTGAATTTCATTTCATCTTATATTAGCATTTTTGTACTTAAATTCTGTTTGTTGAAGGAGGTACCTTTCTCTGAAGGGAGGAGAGAACTTCCACTTTGACTACGACCTTGTCTGACTATGATCAGAGTCGGTGAACTCAAAAGGCTTCAATAGCCTTGGCAACTCATGACAAGAGCCTAGGGTGATTACTGATGCCATAAACAAGAGTGTCAAATTGTTAAGTCAACAACAGGAGTCACTGTGCACTTACTCCTCATGTAGGATCTCTGTCCTTAATGTGCTGTACATTGTGATTTAATGCTATAACTAGTACTCAAACAGTATTTTTCACTTTGTGTTTCTATGTGGGTGCAAACTGTTGAAATCTTTACTTAATGTATGCTAAACTGATCTTCTGTATATAAAGAGAATCGAAAATGAATCTTGATATGAATGGAAGGGGAGAGGGAGCGGGAAAGGGGAGGGTTGAGGGTGGGAGGGAAGTTATGGGGGGGGAAGCCATTGTAATCCATAAGCTGTACTTTGGAAATTTATATTCATTAAATAAAAGTTAAAAAATGACATTAAAAACACAATATTCAATTACTAGTATTAATAAACTATATTTGAGAAACATTAAAAAAATTCTGTTTGTTGACATTGACCTGCTAAACCTTCTCTTTATTTTAAACATTTCTGTCATTTTCTTTCACTATAAATGGTCTACTGCCAATTTTTTTTAAGAAATGAGCAAAGCAAAACACTTCAAACCGAAAATATCTCCAGTGAAAAACATGGTACGTATATGTTATGAATATATTAGTGTTTGTGTTTGTTGTATTTTAACAGTTTTCTATTTTTATTTAATTTCATTTTATTTGAAAGGCAGAGAGAGAGAGAGAGACAGGGAGAGGTTTCTCATCTCCTGTTTCACTCCCCAAATGCCCACACCAGTCAGGGCTGGGCCAGGAGGAATCCAGGAACCAGGAACTCCATCCAGGTCTCGCACTTGGGTTTCAGGGGCCCAAGTACTTGAGCCATCGTTTGAGTGGAGACCTGAACCCAGGCACTCTGATATGGAATGTGGCCTTCTTAAGTAGTATGTTAACCACTGTGTTTAATCATCTTCCTTGCTTTTCTGTTTTACATGAATAATCATTTATACTTTTTCCTTCTGTCTTTAAATTGAATAATTTTTCTTCATTACAATTTTCATCCAAAGTTTTACAAATTTTTGATTTTTCTTGTGATTACCCAAATCATGTATTTATTTGCAATGAAGAACAATTTTTCTGAAAAAAGACATTTTAATTCACTTTAAACAGTTTTGAGGTTCAACCATGTACCAATCAATATGTGTAGGCTATAATATGTGTAAGTACAAGACTTTGTGCTTCTAAAGTGTGCTACGACTGGCTCATTAGGTAATTTTAAGGACTATTTTAATAACTTAAATTTTAATATTTACTGGAAACATAATTATAACATAAATACAAAAACTTCACAGACATTTTTGCTTAAGGTAAGTTTATTCCATGAAAAATGTATCCATGAAAATGTATTAAGATATTGAGTAACTAATATTAAGGAGATATTATAGCACAGCAAGAATCTTGTAAGTAAATATAGATTATTGCATTATGTCACCACAATAAATTTTTCTGTATTTTGATAAAGAAAGTTGATCAATAGACATTTTGTGCCACATTATAATTAAGACTTTGGAATGTATCAGTAAACAAGACAAGAAAATCTTTAGCCTCCTGGAGCCTACCTCCTAGTTGGAGATAACAGGCGGTACATACAGTTTACCAGCGAGTTAAAATAACAGTGGGAGAGAGAAATGGAGCAAAGCAAGGGGGCTTCAGTGTGAAAAGGCTGGTTGTGGTTTGCAGTGGTGGAGGGAGCAGTTGAGAAATGTCTCATCTTCTTATTTTTAAAGATTTTAAACCTACGAAAATAATTGCATGAAAAGTAGCCTTTACTTGGAATCACCAATTATTAAATCTTTCTCTTTGCCCCTGCCCCAACACTTTTAAAACATTTGAGAGTGTCAAACATTGTGAAGCTATGTTCCTGAGAGTCCAGAAAGTTTAATTAATGATAACCAAATGCTGGCCCTAGAAGTACTCTCAGGCTGGTTACTTTAACGTTACTCAGCATGGTTTTGCATACTAAAGCTATAAATAATTAGTGCTTGCCTTTGGTAACTAAATTAAACTGAGACTCAGCAACTTGTGTTTTATCAATTTTTTTCTAGGTGAATCTGATGCAAGGGTATGTTAGGTCAAAGAGCTTGTATGCAAATGCAGGAAAAAAAAAAAACTGCAACAAACGCAAATTACCTGGGAAAAACTTGCTTAAAATTGAGGCAAAGTTTGCCCAAGGCAGGAAATCCTTTTCTTACTTCTTGCTCTAGTGAAAATGAAAACTGAACAATATGGCCTCACAGTTTCCAAGCTTTTAAAAAATTGTTTAAGATTTTTCTTAAGACTTCTTTAATTTTCTTTTGTGTAACGCTAACATAACTCACGGGGAAAATAAGAAGTATGCAATTACTATTTGTAAAGTGAATGCTTTAATTATAGAAAGAGTTAATCTTATACTCTTTTTCTTTACCTAAAAATTTGCTAATTATCAGAAAATACCTCCCACACTGTATTCTCCAAAGAAAATAAACTGCAATTATATTTAACATTATTAAATTTTGAGGATACATATGAGGGATATAACATCAAAATCTAACATGTTATTGTTTCTCCAAATAAAAACTAAAATGTGGCCAAGAAAACTTGGAAACCATGGAGTATTCTATTCTCTCCTGGGAGACTAATAATCTAATTTAGTATTTTTAAGACTCAGAAGAGACTAGCAATAACACTGAATCTAAAATTTCTAAAATTTATTTAATGATTAGTTTCTTTTGAAAGGGAGCCTATACGTTTGACTCTCGTTTAGTTTCAGTGATGGAGAAGAAAATGCTGTTGAACTGTGCATCACAGTTAAAACATAGTGGTTAGATGATCAATGTCATTATCACCTGAGAATTTGCCTGCAGTGCAGAGTCCAGAGCTGCATCTCAGACCTATTGAATCATATGTCCTTTCATAGATTCCACAGTGATTTATACAAATATAAAATTTCAAATTATATGTAGATAATGTAACAAAAGAAGATATGGTAATACTCATTTCTGTAATTCTTAAAAATGTTCTTTCATTTGAGTTAAATTAATCTATATTCCCTGATCAAATACTGATGGATGAAAGGGAAACTGTCCCATCAATGCTATGAGTGCCATAAAAAATATCCTCTGGGTTTAAACAGTTTAAAGACTAAAGTTTCAAATAGAGTTTTTAAAGGGAAACCCAGTCTCAATGGACAGTATAATGCAGCATGCTTTGTATCACAGTAGCATTTTGTTTTCAAAATTAATTTAGATACATATATATTATATATAAGTCAAATACTTATAAATTACATATATATTTATATTATAAATATAAAATTAAATACTGAATATGTAATTTATAGATATAGTTTTCAGAGTTGTCTCCTTAAATTAGTTTGTATATTGTATAAATAACATGTTTCTGTGTATGTGTTCAGCTGTATCTTGCTTTTCAAGATTTGCTATTATCTTGACTTCTTAAAATTGACCTTGACTGTTAAGATTTCCAGTGTCACTCTCCAGAGCTCTCACTGCAAATCCAATACTCTTAAAATTAATTCAGCATGATTTTGGTTAAATAAACACTCCATTTCTGCTGGTGTGACTACAGCAACATTGTTTGTTATTCATGAAATATTATACAATTATATTGCACTATTATATATCTTCCCTTTCATGGAACAATAATTCAGTCCATTTTCACCATTTTTGTTGTTTGTTTTATCTATTACTAATTTACTGCAAATTACTAAAACACAACGATATTGCCCTTAGTAGTTTAATATATCAAATATTCAATCAATTTGATTTTCTGTTAATCACATTCCTTCTAGAGACTTCTAGAACAAACAATAATCTAGAGTAGCCTAGAAGACTACTTCCGATTTTGATCTGGACTCCCTGTTTTCTTGGCTTGATTGCCCATGGATTGCCATTTACCCCTGACCAGTGTCTTAAGTTCACTTCTTTCTTGTTTTGGATCTTCTGCTTTTGAGAAAACTTTAGTTCTTTTTCATTTCTTTGTTTCTTGAAGTGTCCTGTAGCTTTCAGATGGATACAGCTAGTAACTTTAGGCAGTGGAGATACTATTTAAAAAATTGCATTTTGAAACTTTCTTTTTTTCCCTCTCACACTGTATTACTACGATTGATATCATAACCTGTATAAGTGCCCTGATTTGGTTTTTTGAAGTTCTACGTTCCTTTCTTAACCCATGATGTTTTGAAATATTATTATATTCATTGTTGTAGTTCTCTTCTCACTGTTCTTTTTAGGTTAATTTTTATTTGAAAGGCAGAGTAACAGGGAAAGAGGGAGAGACAGAGAGAGGGGGAGAGAGAAAGAGCTCGGTCTTCTATCTGCTGGTTAATTCCCCAGATGGCTGCAACAGAAGGGCCTTGGAACTCCGTCCAGGTCTTCTGTGTGAGTGGCAGAGGCCTAAGCAATTGGCAAATTTCTGCTGCATTCCAGGCACATTGGCAGGGAGCCGCATCAGAAGCAGAACACACAGGACTCCAACTGGCACTCACGGGATTAACACGCTATGCCACGAGGCTATCCCTTCATTTACTGTTCTGATGGGCAATGGAAGATTACTTTTTTTGATGGACACTCTGGGTGTTTTCCTTACATGGTATCTTTCATTACTTTTATTGGATTTTGTTTAGTTACTTTTTCTAAAATATTATTATCTGGGTCCTAAACCTTCTAGACTGGTCCTTAGATTTAATTATCCTTTCTGTATGTTTTCCTTTATTTCTTTGCTGTTTCAATAATATTAATGTTAGTATACATTTCATCTATTGTCTTTCTTCTAAATTACTGTTTCAATTTTAAAATATTCTATAGAAGATTACTTATTTTATTATACATTTTTAAAATGTAGCATCTTATACATGTTCCCAGAATATTGTATTTTCTCTTGCATTTTTGAAGATGTTGATCATATGAAGATTTCCTTTGTTCCTAGTTTTGTGTCAATTTTCTCCTACTTTTCTCCTTGGTTTGATCTCTTTATACTTTACTGTTTTGATTTAACTTAATGTTCAAATCAATTCTGAAAAAGGAACTATATTTATGTTTCACTAAATATATAAATAAAAATATTTAATGTTATTTGTAGGAATGTGGTGTTTACAAGCCACAAACACAATTCCATGGTTGTTTTCTTTAACTTCTCAGATATTTTGTTCTGATCATTTCAACATTGATAAAGGAGGGATTGATTCTTTAGAACAAACTATTGTTAAAATGGAAACTCTTGGATAGGATCAGAGAGAAAAAATGGTTCTGGGTTTATCTTTTTAAACTTTTATGCTATGATCTTTCAAAGCCTGTCTTTGAAAAATGATCATTTCTATAATACACACTTATATAATCATATTAGTTAGCTATGAAACAAATTATTTCTGGTAGGCAGGCAATTAACAAATTTGGATGTGGCTACAAGTTTTTTTCTATGTATGTTCTTTTAAAAAATAACTGAGTGACTGGTAGGGTCTCAATCCCGTGTGCATTCCCTAAGAATTGATGAACTCATGAGAGGAAAAGATTTCACACTGGTATAGGTTAGTGCTTGGATGTTCGCATATACTTAAGAGTTTTTCAAGTTTGATTTATTACAAACTTCTGAACACCAACCTCTTATCTGAGTCAGAGAGTCAGCTAGGGAACTTCCATCAACGAGTTTACTCCTCAAATGCCTGCAAAGGCTGGCATTAGGCTGAGGTAGGAGACAGGAGCTAGGAATTAAACTCAGTCCCGCAAGTGGATGGAAAGGACTCAAATCACCTAGGCTATAACCTGCTGCTTTAGAGTTTTCTGGGAAGCTGGAAATAGGAGCCATAGCTGGCAATAGAACCCGGAGACTTCTATGCGGGATGTGGGCCTCTTAATTGCTAGGGTAAGTTCTCTCCCCTAATTCCAAGTGTTTACATTATCATTTTAGTGTTTCTTTTGGGATTATCTGTAACCTGTAGAAATTATACAACAAGATATATAAGTGGCTTCAGGATGTATTTTATACTTTTAAATTTTACTTATATAAGGAGAACAGATTGTATGTATTTCATAGATACAATTCTAAGAAGATAACCATACTTCTCTCCCTCCTCCCCTCAATTCACCCTGCTTCTATTCTATTTCTTTAATTTTTACAATAGTACACTTTGAATTTATAATCATTGGCTTGATGAACCACTAACCAAAATGTTCAACAAGTAAAAAGTAGAGGGGTCTGTCTATATTCCTATGTAGACTATAAGGCTATAAGCAATAATCAAATCATAGGATGTTAGTCTCATTCTTAGATTTTTCGTATTCTATTTAACTACCACATATATTAGGAACTGGTTTATTTCACTAAGCATAATGGTCTCCAATTGCATCCATTTTGTTGCAAAAGACAAGATTGCATTCTTTTTTACTTCCAAGTAGTTTGGCTTCATGTAGGTATACCATATTTTCGTTATCTAGTTGATGGACATCTGGATTGATCTTATATCTTTGCTATTATGAATTTAACTGCTATAAACATGGGGATACAAATAACTCTTTCATGCTCTGATTTAATTTCCTTTGGGTAAATTCCCTGGTATGGAATGGCTGGGTCTTATGATAGATCTATTTGTACATATTTATTTATTTATTTATTTGAAAGTCAGAGGTACAGGGAGAGAGGGACAGACAGAGAGGTCTTTCATTTATTAGTTCACCCCCCAGATGGCTATAACAGCCAGCACTGGATCAGGCCAAAGATGGGAGCTTCAGCAAGTCTTCCACGTGTGTGCAGGGGCCCAAGCATTAGGGCCATCTTCTGCTGCTTTTCCCAGGACATTAGCAGTGAGCTGAATCTGAAGTAGAGCAGCTGGGACAAGAACCAGCACCCGTTTGTGACCCTGGTATTGCAGGCAGTGGCGTTACTAGCTAAACCACAATGCTGGACCCTATTTGCAGATTTGTGATGTCTGCTTCTTCTTCTATTGTATTTTAAATTACAAGAAAAAATAATCAAAATTCTCTGTCTTATTAATCATTTTATTTGAAATTTCATATGCAATTAGTTCCTTTCC
The DNA here is from genome assembly GCF_964237555.1 of Oryctolagus cuniculus. Classification (NCBI taxonomy): domain Eukaryota; kingdom Metazoa; phylum Chordata; class Mammalia; order Lagomorpha; family Leporidae; genus Oryctolagus; species Oryctolagus cuniculus. Next base: position 60,110,583 of record NC_091435.1, on the reverse strand, counting down.
TTCAAATATATTTAAATTCAAGTTCTGTGTCTTTTTTTCCTACTATTTTTTATTGATTGTAATAGTAATACAGGTGCACAGTTGTCTTCTTTTTGTTCCCTTAAATGCCCTGGGCATTTTGGTTCCTAGCTGGAGACTCAGTTCCTATACACCCTGACAACAGGCGGTATCCCTTCAGGCTTTACTGCATCTGGCTTTTACAGACAATTTCTAAAAAATTTTTAATATATTTCTCAAACGTTTCATTGGGGCTGGTGTTGTGGCAGAGTAGGTAAAGTCACCACCTGCAAGGTCTGCATCCCTTAGTGGTGCCATTTCATGTCCTAGTTGATCCACTTCTGATCTAGCTCCCTGCCAATGTGCCTTTTTTTTTTAAACTTTTATTTAATGAATATAAATTTCCAAAGTACAGCTTATGGATTACAATGGCATCCCCCCCATATCGTCTCTCCCACCCGCATTCCTCCCCTTTCCCACTCCCTCTCCCCTTCCATTCACATGAGGATTCATTTTCGATTCTCTTTATATACAGAAGATCAATTTAGCATACATTAAGTAAAAATTTCAACAGTTTGCTCCCACACAAACATAAAGCGAAAAATAATAGATGATTTTTTAAATGATGATGAAATCAGATCAGACCTATTGTCATGTTTAATCCCAGTGAGAGTCAAGTTGGGAATTGATAATTTCTTCTTCTTCTTTTTTTTTTTTACAGAAGATCAGTTTAGTATACATTAAGTAAAGATTTCAACAGTTTGCACCCCCATAGAAACACAAAGCGAAATATACTGTTTGAGTACTCATTATAACATTAAGTCTCAATGTACAGCACATTAAGGACAGAGATCCTACATGAGGAGTAAGCGCACAGTGACTCCTGTTGTTGACTTTACAAATTGACACTCCTGTTTATGGCATCAGTAATCTCCCTATGCTCCAGTCATGAGTTTCCAAGGCTATGGAAGCCTTTTGAGTTCACCGACTCTTATCTTGTTTAGACAAGGTCATATTCAAAGTGGAAGTTCTCTCCTCCCTTCAGAGAAAGGTACCTCCTTCTTTGAAGACCTGTTCTTTCCACTGGGATCTCACAGAGATCTTTCATTTAGGGTTTGTGTGTGTGTGTGTTGTGTGGTTTTTTTTTTTTTTTTTTTTTTTTTTTGCCAGAGTGTCTTGGCTTTCCATGCCTGAAATACTCTCGTGGGCTTTTCAGCCAGATCCGAATGCCTTTAGGGCTGATTCTGAGGCCAGAGTGCTGTTTAGGACATCCACCATTCTATGAGTCTGCTGAGTATCTCGCTTCCCATGTTGGATCACTCTCCCCTTTATTTATTCTATCAGTTAGTATTAGCAGGTACTAGACTTGTTTATGTGCTTCCTTTGACTCTTAGTCCTTTCATTATGATCAATTGTGAACTGAAATTGATCACTTGGACTGGTGAGATGGCATTGGTACATGCCACCTTGCTGGGATTAAATTGGAGTCCCCTGGTATGTTTCTAACTCTACCATTTGGGGGCAAGTCAGCTTGAGCATGTCCCAAATTATACATCTCTTCCCTCTCTTATTCCTACTCTTATGTTTAACAGGGATCACATTTCAGTTAAATTTCAACACTTAAGAATAACTGGTTATTAATTACAGAATTAAACCAGTCATATTAAGTAGAACAGACAAAAAAACTACTAAGAGGGATAATGTATTAAGTTGTTCATTAACAGTCAGGGCTATGCTGATCAAGTCACCGTTTCCCATAGTGTCCATTTCTCTTCAACAGGTTTCCTTTTTGGTGTTCAGTCAGTTGTCACCAATCAGGGAGAACATATGGTATTTGTCCCTTTGGGACTGGGTTATTTAACTCAGCATGATGTGTTCCAGATTCCTCCATTTTGTTGCAAATGACTGGATTTCGTTGTTTCTTACTGCAGTATAGTATTCTAAAGAGTACATGTCCCATAATTTCTTTATCCAGTCTACCGTTGATGGGCATTTAGGTTGGTTCCAGGTCTTAGCTATTGTGAATTGAGCTGCAATAAACATTAGGGTGCAGACCGCTTTTTTGTTTGCTGAGACAGAAATTGAAACAGTAATAAAGGCCCTCCCAACAAAGAAAAGCCCATGACCATTGGATTCACTGCTGAATTCTACCAGACATTTAAAGAAGAACTGACTCCAATTCTTCTCAAACTATTCAGAACAATCGAAGAAGAGGGAATCCTCCCAAATTCTTTCTATGAAGCCAGCATCACCTTAATTCCTAAGCCAGAAAAAGATGCAGCATTGAAAGAGAATTACAGACCAATATCCCTGATGAACATAGATGCAAAAACCCCTCATAAAATTCTCGCCAATAGAATGCAACAACACATCAGAAAGATCATCCACCCAGACCAAGTGGGATTTATCCCTGGTATGCAGGGATGGTTTAATGTGCACAAAACAATCAATGTGATACACCACATTAACAGACTGCAGAAGAAAAACCATATGATTATCTCAATAGATGCCGAGAAAGCATTTGATAAAATATAACACCCGTTCATGATGAAAACTCTAAGCAAACTGGGTATGGAAGGAACATTCCTCAATACAATCAAAGCAATCTATGAAAAACCCACAGCCAACATCCTATTGAATGGGGAAAAGTTGGAAGCATTTCCACTGAGATCTGGTACCAGACAGGGATGCTCACTCTCACCACTGCTATTCAATATAGTTCTGGAAGTTCTAGCCAGAGCTATTAGGCAAGAAAAAGAAATTAAAGGGATACAAATTGGGAAGGAAGAACTCAAAATATCCCTCTTTGCAGATGACATGATTCTTTATTTAAGGGACCCAAAGAACTCTACTAAGAGATTATTTGAACTCATAGAAGATTTTGGCAAAGTAGCAGGGTATAAAATCAATGCACAAAAATCAACAGCCTTTATATACACAGACAATGCCATGGCTGAGGAAGAACTTCTAAGATCAATCCCATTCACAATAGCTACAAAAACAATCAAATACCTTGGAATAAACTTAACCAAGGATGCTAAAGATCTCTACGATGAAAATTACAAAACCTTAAAGAAAGAAATAGAAGAGGATACCAAGAAATGGAAAAATCTTCCATGCTCATGGATTGGAAGAATCAATATCATCAAAATGTCCATTCTCCCAAAAGCAATTTATAGATTCAATGCAATACCAATCAAGATACCGAAGACCTTCTTCTCAGATCTGGAAAAAATGGTGCTGAAATTTATATGGAGACACAAGAGACCTCGAATAGCTAAAGCAATCTTGTACAACAAAAACAAAGCCGGAGGCATCACAATACCAGATTCAGGACATACTACAGGGCAGTTGTAATCAAAACAGCATGGTACTGGTACAGAAACAGATGGATAGACCAATGGAACAGAATTGAAACACCAGAAATCAACCCAAACATCTATAGCCAACTTATATTTGACCAAGGATCTAAAACTAATTCCTGGAGTAAGGACAGTCTATTCAATAAATGGTGCTGGGAAAATTGGATTTCCACGTGCAGAGTCATGAAGCAAGACCCCTACCTTACACCTTACACAAAAATCCACTCAACATGGATTAAACACCTAAATCTATGACCTGACACCATCAAATTACTAGAGAACATTGGAGAAACCCTTCAAGATATTGGCACAGGCAAAGAATTTCTGGAAAAGACCTGGGAGGCACAGGTAGTCAAAGCCAAAATCAACTATTGGGGTTGCATCAAATTGAGAAGTTTCTGTACTGCAAAAGAAACAATCAGGAGAGTGAAGAGACAACCGACAGAATGGGAAAAAATATTTGCAAACTATGCAACAGATAAAGGGTTAATAACCAGAATCTACAAAGAGATCAAGAAACTCCACAAAAACAAAACCAACAACCCACTTAAGAGATGGGCCAAGGACTTCAATAGACATTTTTCAAAAGAGGAAATCCAAATGGCCAACAGGCACATGAAAAAATGTTCAAGGTCATTAGCAATCAGGGAAATGCAAATCAAAACCACAATGAGGTTTCACCTCACCCTGGTTAGAATGGCTCACATGCAGAAATCTACCAACAATAGATGCTGGAGAAGATGTGGGGAAAAAGGGACACTAACCCACTGTTGGTGGGAATGCAAACTGGTCAAGCACTTTCCTTTTTATGAGAAAGAGTCCCGCAAGTTGAGTGTCAGTGAAGTCGGTTTTCCTTGGGATTTGTGTGGTTCATCCTCTCAGCTGAGATTCCAACAAAGTGAAGAACTGAATGGTAAATGGAGGCAAGATTCCAAGAAGCCCTAGGATTTAGTAAGCAATAAATTTTAAAAACAGCGCTATTTCTGAGGCCAGCATTGTAGCATAGTGTGTAAAGTCGCAGCTTGCTTCGCCAGCATCCCATATGGGTGCCAGTTCATGTGTGACTGCTCCACCTCTGATCCAGCACCCTGCTAATGGCCTTGGAAAAGTACTGGAAGATACTCCAACTGTTTGGGCCTCTGCCATCCATATGGGAGACCCAGAAGAAGCTCTTGCCTCCTGGCTTTGGCCTGGCCCAGCCCTGGCTATTATGGGCATCTGGGGAGTAACTAGCAAATGGAAAACTCCCTCTCCCTCCCCATCCCTCTCCCTCTCCCCACCTTCCCCATCCCCCTCCCCCTCCCTCTCCCTCTCCCCCTCCCCCTCCCTCTCCCTCTCCCCTCCCCCTTTCCCCTCTCTCCCTCCCCCCCCCTCTCTGTGTCTGTGTGTATGTGTGTCTTCCTCTCTCTCTCTCTCTGATTTTCAAATATATATATATACTGCAAATATATATGTATATGCGTTATATATATATATATATATATATATTTAAAGCACTTCTTTTTGAGCAAGGAGCTCATGTGTTCCTGTTGCTGTGGAGTGTCATGCTGGGTGCCAGAAGTGGGATGATACGGGCACCAGGGCTTGGCAATTTTCTATTGCGTTGAGCCCTGCAGCAATCTTTTGAATGGGGCAGGTATTTTCAAATAACACTTGCCTGAAAGAACTCATAGTCTTTCTAAGAGTATACCAGCTTGAAAACTTCTGACTTGGGCTTCATTACTGGAAAAAAAAATCCAAATGAAACTTCTGTTGAGAGAATACAGCCACAATAGGAGTCCTGATGTGGGTCTCTTTATAATAGAAATGAAGGTAGGCAGCATTTTAGATAGAACTAATTTCCCAACATCTGTTTCTTATTCAGTTTCCTGAATCCAGGGCTCTGTACCTTAATGCTAAATGTACAAGCACATTCACTTTGTAAAATAAGCATGAAAAGGAAAAATTTCCATGTGTATTTTATCTGGGGCTAAAACAATATTGCAATGGAATAGAACATTTCAAATAATTTATTTTTTTAAGTATAAGATAATTTCAATTATTATATTTGAAAAATAGATGCCTAAACATTTTCTAAAAGTTGTAAGCCATACATATATATATACTATATATTCTTTACTCATGAATTAATAAGTACACATTTGACTTACTTTAAATCATTCCCTTTTGATAAGGGAATAAGGGAACAGTAATCCTCCCTTATGCATGGTTTTACTTTGTATGGTTTCAATTACCCATGCTCTGAAAATACTAAACAGGAAATTCTAGAAATACACAACTCATAACTTTTAAATTGGATACCTTTCTGAAAAGCAAGATGAAGCCTCCTGCCATCGCACCCAGGAAGCTGATTATCCTTTTGTCTGGAATATCCGTACTGTCTGAGCTAGTCACCCGTTAGTCATTTAGTAAATATCTTGGTTATCAGATCCACTGTTATGGTCATAGTGATTTGTATGTGGAGGTGTATACTCTGAGATTTCAGGTACTCACTGGGGTTCTTGGAACATATGCCTGAAGATAAGAGAGGACTACAGTACTGTGTATGTTAGAAGCAAGTCAGAGATTTCTGATGCCATCAGATGGAGCAGATTATACAAGAGCCTTACTCCCAAGGGTCACCTTGGGGTATACTGCACATGGGAATACCTACCTACACTGTGCATGGAGTTTCTGGTGCATATTTTACTCCTTATACAGCAGCCTTTGCTGTAATTTGCTTACATGTCCAGTGGAAAGAAGCTCTCGGAGGCAATAACTAATCTTTTGACCCTGCCTCATTTCATTTCGGAGTTTCAATCCAGAGTAACTAAGCAATATAGTAAGCTTGTTTTGACAGGTGTTCCCTGAATTCTTCTAAAGATGCCTAAGCTTTTCAGAAGGCAAGTATAAAGACACAAAGGAAAGTGTATTTTTAAAATGGAATGTATATTTTCCAGAGAAAGTACATTAAATCTATTTTAATCATAGTTTAAATTGAATTACAAATGGCTGTGAGAGTAAACCATCCCAGGCTCTTCAGGTGGTCTTGTTAAGAAGAGGTAAAATGTCTTTTTGCTCTGCCAAATGGTTCTTCTTTTGGAAAGTGGGAAAAAAAAACATAAATTACAAAAAAGCTTCCAGTGCCATGTAAATTAAAAATATCCAGGAAATAATGTTTAATTGGGCATATAGTGCTGTGTTTGAGCAAGTTAGGGGCTTTGAAACACAAATAGGTAGATTAAGCAGCTTTGGCATATTTAGACAGCAAGTACCAGCCCTGGTCCTCTCCAGAAGGTAACACATGAAGCATGAAGACTCTCCCATCAGATGCTGTTTCTGGATATGACAGACAGTTTTCAGGACTGGAGGGGAAATGGCTTAATTATATCCCTTTTCATTGCTTGAATCAGCCTCACTGAACTGAATCGATTAACTATAAAAATGAAAGTATCAGTCTGATGAAAATTAAGGCATTTTCCTACCTTTAGCATGCATTGGATTAAGGGGATGAAATAGTATGGATGGTTGGATAGTGGGGCATTATGTAGACTGCTGAGGGTCACCCTTTCTGCTCGCTAACCCTATTCCATCTTTAAGCCTCAAGTTTTCATGTGAATAAACCTTGACAATTCAATTAAAACGAAACGGAAAATTTGTAACACACAAACTTTGAACCAAGGCCCGGGGCCAGCTACATAATCTTCTGGGCACAGTGTAAAATTAAAGTGCAGAGCCCTTTTTATAAAAGTTACAAAACATTTCAAAATAGCAACAGCAGACTGTTAACTGCAAGGACATTTTGAGCACGGAGCCCTTTGTGACTGCACAGATTTTAACCATGAATCTGCCCCTGCAAACATCATCCCCTCCAATCTCAAATATCAGCAATAGAATTGTCCATGGGGTAGAATAAATACTAGTGACTCAGTGACCTGCAGCTTCATTTCACTTTAATACATTTTTAAAAAGTGGTTTTCATTGTATTTGAAAGGCAGAGAGACAGACATCCAGAAAGAGAGACTTCCATCAGCTGGTTTTCTTCCTGAATGCTGGCAACAGTCAACTCTGGTCCAGGTTGAAGCAAGCAGCCTGAACTCATTTTTGATTTCCCATATGGGTGTCATGGACTCAACTACTTGAACTACTTGTTGCTTCCCAGAGTGTGAACTAGCAGGAAGCTGGATCAGAAGCAGAGTTGGAACTTGAGCTAGGCACACCTATATGGAATCTAGGCATCCCACCTGGCATCTTAACTGCTGTGCCAAATGTGTAACCTTCATTGCACCTTAGAAAGTAAGTGGAATAGACTGTGAAATGGTGGTATGGTCCATGAACTTGAACACACAAAACACTGTGACTCTTACATTGACTCTTACTGTCTGGACCATGCCCTGGCTGCACGTACCTTGCTTTGTGCTTTTTCCTTCTTTCCTTTACCATTTCATTTGGTTTTAGTGTGAATATTACATGAATAAAATGCTGGGAGGCAACATTTTTCCCTTCTCCTATACTGTGTTCCACGTGTGGCCCTAGGCTTTCAAGGAAAATATTGTAAGTGTAGTCATCAAAGCATTAACTTTGGATTCACATTGTATAGCATTAACTATAGATTGTCAAGTTCTAGTTGTTTGATTTTTGTCAAATCATCTATTTTACATAAAACCCTGCTTCCTACAGTAAATGGCAATAAAATTACTTATGTCAAGGGGCTGTTTTTGCAATGAATGAGACAATTTTTAAATATGAGTGTCATGCTTATTATAAATACTCAAAAATATAACTTACTCATCTCACTGTTATTATAATTTCTAATTACACTTTGCAGATAATATTAATTAATTTTAACTTGAAATAGAGTATAAAGCTCAGAAACAGAGATGTAGGGAACTTCAGAGTTTTTTCCAGCATTGTCAGGATCATAGATAATTTTGAATTCTGATAAAACGCATGGATCACCTTTACTCCGCAAAGTCACACAACTATTTGGTATTCTGTTTCTGGGAATAGATCAGCACTTGCAGCTTATGATTAAGGCCCTTGAGCACAGGCAAGAAAGCATGCATTGAACCTCATGTTGTTTTCTATGCTTATGCAGGTGATGTTGACAGCGGTCTCCTTTCATAGGCTGGCATATGCTACAGATGTGTTGAATACAGCCTGGAAATTAAGGACAATATAAGATGGTGATGCAAAGGTTATTTCAAAAAAAAAATGGATACACTAACTTTCCATTTGAATGGTTCTGTTCTTCTCAAAGTTTCCTTTGCGCCATGAAGTTCTTTCAAGTGACTGCATTAGCCTAACCTCATCCAAGGAGATGGCTTTTAAGATCTGCATTGCAGGCCTGAAATCAGATACTACCAAACCCCACATATCCTATTTTTTCCTATACAAACATACCAATGGCAAGCTTTAATTTTTAAATGAGGCACAATGAGAAATTAACAATAGCTAATAATAAAATAGAAGAAAATTATAACAATACACTTTAATAAAAGTTTTGTGAAGGTTGTCTTTCATTAAAAAATATCTTATTGTACTTTTACCATTTCACTTAAAGGAAGTACTTTATAGCTTCTCTTTGCCATACCTGAATTGTCAATATCACTACTCTCAACAGTTTGGAACCTGTAAGATAACGGTTATCAGAACATAAGCACTGTGATTTAATGACAACTTATCTGGTAACTGAAGCGACCACTAAACAATGAACAGACAGGTACCACAGACAATGTGGAGATGTTGGACAAAGGGTGATTCACATTCCAGGTGAGACGGAGCAGCATGCTGTATCATTTCATTGTGCTGCTCAGAATGACAAATGATATAAAAAGTATGAGATTTTATTTGTGAAATTCTCAGTTTAATATTTTTGGATCACAAGTGACCATGAAGAACTGAAACCTTTGGAAGTGAAACTGCAAATATAAGGGGATGCTGTGCTACTGATACGCTGTACCTCTGCTGTTACCAGCATAATGATTGTAAGTGGACAAAGAGACAGAATGGTAGCCCAGATTTCAAAAAGCAACAGGACTATGTAGGATTCTTCACCTGATCTAGCTGTTGTCTCATTAATCCTCATTTTATTTTTCTGTGTTCAGGGTTTGTAGAGTTAATTGATTTTATTTGTTTATTGCTTCTTTCCCTTTCCCTCTACTCACATTTGTGTTTGTGTCAAGTTTGGAAATGATTTTATTTTATTTTTTTTTAACTTTTATTTAGTAAATATAAATTTCCAAAGTATAGTTTATGGATTACAATGGCTTTTTCCCCCCATAACTTCCCTCCCATCCGCAACCCTCCCATCTCCCACTCCCTCTCCCATTCTATTCACATCAAGATTCATTTTCAATTATCTTTATATACAGAAGATCAATTTAGTATATACTAAGTAAAGATTTCAACAGTTTGCACCCACACAGAACATAAAGTATAAAATACTGTTTGAGTACTAGTTACAGCATTAATTCGCATAGTATAACACATTAAGGACAGAGATCCTACATGAGGAGTAAGTATGAATTTAATAAGTAACCTGAGTAACTACTTTCTACCTAACTACCAGCATTTCTAGGTGAATGTCAAGCATTTACTTCAGTTTCTTCCCTGGTTCGTGGCCACGTCCACCTTATAGTATATACGAAATTTATTATACAACAAACTTATGGCAATAGCAGACACACTGATATATTCTACCAAAAAATGCATGGAAGAGAGGCCAAAAAAGAGTAAAAAGACAGAGAACCATCATATCAACTAACCACACAGCCTGGTTTTCATTTTGGTCTCTGTCTGTTTTCCATTTGGCTATGGCGGATCCCTCTCATTCCTATGCCTACATCCTAGGGTTTATTTTCATGGTTGAGGGATGAATCTAGAGAGTATGTAGAGAATAATTTCCAAAGAGTAACCCTAAGGAGGGCTGTCAAATTTCTCCTTTTGGATATTTTGGCTCCAAGTCATTATTAAATTTCTCCTACTTCTAGATGAAACTGATGTTGAAAGGTAGGATATCTTGATTGTTTCCACATTTCTTGCAACGATATTGCAAAGCAAAAATCTTAGGGGAATAGAAACATCATCTGTCATGTTTAGCTAGGATGAAGTTATATGACATCTAAAGTGTAGGAGCAGGGAACGTATCTGCCAACCTGGAAGTTTTTAATCCCATTCCCGAACACTTAAGAGATGCCATGCTGCTCCCACAGTGCCAATGCCCTGTCGGCTACTGACGGGCCATCTGCTCTTGTTCATATTGGTTGTGATCAGATGTGACCCTCAAAGACCTTTTTGAAGCTAAGCTTTCTTTAAGTCCTGAATCATTAACTTTCACAAAAGCTCATCACATTTTGCCTTCTGCCCACACTAGTTTGGTTTGATCGGGAAGTAATTGATAGGTGGCAGGTATGGAACACAAAATAAGGGAAAGTAACTTCAAGTCAAGTGTACATTTCTGCAGGATCATAAAACTTCAACAGAATTTCCCAGCTTTTCATTACTTGGCATGATTTAAAAATTATCTATATTTATTTTTTACAAGCAGTGCAGGAGGTTGCTTAAATTTTTGATTGTCTCTCCTCCTAGTAATAAAAAAGGAGAGATGCTTCTCCTGCTAGAAACCACAGCAGTGGTAAGAGATATTAATGGAAACCTTGTGTATTAGTCAGCTTTTCAGTGTTGCAGTGAACTACCTGAGGCTGTACAGAAAAGACATGTATTTGAACTCATGGTTCTGGAAGTTCAAAGTCCAAATAGGATAACACAGGCTTTATGGAAAGTCCTCTTCTGTCTCTTATGTTTCTTTCTTTCTCTCTCTCCCTCTCTCTCTCTTCAGATAAAGCTACTCATATTCAGTCAAGGGGGTTTCACTCTGATGATTTAATCAAATCTAGCCAAGACCTCACTTCTAAACACGATAACTAGACCAAGTTTCCGTCCTCAGTGTCATTAATGTAAGACTTAAGGGCTAAACCCCTGCGTGAGTTTAGGGGTCAGATTTCATACCATGATGGCATTCTAATCCTGGCCCCTTGGCCCCTTGAAATTTCTGTCATTCTCACAAAATCCTTTCATTCCCAATAGTTCCAAAGTCTTGATTAAGTTCAGCATTAACTAAAAATTTCAAAATCTCATCTCATCTGAGACTCTAGGAAAAGCTTTTTCATTTGAAAAAAAAAAAAAAAAAAAAGGATTGGCATGAGTAATTGACCTATGTAGCAAGACTGAAACCTAGCAGGGCAGCCTGATCCTAAAGCCTAAAGCCTCATTTCTGGCACAGAGGGCAGGCATTGAGCCCCCAGGTTGAGTCTTATCTCTGCAGGCTTCTCTTCTACTGCATGCTCATATCTCCATAGCCCTGAGGTCTTGGTGGCAGTCCTGTGCACCTTCATTATACATTGTCCTGATGGAGACTCTCTGTAGCAACTCCATGTTTCTTCGTGCATTGCCCTGTGGGGCTTTCTGTATTGGCTCTGAATCAGGAACAGGTCTCTGCCGGTGCTCTTAGTTTGTCCAGCACACTCTCTGAAGCCTAGACAGAGTTCTCCATGCTTTTATAGCAATGATCTCTTCCCACACGGCTGACCTGATGCTTCCGGCTGATGTTGATGGCTATCCTGAGAAGCTACTGCATGTGGCTGCTTTTCTGGAGTCTCCACCTTTGCTCCATTTCCCAAACTCCAGTACACAGTTGACTTCAGGGACTCTGACTCTGCAGTAAACTTCTGTGTCTCCATCAGTGAAACCAAGAGCGAAGTCAATCTGAGCTCACAATTCTTGCATTCTGCACATCTCCAAAACCAGCATCATAGGCACAATGCCAAGGTCTGCCGCCTATGTAAGCTACTGCTGAGCAGAATCATAAGTTTTTGGGCAATCCTGTGGAAAATGCTCCTGGGGTTTGGCCTCTGGGATTTAGAAGGGAAATGGCCTTGAAGATTTCTATGATGCTCTCAGAGCATTTTTCTTATTGTCTTACCAGAGAAGACTTGCTTTATTTTTTCTTAGCTATTTTAATTTGCAAATCTTGGTTTCTCTACTATATCCTCCTGTCCTGAAGCCACATTTTTTTTTTGCTCTTTCTCTTTTCAGGTTATACATTTGCAAAATATTTCATTCTCTTTTCCTTTTAATGATGCATTCTACCTTTAGGTGAGGCCACAGCCTCTGAATCCTACTGTATGCAATTAAAAGCAACCATGCAGAAATGTTAATGCTTTATTATTTAGATATTTCCTCTACCAGATATCCCAGTTCATCACTTTTAATTTCAGCCTCCCTTAAGTCTTAGGGTATGGATGCAACACAGTCCATTTATTTTACCATGTATAACATCAACATTAATGAAAACTTTAACACTATGACTATATTTGAGTATGTAATTTTTAAAAATCGTTTGCCTCCCTGAGACCTATTAATGATAAAGCCCAAAGGCTTCTATGCCTTAAGTTCCCAACTAGTGTTTAAAACTGAACTTCTAGACTCAACATCAGGCAGAAATGTGCTCCAGTGGATCCAATTCAACTACTGTGTGCCAGCGTTATATGGGCCTGGAGGCACCCCTGAGAATTTTTGAGGCCCAAGGACAGTGGAACCTAGTTATGATGGGTCTGTCACCCATTAGCATGGAAGGGTCTGCCTTTATCAATATTCTCTTACCTTGAACAGACAGCAAGAGACCAGGGCTCTATGTCTTAGAAATCAGTGCTGGGTTGGTAAAGCCCATCACTGGGCAGATACTAATGATTTCCATCACTTAACCAGTACTGTGGATGAAGTCTCTGGACTTACCACAATACCAGGCAGAGGTTTGTGCCCTGGCAAGACAGTCTTGTTTAGGCATACAGCACCACCAGTCTCTCTTGGGCCTACCTAGTATACACTCACAAGAATTTATAGGACCAGGTACAGTGAGGCTCAAAGGTGACATAGCTGTTTACCTGCATGAATGGTTTGGTAGCTGCCTCTTTTAACCTTCTACAATCTTGGGAAAACAGCAAGGAACCACAGGACAGTTTGGAACAAAGTGCTAAGCTGAAACAAAAACAAAAACAAACAAATAAAACCAAACAACATTGAGCAGATTCTAATGGTACCTGTCCTCAGGTCAATTGCTGCAGACAGAGCCTCTGGAGTCATGTCAGTGCCCAGTGGAGTGAGTAGTCTTATACATTCACCAACATCAAAAGGGGGCTGATAGCTACAAAATTAGGCAGTGGGTCCACCTCAGCAGCATATAGACGATAGCCCACCTCAGCACCAGAACAAAGTGCTTAGAATTTGTAGGACAACCATAAACAAAGGAAAGATTATTAAGACTAATTCTTCAGTGTGCAGATGATGTGGTTCTCCAACAAGCATCAGGAACTTTGAGAAATCATAACTTCATCTAAAGAGTAATATATAGTGCTGGAAACCAACCATTTCAGGATTGAAGTTTCCAAATGCTGAGATGAAAATTTACAAGTAGCTATTTGAAGGAAACTCACTGAAATTCAAGAGAAACACAAAGAAAAGATTCAATATTCTAGCTGAGAGATTTGATAAAGAGATGGAAGTAATTAAGGAATGTCAAGTAAAAATACTTCATATTAAAAAATATACTAAATGAAATTTAAAATGTGATAGAGGACACCAACAGCAGAATAGATCAAACAGAAGTATGAACTAATAAGCCTGAAGGCAATCTATTTAAAAAATACAGAGTTGGAGGAGAGAAAAACAGAGAAGGAAAGAAAAATCCCATGGGAACTGTAAGATGGCATGTAAAGAGCAAATATTTGAGTTACTGGAATTTAAGAGGAACTTGCAAATGACAAAGCTGTAATAAGTATATTTGAAGAGTCACTAACATAACATAAAATTTCCCAAAGCTAGAGAAAGATAGAACTGTCCAGGTACAGGAATGTCAAAGATCACCGGTGAAAGCCAACCAAGTCTAATTCCAAGACAGTATAATCAAGCTCTCCAGTGTTAAAGATAAATATGAAATTCCTTCCTTTTATTTTTTTTCTTTTAATGATTACAATGATATACTTTCAATTTACTTTATAATCAAAAGTTTAGCTCTACTAAATATTAAAGTAGTGAGTGGAAAAGTCAAAGTTCCACAGGAGTATAGACAAGGGCTATAAACAATAATCAAATCTCAAAATGTCAATTCCACTCATATACATTCTATTTTTTGTACTGTACATATTAGTTACCACAAGTCATAGAAAACATAAAATATTTGTCCTTTGGGGACTGGCTTATTTCACTAAGCATAATTGCCTCTAACAGCATCCATTTTTTTTTTTGTTAAAGACCGTATTTCATTCGTATTTCATTCTTTTTTTGTGACTGAGTGGTAGTCCATCATTTATATATACCACAATTTCTTTATCTAGTCATCAGTTGATGGACATCTGAGTAGATTCTGTACCTTAGATATTGTGATTTGAGCTATTATAAACTTGGGGGTAATGAATTCTTCCAAATTTACTCTATGAGGCAAACATTACCTTCATATCAAAACCAGACAAGAAAACTACAGGTTAATATCTTTCATGGACATCAGTGCAAAGGATCAGCAAAATACTAACAAACTGAGTCCAACAACACATTAAAAAGATCATTCACCATGATCAACTGAGATTTATCCCAGGGATGCAAGGATGAATCAACTTAAACAAATCAATAATGTTTAAACCAAGTCCACAAATTGAAGGACAAAAATCATATGATTATCCCAATAGATGTGTAAAAGGCATACAATAAAATCCAAGATCCCCTAATGATAAAAACTCTGAAAAAACTATGTATAATAGGATCATATCTCAATGTCATAAATATCAGGCCAAGACTAATATCATGTTGAATGGGAGAAAAGCTGAAGTCCTTCTCCCCAAGATCAGGACCAAGCCAAGGATATCCATCTTCCAATTTCATGTAGCATAAGTACTGAAAATCCTAGCTAGAGTAGTTAGACAACAGAAACAAAAAAAAATCCAAATTGTAAATGATGAAATAAATTTTCACTATTTATAGATGTCATGATCATATATATAATACATTATATATTTATAATAATATTCATAATATATTCTAATATAATATATTTTTATATTTGTATATTATATATTATATTATATATAAAAGCACCCCCAAAACACCAAGAAGTTGTTAGAACTAGAAAGAAAACTTTTCAGCAAAGTTGCAGTATACAAAATCAGTGTACAAAAATGAGCAATGTTGTTAGACATCAATAGTGAATTATATGAAAAAGAAGTCAAGAAAGTAACCCAATTTCTAATAGCTATAAGATAAAAAATATAAAATAACCATGGAGGTGAAAGACTTCCATAATGAAAACTATAAATCACCGATGTAAAGAATGAATGAGGACTGAAGGAAATAGAAAGAAATGCCATGTTTATGGATTGAAAAAAGCAACATCATTAAAATTTGTATATCCCAACTTGATGTGCAGACTCAATGTAATTCCTTTTAAAATCCCAATGATATTTTTCACAAAACTAGAAAAAGCACTACTAAAAATTGTTAAGATCCACAAAATATGAAAAGTCAAAGCAATCTTGAGCATAAAGAATAAAGCAGGAAGCATTCAATTACCTGGCTTTAAAATATATTACAAAGCTATAGTGAATAAAACAACATGGTATTGCCATAAAAACAAGAGCAATAGACCAATGAAAGGGAATAGAGACCTAGAAGTAAACTCACACTTCTAAATTCAACTGATTTTTCACAAAGTTTCTAAGAACAAGCATTGGAAAAAGGATAGTCTTTTTAGTTAATGGTGTTGGAAGAACTGGATGTACACATCAAGAAGAATGAAACTAGAACCATTTACAAAAACCAGGTCAAAATGTATTAAGAACCTAAATAAGAGACCCAAAACTTTGATACTATCAGAAAAAAAAAAAAAAAAAAAAACTAGGAAAAATACTTCAGGACATTGGAAGAATAAAGGATTTTCTGGATCTGACCCCAAAATGATGGGAAATAAAATAAAAAAATAGACAAATGGGAATTCATCAAGCCAAAGAGCTTTTGCACAGCAGAAGGAAAAATAAACAGAACACAGAGACAGCCTACAGAATGGGAGAAAATATTTGCAAGCTCCACATCTGACAAGGTATTAGTATCCAGACATATAAAAAACTCAAACAACTCCATAGCGAAAGAACTGATAATGTAACTAAAAATGGGCAGTAGATCTAAACAGACATTTCTAAAAGGAAGACATCAAATGGCCAACAGGCATGTGAAAGAAAAGGCTCAGTGTCACTAATGATTTGTGAAATGCAAATCAAAATTACATTGAAATATCACTTCCTTCAGTCCAACAAAAGACAAAGATAACAAGTGTTGGCAAGGATGTGCAGAAAAGGGGATATTCGCACACCACTGGTAGGAATGTAAATTAGTACAGCCATTGTGAAAAGTAGTATGGGAGTACCTCAAAGATTTAAAAATAGAGCCACGTCTTGATCCAACAATCCATTTTCTGGGTATATATCCAAGGAAATTAAATCCATCCACTGAAGACACATCTGTATTTCCCATGTTTCATGCAGCACTGTTAACAATAGCCAGGATATGGAAACAACGTAAATGTTCATCCACTGATGAGTGGATAGATAAGACATGATGGGTATAGACAACGGACTATTACTCTGCCGTAAAAATGAGTGAAATTTCCTCATTTACAACAACATGAATGGAACAAGATTTTCTTATGCTAAAATAGATGAGCCAGGTGCAGAAAGACAAATATCATAAGATATCACTTATATGTGGATTCTTAAAAAAAAGAACGTGGATGATCTCATAGAAGTTAAAAATATAATAGTGGTTACCAGGGACTAGGGAGTGAGAGAGAAGGGAAGGGTTGGGAAAGGTTGATTGACAACTATTAGATTTTAATTAGATAGGAGTAAGAATTTCTTGGTTTCTATTGCACAGATGGGTGATGATAGATAATGATAATTTACTATATACCTCCCTATTAAAGAGGTAGGATTTTTGTATGTTTTCCCTGCAAAGAAATGTTAAACACTTGAAAAGATAAATATATTTATCCTGATTAGACATTAACAATGAATATATGTAATGAAAATATATGCAATTTTTAAGTCTATTAAATTTAAATCTTAAAAATTTTACAAAAGAATATTTAGTACAAATAACAGTTGCTGATTGGAGTAAAGATTTTGAATATGATATTATGAAAAAGTTAGTATAGAAAAAATGAGGACAATATATTACTTTCTCCTATATTTTTTCCTTAGAAAATCAAAGTGTTTTAGAATATAATCCAGCCTTGTACAAAAGCACTCAGTGAAATTTAATTATTCCTTTCAGATTTGCATGGTTACATAGTAAATCTTCTTGTTTCACTAATGATTCTGATTTAATTAGCATGCATTCCTCACAAGATTTTGCCTATTATAAGCCAAAGACCCCTGAAAGGCCAGAATACAAAATCACTCTCAGATGTTTACTTTAAAATCCTAGGTTAAAGACTGAATTGTTGTTTTTCAGTGGCCTTTTAAAGACATTTGAAAGCCTTTGATAGTTGTGAGTAAATGATAAAACAGGCTGTAAACAAGGACAAAAATGATCAATTAGTTGGTCTTAAATTTTCATGAACTGGTGCTAAATAGGTTTAACTATCCAGAAGGCTTAGGAGAATTTAAGAGTAAAAAAAAAAAAAAAAAAAAAAAAAAAGAGGAGTTGTCAAGGGGAAAAGTATCCTCCTGGTTTTCATAAAAAGCATCCCCTTTAGTTTTAAAGAGTAGAATAGGATTGATGGTAGCAGCCACTGTACTGGGATTCCTAAGCAGGCTGAGTCTGTGAAACATCTCCAGTAGATTGCACTGATCTTACCATAAGCTGTTTAGAGATGTTGATTACTAGGTAGATATTTTTTTTAAAGACAGAGTGGTTCTACATCACATACTAACATTGGGGAGTCAGTGGATTTAAGAGTCTGGAGACTTAAAGTTTAGAAGATTAGGGTTACAATTTATGCTTTGAACATCGCAAATACTACTTCAAACAATTAATTAAAGCATCAGCTTTACTTCATCTTTTCTGAAATTTGCATCTGTGCTGCTTAGGGAAGTTCAAGCTCAAGGTATGCCTGAAGTCTGGCACTTCAGGAGGCGTGTTTCCATTATTTATTACTACATTAAAAACTACGCCATCATTTGTCTTACAAACCAATTTGTTTCTCACTTTTGGGTGGGATGACTGAGTAACTCTCCCTTGAATCGCCCCGGATCGTTCATGTACTATTTGCTGTTTGTATTTAGCTAAAAAAGATAATGTTGGGAACTGTACATTTTGTTGGTCACAAGGCTGACCCACATTAAAGGGAGGAAACAGTCTCTCCACTTGATGGAAGGAATCACAAAATTTCTTTGCAGGTGAAATGCAAGACAGAAGATACTATTGTGACCACAAGAAATTATCTAAAAGCTGGACTTGAGCATGGAACGGTGCTGAGGCAGAGACTGGTTCCTCTCCACCTGAATTGGAAAACCCATGATGCAGATAGAATATGCTAAGCCTATACCCAGGCAAACCTCAGTGTATCTTCCTGGATAACCCTATTGAGCTTCAGAAGCAAAACCATCTGGGGGTTAAAATCTAGGTGGCTACTTCCTCACTAATGAAGGTCTTTGGTGTCCCCATTTTCACATCAGCAAAATGAAGAGAAAAACAGTTTGTAGCATAGAGAATGATTATTTTGAATGTTAAATGATTACTATATGTAACCATCTTAGAGCTATGCCTAGCACATGTAAACACTTCAAAAGGTGTTTATTTTCATTATTATAATAATACACCTTGGTGCACTTTGTTGGCTGTGGTTGATACGAAGTTAGCAAGGAATTTCAGGCATAGCTACAATTTGAAATTTGGGCAGGATCTGTCAGCTTCAAAAAATCCGTCTATCTTTAGCAGGGACCCTGTTGGGAAGCACACAGAGGGGACACAGAGAAAGAGCCATGTCTTGGAGAGAGATCTGACAGGAGGTGGCTGATTGTCAGTGTCTGAAGTGTAGGGCCATCTTCTCAGTCTGGGACTCTAAAGCATGGAAACAAGAAAACAGGCAGACGTATTAGTGGGGAACCCAATCACACATATATGTCAGGGGGCCAAGGCTGCGGCAAAGGGGGTAAAACCGCCACCTGCAGTGCCAGCATCCCATATGGGCCCTGGCTGCTCCTCTTCCCACCCAGCTCTCTGCTATGGCCTGGGAAAGCGGTGGAGGATGGCCCAAGTGCTTGGGCCCTTACACCCACGTGGGAGATCCAGAAGAAGCACCTGGTGCCTAATTTTCGATCGGGGAAGCTCCAGCCATTGTAAACATTTTCGGAGTGAACCAGCAGATGGAAGACCATTCTCTCTGTCTTTCCCTCTCTGTCTGTAACTCTTTCAAATAAATTAATTAATAAATAAATAAGCCTTAAAAAAAGAAAGCATGAGATTGATTCTTGGCTACTTTTTTTAGGGACAAGGCTTTCTGGGGATTTTCTCAGGCCAAAAAAAAAAAAAAAAAAAAAAATCAACTAATGAAGAAATGAGTTTGGGGACACCAGGAAACCCAGATACTTTGGCTGAGACACTGAACCTACTATTAAGAATTATACTGACTAAATTCTATACTTCAACAAAATGTTTATACATCTCCCACAATTGGCGGGATTGATTGGTGGGAAATTAGGGAGACTAAAATTAACAAAGGGTGATAACACAGACTGATTGCCTACCTCATCGGATGGTTATGATGATCAAATTAAACAACATATATAAAAGATGCTTTGTAAATTACTATCATCAAGCACACCTCCTGGGGCAAATCAGCATTCCTGTAAAAATACCAGTCCTTGACATGCTTCCATGATGTCAGGAGTGAAGGCACTGTCACGCTGTGTAAATCAGGCAGGCCAGCTTAAGCTGCAACATTGTTTAAGGACAGAGTTCAGAACTTCAGCAGTCCTGAAGGAAGAAGAGAATGCATTGGGAGATGTTCAGAACCTTTGAATGGGTGGGCGGAGGCCTCACTCATGTGTGCCATGGAAATATGACAGCAAATCCCATGATGAGGCTTATAATCCATCTGCTGTGGTGTTAAGTAGTCTTGCTGATGTGGATGGATGAAGGCTCACAGGTGTGTGCTGAGCACCAGAATAAATTTTGCAGGTGCCGATGATTGCAAGAAAGGTCTACGTCCCTTTAGAGTCCTCACTGTCGAAACAAATGAAATGATTTTGAATGCTTCTGCTCGCTACAGGGAGATTTATAAAAAGATGGCAGGATTTCATGCTCCTTTGGACAGCTTCTTAAAAGAGATCTGGGCCAAAAAATTATTCTCCAAAAGCCTGTTAAATTTGGATAATGGAAACAAATTTATTCTTTAATATAACTAACATTAATTCTATTTGAAATTTATGACATGGGAGAGTTGTCTATGCTACAAGATTGAGGTGCTAAGTGTAGCCAGTATCTGGCAAATATGTCACTATGTTAGTCATCTAAACTAGGGTGATTTTTAAAGTGATATTTTGTTCATTATATCTATTGTTATATATTATATTGAGAATTTGTCAGGAGTGCAGTGCCAAGTTTCTACATTATTCTATGATAAAACATGTATTTCTTTATGGAAATAAGTTTTATGCAAAGGATGAGGCCATCAAGCAGTTGAGATGGTATTCAAAAGACTTGGGGGGTACAATTTTTCTCAAAACTGAAGCATCCAGTCAGGATGCCTGTGTCCCACATCTTAGTGCCTAGGTTTGTTTCCAGGTTTCCAGCACCTGGCTTTCACTTCCTTCAAATATGCACCTTAGAAAGTAGCATATTCTCTCTCTCTCTCTCTCTCTCTCTCTCTCTTTCTCTCTCTCTCTCATATAAATACATAAAAGTTGCTTTTAAAAAAAAAGATAGTTTTCCTTCTGTCTTTTCTGATCCCTGTTTCTCTTTACTTCAAGTACCAAGAAGATGGGAAGATGGTTGCTTGGAGCTAACCACTCCTAACTAAACTCAAAGCATATTCTGGAGTTGTGATTAGGTGGAAAGTTAACTAGTTACATGGTTAACTCTCCAAAGGTTGAGGTTGGTATTTGGGAGTTATCCCATGTGTTCAGACTCATCTATGTTCTTTTAGCACTTACAATGACGTTATTACAAAAGGCTTTTTTCCCCTCATAATTTTCCAAGTTCATATGTTAGCTCCAGGGGAGGCAGATGCTTCATTCCTGACACAGGAGGAGGAAATGTGAAATTCAAAAACCACATACTGGTGGGCAAGAAGTAGAAGTTCACAATTAATGAGGTGACAAGAAGTGAAAAGGGTGGGTGTTAACAGGGATTTTGAAAGGAATTACTGAACTTTAATAAGGTGATGAAAAGACATGCTGACAGAAAGACAGGCTCATGAACCATTGTTTTGGGTTATGCAATGGAGTAAGCTTGTGAGACATCCTTTTGTCTAGGAAAATGCTCTGGTACATTTCCACTGAGGTGAAAATTATATTCTTCCCAACAAAGTATTATTGACCTAAAACTAGGGTGTTATCCTTCCTGACTCTAATGTTAAATTAGACTGACATTGAATTAGTAGAAAATTTACTTTTCAGGTTTGAGGACACCCTAGGAAAAATCATAAAGCACCAAAACTCTAGATTAAGTCAGAACAGAACAATTATTTTGAATCCTGTAAACCAGGTTATAATCAACAGAAAAAAATAAACTAATAGAATTAAAGCACTTTACTTTATTCCTTTGGAAGCAACACATTCAATTGCTTTATCAACTTTTATCCAAATGTTATACAAAACCAAACCAAACTCCTTTGTGCCTTTATTGTATACAACCAAGATAAAAATACAGTCTTTCATTTATATGTTTATTCTAGGCTAGAGAAATCTCATGTTAGGATGCATTGCTTGTCTTTTCACACTTTCTTTATCTTGTTAGGGAACACATCATCCTCACTCTGTCAGGCACAGCTGTTGGGGCAGTGTTGGTATAACATTAAATTCTCACAATAACTTTATGAGATAGATATCATTATCTCCATTTTACAAATTAATGAACTCAGATATTGAGAGTTTAAGTAATTGCTTGAATCCACACAGCTCAAAAGTACAAGAACAAGAATAGGGATCTTGGCGGTTTGGATTTAGAGTCTAAGTCCACATTCTCAGCTAGTGATATCCATATGCAATTTCTCACAGAGAGCATGCTTTTATAGAGAACATAATTATAGAATGCACATGATTAGACAGGACACACAAATGCTAGAGGAAACTCCAAGCACATTCGTCCTGTTTTCATTCTGGCTGTATTTCTGTGTTCGCTTTAAATTCAGAATTTCTAAGCTTAAACTGATTTTCTCCCTTACCAAACATGTTAACGATGACTCACTAGCAATGCAGTGTCTTAGGCCAAAACTTAAGAGCCATTCTAGAATTCTACCCTTGCTCAATGTCTATCCACTTAGTCATCAAATCTTACTCATCAAAGATTACCTTTCCTCTCTCCCCCATAATCATTTTCTTTATCAGTTTTCAGGCCTTCAGCTTCTGATGAGTCTATTACATTGCCGTTTAAATAATTTCTTGTTTTTATATCTCTCATTCTAGCCATCTTCCACAATATTGATTAAGTTTCCTATAGTATTAAATCCAAAATCTTGGAAAAAGCTATATGGTGCTTTTTGTATAATCAGATCCACATGTCCTGACACATCATAATCATTCTTTATAATGTATCAGATACCAAGCACCAATGCTGATTTTAGCCTGCTGCCTTTGCGCGTGCTGGTCCGTCTTGTAATGTCCTACTTACCACTTGTCCTCCTGGCAAACTCATATAAATGTTCAATAATTAACCATCTGGATGGGTCCAGCAAGGCTGTTGTACTTCAGAATTAGTTATGCACTGAGGCCACATCTGTATCTTGTGCAGGTTTCTGTTCCTGCACTTGCAACAATTTATTGTAATTACTTGGTTACATTCTGTGAGATGCTGAGCTCCTTAAGGGGATAGTAATTAAGAATAGGTCAATAAATGTTTGTGCAATAAATTAGTTATGAATTTATATTCCAGATCATTGCACTGTGAAGGATTTCACAGTCAAAAGATGGAGAAATTTCAGAAATAGTGCATTCTAACACTTACTGATAAGATAAATATGGTAAGACAGAAAACACTGGAAAATCAGGGAGAATACAATGTTTCCATTAAAATGGAGGGAAAAATCAATCCTTAATTGGATTATATTAGTTTCTCCTCTAAATTGACAACATCTACTTTCAGTATATTAACTTCTAGTTCACTATCATCTCAGAGATTTCAGTACTGGTGTTGATTGTGCTTCATTTATGAGCTCTTGTATACCCAGAAAACTCTTATAACACCCAGAGTTCTTATAACACCAAGACAAATTCCTATTATTTGGCAGAAAGAACTAATTTTTAGCAGGGGGCATTTGAAAGAGAACATTCAAGATACATGGACCCTCTATAAAGAGCTTCTAAGATTTCCTTAAATATTATTTCTTTTTTTGGCAGATCACTGCCATGTTTTCATAAACAAATCCTGATAGTTGGGACTAACACCTAAATGGTTTCAACTGTATGTGTATAATAAGGCTTTTTTTTTTTTTTGACAGGCAGAAAGGACAGTGAGAGAGAGAGACAGAGAGAAAAGTCTTCCTTTTTTTTCTGTTGGTTCACCCAATAGGGCTGTTTTAAAAATAAAAACAACTTGCAGATTAACCCACAGTTTATGGTACAGGCATTTGATTGTATTTCATAGACATCAATGTTGGACTTTGTGTGATATTTAAGAGTTTTTGTATTGAATAGCATAATGTATTTATTAGAATTTAGGAGTATCATAATATCCAAATCATTGGTTGCTCTTCCTTAAAATTTAGGAAAGTTTAAGTCCCTTGAGGTTACATTTTAAACAGCAATTGTTTTTCACTCTTAAGATACCTGTAAATGGATTTTTCAGGAATTTTAGAAAAAGAAAGGTGACAAGAATTATTTTTTGATAATTCTGTCCTTTGGCAAGGTTAGTATTTAAGACAACTTTGAAAATTATATGTAGTGGTTCAATCACACCACATTGAAGATATTGAACGGTTCCATTACCCAAAACATCCCTATACGTCTCTGTAGTCAATCCAATTTCCCTACCCACTGCATTCAATATCTACAAATCTGTTTTCTATTTTCATAGGTGCAGCTTCTCCAGTATGCCATAGAAAAGGAACCATACTGTATTCATATCTAACCATTTGAGACTGGCTTATTTCATTTAGAATTGTATTTTGAGATCCATCTATGAGTTGCATTTTTTAGTAAATATTTCCTTTATTATCAAGTAGGGATCAATTATATACATATAATGCACACCTTTTTTCATTCTTTCACAAGTTGAAGAACACTTGATATTTCTAGACCTGAGTATGAAAAAAATGCTAAAATGGTATACTGCTATAGCATAAAATTAAAAATTTGCAAGTGTATTTATATTGGATGATGGACAGAAGAGTGTTGAGATGGGTACTAAAAAAGGGTAGATTGATATGAAGGGATCATTGGTATAAATATGAATATTAAAGTTTATTCTGGCAAAGATTCAAAAAGAAAATAGAGTTATAAAGAAAGTTTCTATGGTCAAGAACAGATTATTGATAGAAGCATACTCATTAAAGGCCATTCTGCTTAAGTCTCAGATGAAAATAAGCAACACATTATTGGAAACCATAAAAAGGCAATCCTTATAATAAGATGGGAAAAGCATCTTATAACAGGGATTATAAGGTGCTTTGAACACTGAAATTTGATGTTTAGCTAAGGATATTTCTAAGAAAAATGTTAAAGAACTGACAAGTTTTTTCTTTACTATTTACATTAAAATATAATAGAGAAGGGATATATTGAATGAAAAAGGAGAGATAAATTGGTAATCACAAAAGAACCAGGACTAGAAGATTTGGAAAATTTTCACCTCTTCCAAATTGCATAAAATGGGGAAGAATATACTTTAGAATTTTACTTTTTCAGCTATTTCATTCAAAAGGCAGATAGAAAGAGACAAATGGACAGACAGAGATATCTCCCATTTGCTGTTTTATTCTCCAAATGCATGCAATAGCAAGGACTGGATATGGCCAATGCCAAGAGTTGGAATTAAAGCTGTGTCTCCCATGTGTGGCAGGAATCCGACTCATGACACCATCATGTTCTGCCTCCCAGGGTACATACCAGTAGAAAGCTGGAATCAGGAGGAACGTGATGGGATTTGAATGAGGCACTTTAATACATGAGGTATGTGTCCCAAGTGGTGTTTCAACTGCTGTATCTAATGCTTGCCCCAGGAAGTGCGTTTTCATTAGAATTTGAAAAGTGTGATGGAAAAAAATCATTTGATAAAAAGATCATGAATATGACTCATAGACTTGATCAGTCATCTCAGGAGAAAAAAGTAGATATTGGATTATATGATCAGAAAAACTGCCATTTGAACAAAAGAGGAAAGAGAAAATGAGAAGAAATAAAGGTTGTCAGGTTTCCTGGATACTATGGGATGAGACAATAGAGGCAATGGACTACAGACATGCTTTGTGTTTCAGGAAAACAGATTAATGACCATGAAAGTGCTGCAAAAATTATCAGGACTACCTCTCTCAGTATCAGTTCAGGAGGTTAGAATATTTCCTTGGAACTGACACTATGGGGTAGTAGGTTAAGCCACTGCCTGCAGTGCTGGGATCCTATATGGGTGCTGGTTTGAGCCCTGGCTGCTCTACTTTCGATACAGTTCACTGATAATGTGCCTGGGAAAGCAGCAGAGGATAACCCATGCACTTGGGCCCCTACACCCACTTGGGGCACCCAAGAGAAGTTCCTGGTTCCTGGCTTCAAATTGGCCCATCTCCCACCATTGTGGCCATTTGGGGAGTGAACCAGCAGGTAGAAGGTCTCTCACTTTCTGTCTCTCCCTCTTTCTGTAATGCTGCCTCTCAAGTAAATAAGTAAAAAAAAAAAAAAAAAAAAAAAAAGAAAGAAAGAAAGAAAAAGAAAATACTTCCTTCTCTGTTATGGAATGTGAGTTATCCTCTGCACTTTCTGAATTCTAGGCAACCAGCACAAAGAGCTA